>NC_088252.1:19904247-20213365 GCF_036013445.1 Caloenas nicobarica
TTTTGCTTACTGTGTACTCTCTCTTCTCCATCAGTCAGTTCTAGATGTTAATAAAAATAAATCTTTGGACTACAATATGGCAAAAAAATTTAAAGGATTAAAAAATTAAAGGATTAAAAATGCTTAGAGCTGCTATAAAGATAATGATTGGTATATTTACATAAGTTATGGATGTGATAGCCAATAAATAAACTTAATTAATTAAGATTGCCATTATGCAGCGAAGAACCTTGAAGTGCTTAACAGCTAATTAAGCCCCACAACCCTTCTGCATTATTGGTAAGTGTTGTTATGACTATATACCTATTCTACGGTACGTAAATGGAGACCCTGTGTGCTTAAGCGGATCTTTTTCCTCAAGGTCACGTAATGACTTGACAGTAGTCTTCACATCACCACCTGAGACTAGTCCTTAGAAAATACGTTTTTGGCATGGGGTGGGGAAAGTATATTAATGCTGGTGTCAATACAGCTGTTCTGTCAGGGGAACAATTGTCTTTGGTTCATCGAAAGGCTGAAGGAGCTGGGTCTCTTTAGTTTGGAGAAGAGAAGACTGAGGGGTGACCTCATTAATGTTTATGAATATATAAAGGGTGAGTGTCACGAGGATGGAGCCAGGCTCTTCTCGGTGACAACCAACAGTAAGACAAGGGGTAATGGGTTCCAACTGGAAAACAAGAGGTTCCACTTAAATTTGAGAAGAAACTTCTTCTCAGTGAGGTTAACAGAACACTGGAACAGGCTGCCCAGGGAGGTTGTGGAGTCTCACAGAATCACAGAATGTCAGGGATTGGAAGGGACCTCGAAAGATCATCTAGTCCAATCCCCCTGCCGGAGCAGGAACACCTAGGTGAGGTTACACAGGAAGGCGTCCGGGCGGGTTTTGAATGTCTCCAGAGAAGGAGAATCCACAACCTCCCTGGGCAGCCTGTTCCAGTGTTCCGTCACCCTCATTGAGAAGAAGTTTCTTCTCACATTTAAGTGGAACCTCTTGTGTTGCAGCTTGAACCCGTTACCCCTTGTCTTACTGTTGGTTGTCACCGAGAAGAGCCTGGCTCCATCCTCGTGACACCCACCTTTTATATATTTATAAACATTGATGAGGTCACCCCTCAGTCTCCTCCAAGCTAAAGAGCCCCAGCTCCCCCAGCCTTTCCTCATAAGGGAGATGCTCCACTCCCGTCAGCATCTTCGTGGCCCTTCGTCTCCTTCTCTGGAGACATTCAAAACCCACCTGGACACATTCCTGTGTAACTTCATCTGGGTGTTCCTGCTCTGGCAGGGGGATTGGACTAGATGATCTTTTGAGGTCCCTTCCAATCCCTGACATTCTGTGATTCTGTGATATGGAGTACATGTTATGTGTGCTGTTCAGTTTTGTGGTTTGTTTTTTGTGTCGTGTTTTGTTTTTGTTTTTTAAAATAGTAAATTAATCTTTTATATTGCATTGCCAGTCAACTAATTACTGTCTGTGCAGCCTCACAACTGTTCTAAGTTTGTCCTGTATAATTTTATTTCTGTTCATGCTCTCTCATGCTTTTGTTTGTGTAACTTGGTTTGCACATTATACAGCACTTGTCAGACTCATTTGCAAGGAAATAACAGAAGAATTGTGCTGCATAATATTTTGAGTGAGAAGGCGGCAGTCGTCTTCTGGTTGATTTGATAGTCCCAGGAATCGCTTTGTTAGTTGCCAGAGAGTAAAATACTGCCTGTAAACGGGTGTTAACAGGTACATGGTCAGTTGCAAAGGGGAAATTGAAAGAGCATCATGTCAAACCTAAATTTTGATTTTGCCGAGGTAAGTTGCATGTTGCCTGATTCATCAAAGGTAGCAGGAACCTATTGCTTTTGGGTAGAGCAGAGGCAGCACCCTCCTTCACAGGTACTTCTAAAGCTATAGATAAAAGGTTTTCCATTCTGGGTGGCAGTATGGCAAGATTCTTGCTACTCTCTGACAGACTCCTTTGCTGGCCTGTGCAAAGAATCTGTCCCAGTGCCCTATGAAAATAATGACCAAGTAGTCCCAGAAGTCATGAGTCAGCAAGTATTTCTGGCAAAAGAGAGGTGTTCCCTGAGCCTGTGCTCAGGCAGAAAAATGGTAAAATGCACATGGCAAATCCCAAATGTTTACTATTCAATGAGCTAGATCTTTCAAAGCAATGAAAATGGATTAAAAACATGATGTTGCCCACATCAGCGAGGGCTGGAAATATGTCCCTTGTAAATAAAATAGATTCTTAAATAAAGATAAGATTGTAGGAACTGGAATCCTTATGAAAAATCTTGCTGTTTTCCATCAGGCTATCACAAATCCTGTAATATTATAAAATGTTAAGTTTTGGCAACAGTAATGTTGCTTTAAGTTTTCAGTCTGATCAAGTCTCTTAGGTTTGTGGGTTTTTTTTTAAAAAGCAAACCTTTCCTGATTTTGCAGCAGACCAAATAGTGCTGTTTTGCCATGTGGAAAAAACAGTTTTTATTTAATATATTTTCATGTTATGATTATTGGAAAGGTATGTTGTTAACTTCCCGTAGTGCTGGAATCTCAAGGATACCTTCATATTATTTTTCATATGTCTTTGTTGCCAGTCTGGATATAATGTGCTGCTATTGACCTGTACTAGTTAAGGCTTCATGTCCAGCTTAGGCACTCACAATTTTAGTGTCAGGGCAAAAAAAAGCTCAAATCTGCCATACCTGAGCAAGCCACGCACCTACCAATAGTGCTAAGGAAAATCTCTGTGCCCTGTTTGCTCTATGAGGGAATCAACAGTTGTGAGTTAGTCTTACTCTAACAGTGTATGGCCAAGTTGTTACTACTCATTGGACTGCTCTGGACACAATACTGAAGCAAAAACATGGAGCTTTGATTCTCAGCCACATGCATACATGTAAAATTAAACTAAAGCAGCTGAGGTTTCTAGGAAGCATTATGGCAGGGAAGTGGCCAGATTTTCCACTTGTGTATTTGTTCTCTAGGGGTGGTGGACTTCTGTCATTTAAGTCTGAACTCTGCTGAAACTGAAGGTAGTCATCAATATGTCGCTGTTAGAATATAGGAAAATGCATATGCATTTCAGTCTTGCTTTTCTCCTGATTTATTAGTTAAATGTGGTTTTCTTATTAATATCTTGTCACATTTTGGGAAAAATCAATATTTCAGGGTTTTTTTTCTTTTACTGAGAATATATCACATGAGAAATAATCAGACTGGTGGTTCTTGGGGGGAAAAAACTCAACCTCATTTTGCAGACTCAAGAAGTTCAAATAATTCTGATAGCATGCAAATGTCAGTGCTTAACCAGGGATTGTCTCTGAACTTTTATGTTCATTGCTGCTTCTTGATTGAGTATTCATGTTTTTGTATGGAAGAAGAAAAGGTTGCGAGATAATTCCTTACCACTCGGGCAAGCTGTGATCTGGGATGTGGAGAGAATCATCTCTCTTATTTTGTCAGTGCTGTGCCTTTGAGCTCCCGGCTAAAAAGCTATAATAAAGATCTGTCTCAAAAAGAAGGTCATCAGGCAAGTGCTGAGACGTCAGGAAGTCTTCAGCAAACCTACAGTGTCTTCTTGCCATTCAATTGCTCCATCTTAAGCCAGGCCCTTCCTCACTGGTGTGTACTGTAATGACAATGCCAGTGCTGCTCTAACTCCTGCTGCTCTAATGTGCTTCTCCTCGGCCCTTGTGCTGAATGCTGATTATTCCCTCAGTGGAGGTGCCCTGTGCATGCGGTACATCGTGTAGAGTTCTGGAGAAGCAATAGATAGTCACGAAGTCTGAAAGAAAATGTGGCTGAGTGTAATCATAGAGGCAATTGGATACTGGATGGTAAATAGTACGCTGGGGAAGATGAAAATGTGGTAGGAGGGGAAGAGCAGCCAAGTTTAGCCACGTAGTTCAAAACCAGATGTTTAACAGCTTTTGGTATGAACATTTCCTGCTTTTAAAATAGTATATTCTGATACTTCCCATTTGCTTACCTAGCTGTTACTGTTGGGAGCCTGTTACGAGGCCCATGGAGTACCAGGGTAGAGCTCTGTTCCTGCACCCACAATACAGGATACGTAACAGTGGCTGGTGTAAAAAAAGAGACACTCGTGCAGTTTAAGTAAAAGTGTTCCTAGAAGTCCTTTTCTCATGACTTGCCCCAAGGGCTCCAGCTGCTCAAAAGACATGTCCCAAGGGCAAACTTATTCTCTAAGAAGATATCTCGGATGTTGGCGGACTAATGGCAAGCTCTGTAATGTCTGCATTAACTCTTTAGCTGCTAAGCTATTCTTTTTCTTCTTAAATCTTGTTAATAAAATCTTCGGAATAAGTTGGCCTAGAAATTGAAGTTACTCAGGGAATTTGGTTGTGAAACTCATCTGTGTTCCAGGTGAAATCTTAGAATTGATTGCATAAGGCTAAAGAATATTCCTTCTGGGTGAGAGGGTTTTGGCTGTTATGTTCTCTAGCCAGTGCAAACACACAAACTACAAAAGCTGCTTGCAAATTATTCTTTTCATGTGTTGTTTTTATAAGTTGCCGATTGGCTTAATGGTTTTCCAGGAACTCTTAAAGTTTTTCTTTTCACGAATTATTGGACAGGGTCTGTGCTCTGGAGTCAACAGGAGTGTAGCCCTTAAATTGGAAGATTCAGATTTGATTTTCCCATCCCCTGTATTACTATAGCTTTTTGCAGCTGTCCAGCTTTCTTGGAGATGCTCAGAGCTCCATGTTCACCATCCTTTGAACAGATTCTCAGAGATCTGTTTTGTTGTTGTGTGGTTGTGTATTTTTAAGAGGAGGGTCTATTATGTAAATTAAACACCCACAATTATCACAGATGTCAATAGGAGCCCCTGATCATAACAGGCGGTTATTACCTCTTGAGGAGTAATCCTTCAATGGTCTAAGAAAAGTGATTTGGAATAATAACTGTTTCCATTTAACTGATAAAAAAGTTTTAGTCTTGCAAAAGTAGAAATAGATGTCTGATTTGCCATCAGTAAGTAAAGTTCTGCCCATAAAGGAAGATGTAATGTGGCCTCAACAAGAAAAGAAACCATGCAGTTTTAAGCAGATTAGATAATTGAGATTAGCCCTCTGTGATCTTACTGTGTTTTCATTTATTTCAAAACAGACTAACACAGAGCATGTTGAGCAATCAGTTGAAAATCACGTGCAAACACTGCCTAAGTACCGATAAGAATCGTGGAGGTAAACAATGAATTCCTACTAATGGCTAAGTCACCAAGGTAAGATCAAGTCTAAATACACACCCTTAGTTAAATATAATTTCATTAACTCAGGTTACCTGGCTTTGGTCAAAGTTTTCACCCCCTCCCCTCCCTGCTTCTCTCCATTTTCTGATGCTTGTGAAATGAATTGCATACAACCAATCCATCATTTTCAACTTTGTTTGTCTGTACCAGAGATGTGTTTTGAGCTGAGCAATAAGCCAGCATAGTTCTGTAAATCAAACAGCAAATCAACACTAGATGCATGTGGTAATGCTGGTTAGGAAAGCATGATTCCAGGCCATCTTGCATGTAACAATTCTATATCTGAATTCTACTAAAAATTTATACTATCCTAATTAAAAACAAACCAAAAACATTTCTTACTATAAATACCCAAATATCACAATATGTCCCATTTAGAAAACACATGCAGACCTTGCTGGCATGTTTTTATTGCAGGGGCTAAAGGGTTTTTAATTCTCTGTTAACATGATGTGTTGTGTAATATGGAGTTGATGTTATTCCCTCATCCTTTTCCAGTCTCTCCCATTCCAGAATTCTACTAGAGGTGGGTGTGTATCCTACCCCCTCCCTCCCACCAAGAATCCAGCTCAGATATTTTAAGTATAGTTTAGTACTAGTTTAACATTTTGTGGAAAATCGTAACTTGAGCATTCAACTGGCATTTACATCTTGGAATTTGCTTCTCTATGCAAGACTTGCTTTTCCTTTTTGTGACATCTCATGTTGTTTGCTTTTTTCCCCTCCCATTCAGCCATTTGTTTGGATCAGTTGTCTTGCCTTGGTTTTCTGGTGATCTGTTATTTCTAACATATACAGATTCCCTTTTACCAAATATTCTGCAGTAAAGCTTCTAATCAGCAATGTAACAGATGAAAACAACTGGCAAACAATGTGAGGGCTCCATTTTCCATAGGGAGTTCTTGTTCCTACAGAAAACGTTCCTACTTTCGTATTCCTCTCATCCTCCCTATTAAGTTCTACAGGACCAATTTTTTTTTCTTTTTTTTTTTTTTTTATGCAACAGAAGACTTTTCACCCTGTTCAGTACTGCCAACTGGTCCAGTTCGAAGGAGACAGTTAACACGTAACAGATGACAAATAATAGCAATAATTAAGGCATCCATGGCAGTGTATCTAGAGTTTGAATCATTTATCAGCCTGCGTAGAAAAACAGGTTTCCTTGCTGCAATAGTCAGTAGCTTGACAAGGGCCAGTAATAGATCCTTCAAGAAGGAGCACAATAAAACCCATAGTGGGAACATATGGGCTCTCCTGACTCAAAAAAGGGGGAAAAAAAAATCAGTTTATATGCTGATGCATGAGTTATCCTGTTACCTGCAACTATGAAAGTTCTTTGTACCAATAGTGTCTTGTGATGGTGAATACTGTATGTTCTCATTATTTGTCCAAAGGCTGGACCTCTTTGTATTAAGCAAACACAGAACGAAAAGTTAGTTACTGCATCAAAGAGCTTACAACCTCGGAGAAGAACTAGGGCTAGATAGAGGTGGAGGAGTGTTATGAGACTTTATTGACCAACATGAAAAGCAGCGATCATAGAATGCAAGTTGTCAAAGCATCCATCACCTGTGACTTTTGGTGAGGTTGTTGGGAAAGGACATAAATGAGTTAATAGGATCATAGAAGCTTGCAAGGAACTTCCAGGAACACAAAGGTAGTGTTGTTGAAGAGGTGTTTTTCTGTAAATGTAACAAACGTGTTTGAGTCTGGTCTATTGGGTTGATGATGATGAAGGATGGGGTCAGGGATAAGCTGTGAAAGACCTGGCCAAGGAAGGTAAGCTTCTGTTCGATGTAATGGAAAAGGTGAACCAGCTGAGAAATGGAACATATAGTCAAAGAGAGGCACTAAAAATGATCTCTGTCCCGTAGTGAGATAGGAGCAAATGATTACAGTGTGTAAGTGTGGCCAGAAGATAGCAGGACGAACTGATATGACTTAGATAAGAGTTGGCTCAAGTGCCTGATGTTATGGAGAAGAACTGTGGAAACTTCTATATGGGACTCTAGAGGAAGCTCTGAATCTAAGGTGAATCTTTGAGACTGGTGAGGCCCCCATGCTTAAGATAACAGAATGGATGTGAGTGATGAGGAAGATGGTGGTATGGTCAACAGTGAGGAAATAGCAGAACTGGGAGGGAGAGTATTTAACACATCTATTTTGGATGCAGTTTGTTGGTTTTTTGTTGTGTGTTTTTTTTTTTTTTTTTTTTTTTTTAATTCTTATCCCTCATGGATATCATAGCAATAGAAGAAAGATCCAATTTGGAATAGCCATATGATTTTTTTAAGAGAATTTCTAAGATCAGCTGTGTAAAAGGAGTACAGGGAGAAAAGACAGAGGATAAAATCTCCCTCTCTCCGAATGTTTCCACCATGAAAGAAAAGAAAGAGTGAGAACAAATTTTTCCATAGAATGCAATAAATAACACATTTAAACATGTTCCGTTAAGGTATGCTGCCTTTTAGCTTTGTTGAATATCTCTCGGTTCTTGTATTGCAGAAGCTGCTGTATGAAGTAGCCATTTTAATCCTTTACAGTCCATTATTTCTTAGATTTTATTTTCTTTTTCTCTAATCTAAAGAGCAATCATCTCAAAATGGCAAAGTAAGAAAGGTAATTGTGAACAGTGTGGCACATTAGTGGTGCATAGGAAGGAGCTGAAGGCATCCATTATTACTGTTAGTCTGATTTGTCTCTTTAATCTCTTTCATTTCTATGCACTCAACGCCCTTTTCTTACTTGTGAGGCCAATAGTTTAGCTTTGTTTCTAGATTTTTGCAGTTAGAGATCCAAATATCTGCTGTATGTTTCCTGTGTTCAGAATTCTGGCATAAGTTACCAAGAAAATTTCTAGGTGTGTTGCTATTACTGTCCAGGGGATGATTTAACTTCCAGCAATTCCCATGTTTCTGCAAAGTGTAGTTGCAGAGCACGGCTTATTTATTGCCTGCATTTTTGGTTGCAGCCTCTAGTCATTTAGTATTATAGTTTGCTTTTGGATCTGACACTTTCTGTGGTGGTTTGTTGGAGTGTCTGTGTGTGCAGTGTGTTTTTTTTTTTTTCCTCTTTCTCTTTTTTAACTCCCCTGTCTGGAACAGGGAGGTGGCCTCACTACCTCTCCACTGTGACAAGGGTATCTTTTTAAAGGCCATTGGGAACAGATCTCTTTTGGGATCTGGCACAGCATCTCCAGCAAGTGCAGTCTCAGGTGTGTGCTGACCTGTTCTGCCTGGGAACAGTGGTTAAAGGGATGCATGGAAAGTTAGCAGAGACCTGTCTCAGTGTGTCAGAAATCATGTAACAGAAAGTTCCCTGTCCTTTGCCCTGAGCTGTGTTTCTCCACCTGTGAGAACAGCAGAACAACACAAATAAACCACTTGCCTGCTTTAAGGCATCTCGATTTACTTAGCTGTCTCTCTGCTGAGTTAGATCACAACCCAGATAGGGGCTAAGTCTGCTATTCTAGGTCTTACTGCTTCTTTGTTCTAAACCTGCCTCCAGTTTTGGGAAAGCAAAGAATAATGTTGAGCAGGGGAACAGATCATGGGATGTCTCCTAGAGAAACAAAGCAAAACATTTGACATCTCTTTACTTTCTGCTGAAATTAAAAACTGTTCTGTTCATATCTAAATAGGAGGAAAATATCTCTTTAAATTATATCCAGGAATCCAAATCTGTTCAAGCGAAGGGAGGGGAAGGAGCTGCACGTTTCCAATTGTGGACATTCTGATGTCATGCAGGAAAACATCAGTCAGCAGTGTGTACTAAAAGCAACGTAAGGGCCATGTGATGTTATATCCCAAATTGCACTTAAGAAAAACCAAGGAGCAGGTTTGTTTTACCAACAAGCTTGTTGTAGTCCAAGCCAGGCAGGTGGTAGCTATGGCCACTTTGTAGGGTAGATGATGCTCTGGTTGCAGGGTTGAGGCTGGGGTGGGATCTGGATGGGAGCTGGGTGGCAGCAGTGTGGTTCCTCATGACATCTGGCCTCCTGGTCTTCTTCAGTTTAGAAAGGGTGGTTGATCTTATATAAGGGGTTGCAAGGAGGGATTTTTTTTTTTGTTTTAATGGCATTTTTAGTACCTTTGGCTGGAATCAAAAAAGGATCCTTTTGCAACTAAACCTGACCCACCAGCACAACTCAAAGGTCTGAGTTTGTATTTCAGTGTTTAATCCCATCCCTGATGTTAGATTGCCTAATCCTCTTTACAAATTCCACCTCTCCAACAGCACATAGTCACACATTGCCCAGACCTTGACACCTGAGGACACTGGGGAAGGAGAACAAGTTAAATAATTAGAAATTCTGGACACGGTTTTGGATCTGTCTAGAATGAGATGGTAAATGAGATGGAAAATGATGGTATTGTATGGTAGCTCAAAGTTTGACAATTGAATAATCGTAACTAAGTCATGTATTGGATTTGAAACCATTGGCCGAGTAAGATGATTATTGTATCCATGAGCAACTCTGCAGATATGCCTGAGCCTTGTGAACCTGAGGCTGCGGGAGCAGGAAGGGAAAGTTAAACACCAAACAGCAGCCAGGTGCTGTTGTTAGCAAACATTTCCCCAATAATTAGATCACCCTGTGGTGGGGACAGTGGAGCCAGATGGTGCAGGAGAGTTCATGTTGTTAAAAACCAAGAGAGGCAATGCACTTTTACAATACATTTCACTTTCCATGTCTCTTAACTACAAGATTTTTTTTACCCGCTTCTTTCTATGTTATCTTTTGGCAACACTGACAGTTTTCTCTTATTCTTTTGGAAGTATTTTCAACATTGCACAGCTGTTTATTTAATATGCCTCTAGTGCCTCAGCAGATAATAGCAAGTCAGAGTGAATATTTACCTTATTTCTGAAGCACTATTCCATTCAGCACTTCTAGCACTCCGCTCGGTGGTTTCAAATGAGCAGTGTAGCATTTTAATTTTTCTTTACTTTGCGTATTCAGGCACTCTAGAACAAGACTATTGCTCATGTTCTTTCTCCCATTATCATTTTTTTCTTTTTTTTTCTCCTCATCAAATTGTAAATAACTTCGTCACCTCTTTTTGCTGGCAGACTTTCAAATTTTTGGCAGGTTTGAGTGACCTCGTAGAAAACCGCAGTTCCCCTCACCCTCCCCAGGAGGCTGCAGAGTGCTCAGGAAAGTACCTTGAGGTATTGTGTCGTTCCCTGTCCCACTACCAGCAGTACCAATTAGCTGAAAAGCAGACAGCAAAGTCTATTAACATAAAGAGAAAGGAACCCCAAACGCTGCTTCACTGCTGTGAGAAAACTGAGCTGTGTTTATTCCAGCACTCATCGTGGTGTTGGTTTAGGGATGGATTCCCAAAACTTCTTGGCACTGTTTCCGCTGGAGTCATAAACTTCTAGTGGCTGCTGAGAACCAAAACCCAGAAAACCTTGTCCACAATGGGCGCCTATGGAGGGAGCAGGGGAGGCTGTTTGCTGCTTGTTTTGTACTTGTGCAAACTAAGTCACTCTGAAGAGATGAAGAAATTTTTCTTACTTTTCAGAAATAAAGGTTACCCACAGCTGAAGCTAGGACTTTTGTTTAATGCGATTTTTTTTTTTTTTTTTTTTTTTTTCCCCTGTAGTATACCATGGTGTAGTGCTTCATGCTGAATCATAGGAATTTATTCTGGTCTGAACCAGATAGTTTTATATTTTATCTAAGCATCCCTTCATTTGAACCAGATCAGGAATTCACTGTATCTTGGAGAATAGGTAGTAAGGGAAATAATCTTCTGATGGTGAGGGTTATTTTTGTACTTAGCTTTGATAGGGTACATTACATCAGCCAGAGCACTTCTGTAAAGGTCTGCCAAGTCCTAAATTTTCAATAATCCCACTTCCTTCTCTTAAAATTGAAAAGGTAGTGACTCCCCTGGGAATGCATGTCATTTCAGCATTCCCGTTGACTGTGTGTTCTGAAATGCTGCAGTCTGTTTGCTTAGTAATCCCCTTGTCTGTGCAAGTTGTTAGGGGTAACCAAAGGCAGCTGATTACTTAATTGTATAAGGCAGGAAATCGAGTTCTTTCATTAGTTCCCATAATGTTCTTGAGAGCAACCAGTATTCTGCCTGACTGAGTTTTCCATCCTTTAATTCAAAAGATATACTTTCCCTTGGCATACTCAGTGACCCTTTATCCTGAAAGGCTATTTACTGAATAAACTGAACATTTTAGATTTTAAAAAAAAGCCTAAACTTTCTAAACAAAATAAAACATTACCTCTTATAATAAGACAAAACATGTTGCAACCAGAGGAGAAATATGACACTTAAAGTCTTCGTGTCACTTTTCACTTTTGTAAGATCATTGATTTTTTTGTGTGTGTTGCTTGAACTGATGGGCCCAAATAGGAAAAGAAATATTAGTATCAAGTTGTCACAGTTGCAGATCTGCTTTTGTTCAGTGTCTCATGCTTAGGAAGCCCTTTTCCTTACTGATGATTTACTTTCTTTTGCTGGAATTAATAGAGAGCTTGGGGCCAAATTATGCCATTTCTGTGTCCATTGGCAAATAGTTTCCAGAGAAGAAGACGGTCACAATGTCCTTGCTTTGCCATGAGATTAGCGGTATATACAAAATCCTGGGCAGTGCTGGTGGGGCCTGTGGCTTCAGTATGTTTCCCCCTTTCCTATCCCAAACATGCAGTGAATTGAAGCATGGAGCTGGCAAGGGGTCTCTGTGCTCTTGCTACCCATCAATGCAACCCCTGCGACTATGGGCAGCAGGAGAAGAAAATTACAACTGCAGCCTGGTCTTCAGGAATATCTACTGGTTACCTCATTAAGAAAAAAACAGTAGGTTTTTTTTCTTCTTGGTTCCCTCTCACCCCCACTTCCAGCCATATGTGCGGCTAAGGTTATAGAAAGGTGGCACTTGCCTTGCTCTTTAGAATCTGCTTGCAAACATTTCTCCTGTCTCTTCTCTTTAAAACCCCAGATTGGTTTGTGTCAGACTGTCCTTGTTTTCATGCCATGGGAGTCAAAGGGAACTTTGCTCTAGAATTTGTGGTGCTCATGTTCAAGTCTGTCATGAGTCAAACTTGTGACTTTTTTGGTAAGCACGTTCTATGAATCTTCTCCAGTGTCCCAGGCCTAGTATGCCCAAGAAGAATTTGCTACGGGGAGAGATTAACCTTGGTACATTAAGATGAAGCAAGCAGTGTCATCACAGCAAGAGTAAGGTGTGCTGCTTTTCTCCCTGCCAGCGTGCTGGGGTCAAGCCTTGATTTGATTCCGCTTGTGTTACCTGTTTCTGTCACTGCAGGAAAACATTGCATTTATAAGCTTGTAGACTTTTAAAGCATAAAAACCAAGCAAACACAACTTACTGAAATTTCCATTGATGCGTATAAGGAAAAAAAGAATCCCTTGTAAGGTATTTTCTAACACTTTGTGCAGTTGGACAGCTACATCAAAACCACGCACGTGAGTTTTGCAGGGTTATTGCAGATAAAGGTGAATATAGTGTGAGAAGAGTAGCCTTAATCACTGAGCAAAGATGTTCACCTAGTTTGGACTGATCTGGGAACAATTATGTCTGTATACTCTGCGTCTCAGTGGATGTGAAAAAGGTGAAATGAACTGTGAAAATGTTTGCGAAACATGCATAATTTCAGTGGCCTGTGGTGGTGATGCCCTTCTACTGAGTTTGTGTGTTACTCTCCCTGGATTTGTAAGAGGACACCTTCGCTGGTCATTGGCCCATGTTGACATAATGCAGAAGACAGATCTGTAACGAAGTGTTTACTTTGGATCTGATTTAATGCTCATGGCAGGTGATTTAAATGCTCTTTATATAAATAGGATGGCCATTTTTTTCTTAAGGAAAATGTAGGGCTGCCTACAGGAGTAGAGAATGTAGAACCATGTGAACATATTTGAGTCTAATAATTTCAAGCAAATATGTGACTCAAATTAATTGGAGGTTTCTGCTTCTAACTATAACATTTCTTATCATGTAAAGCATTAAGGCAGCATAACATATACAAGACAAATATTAAACAAAGGTATTATGGATGGGAAATTCCTAATCTAGCTCACTGTGTTGGTACAGTGGAAGTTTCTTAATCCAATATCTGATGAAGGAACAAGGAGAGAATTAATTTACTGCACACTAATTACTAAGGAGTATGCACTGTATATACAGTGAAAGGCGCTGAAATGAATACTTGATAAACAATATCTGGCAAATTAAAAATCTGAAATGTTAAATGAAATGCAAATTAAAAATCTGGACCGTTAAATTAATTGAATGCAAAAAACCCTGACATTAACCAACATCAAGGGTCAAAGTTATATCAGCAAAAGCAAAGCTATTCAGAGTTAAATCCTGCTTCTCTCTCTGTGATTTACTTGTTGTGAATGGGTGGGTACTAGAGGAGCTGCAAAGATATGGATAAATTTGCATACGTGAGGAGCCCTGCTTTCTGCCTGCTGTGCAAGATGCGGTCCTAGGAAATGATGGGGATGGTTTGCACCTAAAAGAAGGTCTACTGAAACGAGTGGGTCCTTTGAGTAGAGGCGAAATGCAAGACCTGTGTTGTAGTCTCTGTACCAGCTTCAGCAAAGCTAATGGTATATAAGTTTTAAATTAGAAGAGACTTGATTTTCGTCCTTTGCGTTGTATTTTAATCTAAATTTTGTTTGTGTCTGTCATCTTTTGGTGGAATGGAGACTGGAAAACACTACACTTGGAGGATATGTAGTTGTTTCTAAGAATTAATTTACAGGAAGTTAATTAGGGCTTAATATATACTCACATGTGTATTAAATCATGTTTTCAAAAAAATATGCCCATTAAGGATCATATAGAAGTAAACCTCTAATCCAATTAAAGCAAAGGGAAATATGTTTAAAGGAGCATGCCGCTTACATCAACTTGGTCAATGAGAGGCTAAAAGGATAAGGAAAATTTAGTATTTAACTGAAAATTTTGCGACATACAACAAACTGCATTAGCATGGGACTTTTATTTAACAAATATAAATTTGTACTTGTTTTCTTCCGTTTTCATGTTCATTCATGATTATTTGTGTAAGGTACAACGTTATGTAAAGCACAGAGTGTGAGAATTGTTTCTGCGAGAATATGGGAACCTTGAAAAAGGTATGTTGTAGGCCAACCTAAGAAAGTTAAACCCTCCCAAACACACACGTGCATATGTGCACACTGGCCCTTATATTTTAAGCACGTGCATAGTCCTATAAAAGTGAATTGCTGGGTAGGGGGTTCAGGTTCTCTTTTGGGGAGGCAAAGGCCAGCTCTAAGAGCTCCAGGACAAATTGTTTAGGCCACAGTTAAAGTGTGAGGCTCTTTGCAGGTGCTTGTTTGTATCATCTGGTTGCAAAGTGAGATGTGTTATTCCTCCGTGTTAGGCTTGAGCTGACTTGAGTGCGTATCCGGAGAAGTGGGCAGCGCGTGGTCTGCATCTTTACACCAGTTTCTTCAAGTGCTGGGTGTTCTTCCAATTGAAGAGCCTGCTTGTGACAAGGGGGATTGATTTCACTGCTTGAAGACAAGGCCCTCAGAATGGTAGTTTTCAATGATTAAATGAGGGCACTTTTCAGAGGGAAAGTGATTGCAGTAAATTCCCGGTTAAACTGATGTTAGGCAAGTATTGTAATGACTAAGCATTAGGAATTTGTATTAAGACAAGATTGATATAGGAGAGAGTATTGCTAGTAAAAAAAGATAATCTATATATTACCCTTGCAATGTAATGTCATGACCCAATTCCAGTGTAGTACCACTTAAAGACTGGAAAGAAGGCAATGCAGTTAGTTTAACATTTAACAAGTCTGAACGACAGCCTAGCACTATATTTCTATTAATCTTGGTTTGTTGCAATGCGTTTTAATAGATTTAGACATACCTTAGCAAATCTATCACAATTAGAAATAAAAGTTCTTATATACTAGTAGTGTTTCTGTGGAGGTCTAGTCAGTCTCCTACAGTAATGAAGATATAATTATACTGATGTAAATCACAGCACCGTAACTAGGAGGGATTGACCTTTCCCCTCCTTTAATTCATTGAAACATTTTATCCTTGACAGGTACTGTCAAAGCAGGTGATGGGCTGGAAGGCAGGATGTTTTTTTTTTTTTTTTTTTTTCCCCTGGTAGCTAATTTGCTTGAGGATAAAAAGTTTTGTGGTGGTTTGTTTTTGTTTGTTTGTGTGTGTGGTGTGTGTGGTTTTTTTTTTTTTTTTTTTTTTTAGTGGCTTGATTTCTGAGACAATTCTCAAGTCCTGCTGTCCTGCTTCTCTTATTCCGAGACAGCAGCAATTCCTGTAGGCTTCCCAATAAAGCATGGTCAAGATCAGACTTTCTGCTCTGTTCTCAGCCTGAGAATAGGAAAACATGTCTGAAGGTAGCTCGAGGTCACCTTTTGGGTTCCAGTGTAGTCAGCTCTGCAAAGAGCCTACCTGGCTGCTGCTGTAAATAAGAAAAAAATGGCCTTTGGGCTGAATTTGTGTTTTATTCAGCTGTGATAGTACCAGACATCCATTCTTTGCCATGAGAATAGCAGAGCACAGCATGCTCAAAGCATAACCTTTTCTCCCTCGGTAGGCTTCCAGATATACTTCCTACCTGACAGAATATGCAAAAGGCTACTTTGCCAGCTTTAGTGCCGCCTGAAAAAATCCATTGACTTAAGCTGTTTTCTGCAAGTTTGCTTCTACTTTGCTGCTACCTGACTACTATAAATGAGCTGCAATAGACGGAGACTCTTGCCTGTTGGTTTATTTTTCTTGGCCATCAAATATGACTCGTCCCACCAAGGTGTCAGCTTCTTAGGAAAAGATTAAAGTTTTAAAATAATTATCTTGAAGTGAAAAGCCAAATTTATTGCTGCCAGCTTATATGTTTGGTGCTGTTTGTGTGTGTGTGTGTTTATGTAAAATAATGAAAAAACCCACTAAACCAAAACAAACATCAGAAGTTGGAGATGTGTTAGGAAACACTTCCCTTCAGGCAGTAGTTTAACTTATGTTCTTCTCTGTTGCTCTCCTGGACTGAAACAGCATTTAGTTTTCCCCTAGTCCCTTATCTAGCAAACACAACTCATTTGCTTTCCCTCAGTAACCTCCTGTCCTCAAATCTTTGCAGTGCTCTTCTGTATTTTGTGTATACTCTTAAAGCCCACAAACAAAACACGAAATTAAACCCAACCAGAAGATCTGATCCTTGTTTTATTGCATGACTGGGACACGGTGTCTGAGAAGGGAGATGTCATCACTGCAGTAAGAGAAAAGGCTTCCCATAGAACAGTCATAGTGGTTGCATGTTTCAAACGCTGTCCCAATGGTCCGATAGCAAGGCAGGACGTTTCCACAGTAATGTGTTAGTGGTACCAAAAATCTGGAGGGCCACTGGAGAGGCTATTCAATACGAGTCATCACAATTCACCTTCTAACCAACTGATGATTACATGTTCCTTATCAGATTGGTTACCAAAGATTTAGTAGGGACACATCAAGGCTCTTCTAACCTCTGACTTTCTGGGCAATGCAGGTGTCAAAGGAGATGTTTGAGGCAAACTGTCCACAACACCTCTCCTAGGAGAAATTCTAACAAGACAGATTTCCGGATTTCTGCCCCCTCTCTTCTTCATGTGTTCCCTCCCTCCAATCAATGATGACAGTCAAGTTTAGGACTAAGACAGAAGTGAGGAAAGTCACCATTATGTTACTGGGAAAAGACTCCTACTTTAAAAACTTTCTTTCCATCACTTTTCTTGGGTAAATATTTTGAGCTTTTGCACATCATAGCTTGCCATCTCTGGCAGGCAGTATTTAACAGCTTTCCTTGGTAATGAAAGTAGGGCTTAAAAATATGGCCAAAGCCGCAGACTGCTTGGGCCTGGGGGTGACTTGCTGCTGACCCATGGGGACTCCTTCCAGGAGCAGACACAACTGTGGTGGCCATGGCATCTCTGTCTAAGCTGTGTGTGCTCTTGGGACAGAGCTTCAGTCTTCAGCACTGGGAGTTCAGTGCCTTTCCCTATTGCTGAAATTCACTAAGAAGGAGATACAAAAAATAAATGTCTCACTTTATTTTCCATTGAACTGATGTTTCTTTAGAATTGGCTGTTCCACATACTACTCACCTTGCTGGCAAAAGCATGGGCGATCAATGAGGACAAAGTGATTCTGGCTGTCAGCTTGCCACATATATCCAGAGGAAACGAGCACATCAGAAGCTGATTTTGTGCAAGGCCTGCTTTTGATTTGTGTATTTTTCTGGCAGACTTGGGCTATGCCCTGTTACTTTCTTACAATAAAAGGGAACATTTCTTCTACTGGAGCTTGCAGCATGTGGCTGCAATAATCGTAGGGGAGCCCCAGGTGGTCTGGTTTGTGGTGTTTAAGTGAACCCTTGAGGTTCTGTGGGGAGATATTATACAAGGTATAAAACATTTTTCAGAATTGTTTTGCCACAGTTCAGTTCTAACTTTGCATGGTCCTCCTGCATTTATATCCCTGCCCCAAGACAGCTTATCTAGATGAATGTTTAGTAAAGAGCTCCTAAACCATGTTAAAGTTGATTCTGAAAATATTCTGACTAATGGTGATGCTGACGAGGGTGAATCATCACTGAGAACATCGTGCTCATCAGGACAGTTGCTCAGCTGATGGGATTTGGCAGAATGCCATGGAAGTTCATGGCACTTTCCTGCAGATTGATACTGGACAAGGATTGATGGGCTGGGCAGGCGGTGACTCACTGAAGCTCTGATGGAACTCTGAATTTGTACTGGCCCACAGCCTGCAGTTCATAAATGGAAGCTCTGAATGTAAATCAATTAAATAGTTTTCTTATACAATCTTTATACAGGGGATATTATTTACTAAATGCTAGTGTGTTTCTATGAGGTCATATCAGAAAGATAGGCAAGGAGCAAGAAGCTATTCATTTAACTTTGCTACCATTATTAAGGTACCAGCTACAGGTTTCATTGCTGTACTTCTCGAGAACAAGTCGGATCAAGCTCGGTTGGTGCTACCCCCATGCTGGAAGTCTGCAGTGGGAGCGGTAGAAGTGAACTGGCTGCACCCACCCATGCAACTGCACTGGCACCAAGGCCAGGGAGTGACTGGCTTAGCAAGCTACAGGGATGTGCCTGGGGCTTTGGCTGAGTCTGTTCAAACAATAGTTTGTCCAGGCAAGGGGATGAATTTCCACCGCTGGTACAGCCCATGACTCAGAGTCCGTGCTGAAACACTTCTCCTCAGTGTGCTTTCAGTGTGCAGGGTTGCAAAATCGCGTGACAGATCCAGATCTCGTCTTTCTTCAACAGCCAAGAGAGCTTAGACTCAAGGCTGAAACCTAGGTTCCGCTGTAACTAGAAATGATGTAGTTGCAAAGGATTACAAGCACAGGATAGTCCTGAAGACAGAATTCATGTCCTGAAGTGTTTAGTGAAATAAAATAAGACAGCAGCTGAGGAAAGAAGGTACTTGCTATAAGTTGATGCTTGCTTGATGAGGCAGTGAATGAATGAAATGGGAGTGAGCTCTGGATAGGTACAATGATCATACTTGTACTAGATCAACTGTAGGGGTTTGGTTTTGTTTCTGAACCCTGTCTGTTCTTAGGCTACCTACAACTGAACAAACATCCTGATTTTTATTTATTTATTTTTTTTGGGCAGAAAATAGATGATGCTTGTTGTTATAGCACTTGATTTCAGCTAATGACAAGAAGACACAGTCTATAATCTTGTCTATTACCTGTCCTGTATTACACCCTTTAATTTACTACGTTAAAGTACCAGTAAAAAGCATTCCAAGAGACACAGTGGATCAGCACAGCAGCCCCAACACAGTTTAAGGCTGAGTACTACATTACAAAACTGCTCCTTCTTTTTGAGGGGAAAGGGGGTAGACATTGTGCCAGTTTACAGGAAGGTTGGGGAAAAGGTCAGGGAAAGTGCATAATTATTATCGGCTCTACTGAGGCCACACCTGTGTGAAATGTTTAATGCTGACACAAGAATGAACTTGAAGCATGTTTGGAACATACAAACAGCAAAGACAACCACATAACTTAAATTGGAATTTAAACTGCGTTAAAAAAAAATCTGTTATAGGATGGAGAGACCAAAAACCTCCCAGAGAGACCTAAAAGTGTAGTCAAGGCCACCCTTATCTTACCAAGGACACAGAGTACATGGAGGTTATAGAGTCTGGCATGGTCCATCAGGAGTAGTCTTGGCAGATGAAGAGGGAGGATCCAGTTTTAGTTTAAAGTGAACATATCTCTTTTGTAAGTGGGACAGACTATTACTGTGGTGTGATTAGTGGATTTGGAACCTGTTATCTCTACAACTGACTTCTGTTCTTGCACACCTTCTCTAAAAGGAGGCAGGAGCTGGTTTCTGCATTGCTGCAAATCTGCTTAGCTTTGCTAGCATCATTCAGTTTGTGACTGTTTATACCAGTTCAGACCTAATGCCAGTTGCAACTTGCTCACCACTGCTGGCTGGAATAGAACCCAAACTTGGCTCCTGTATGCACGCTTTATCATAACACCCTTCTTCATCTCCTCCTCTGAAAATCTTGCACTATAGATATTGAACCCTAAAGGAGAAGCGACTCTCAGCAGACATGATTTCGTATGAGTAATTCACTTTTAAAGCTTGGATATATTCCATCTTCCTTGTGACTAATGGTATCCGAACAGAACATAATTGTATAATCATTTTCCAATTGCTTAATAACTCATTTTCCTTGTTTGTAAGATGCTATTTTTTCAGCGTTTCAGAGAGATGCGAGGACCTGCATGCAGTAATGAGTGACAGACAATTGTTTATTTCTCAGTAATAAAGCCATTAAAGAAAATCTCTTTACGCAGAGAGCCCTGACAGCTGGCCTGATCCTGACATTCTTACTCTTCTCTCAACCCAGTAGAAGGCCTGCTGGCAGGCAATTAGTCCACAGTTTCACATCATGTTGTCTTTGGCAACACTTGCTTGAGGAGTTCTGACCCCACCGCTTCTGCTACCCGCCAACACCTGAAAGCCAGCACATCCCAGCTGCTCGAGGCAGTGCTGTAGGCACAAATGCTGCACAAATATTTCTGTTGGTGCAGCTGGTGGAAAGGGCAGGAAGGAATTATCTGGGAGCTGAAACCTCTCAAGCTGGTTTTTCTGTTGGAGGGGGATGAATGTCTTCCTTACATGTGAAAAGCTGGGGCAATTGTAGCAGGTAATGTTTCCAACTGCTGGACCAGCTAAGTTGGAGAAAGTTATTCAGGGAGAAAAGGGCAGGGAGATGAGGTGGAGCGAAGAGGTGAATGTGTGCGGAAATGCGCATGCATCTCTGGTTTGGCAAAAGAAATGTGAAAGGTGCACAAAACCCAGAAATTTCTCAGGGGCTTTGAAAGGGTTTCTGAACAGAGGAAACCAGTGCAGGAAAATAGTTGTCATAGAGGTCTTCTGCTGTTTTAAACAGAGCTGATGTCTATGTGTGACTTTACTGTGTTGTATTCTTAGACAGATGAATAAAGAGCACTCATTTTTTGGGGGAGAATGGATGTCTGAGCCTTAGGAGGCAGTGTTGACATTTAGGAGCAGAAAGGGAAACCTTTTGCAGGTTGGCAATAAACTTCCATTTTTTTCAAAGAGGCAACAGGCAATCTGCACGCAAGATATCTTGTCAGAAACAGCAATGCCACAACCTACTGAAATAAAAAGAAGTTTAAAGTACACAGGTCCAGATGGAATGGGACTGAAATACAAAGCCCAATGAATATCCTCTTCTAGCAAGATTGTGTGATCCCAGCTAGGACCAAGAAATTAATTTTACACTGCAGCTATGGACATAAACACCACAACCTCTGTTGCATTTGGTAGTTCAGTATCAAGTCTTGATTTGGCCTATGTGAATGGAGGTTCTAGTCTTAGGGAGTTTGCTCTGTAGAGTCTCATTCTAGATTTCAAGAAGATTAGTGAAGGGAATTTGTTTTAGGCTCTTTTGAGATCTATTGTATCTGAAAGCAGAGCTCAAGACTGGATGATCATGAGAATTGTGATTGAGGAGTAAAAGTTATACATGTATCTGAGTATTAAAAACAACAACAACAACAAAAACCAAAACAAAACCCCAAACGAACAAACAAAACCACAAAAATACCCAAACCAAAACAACCCAAACAAACAAAAATACCCCATCAACCAAAACATAAACAACAAAAAACAAAACCAAAGCAAAATTCAGTTCTTACTTGCAAAGAAATTCCACCAACTTCTTCAGAGTTGCACAAAGTTTACATTTAGAAGTAGAAAAATGTGTTACAGAGAATAGGGATTAGGATTTTCAGGGGAGTGAAATGCAGCTGTAATTGCGAAGCATGCTTAAAACTGTATTGCATTTGTGAGTGGGTGCCCGAAGGCTGCCTTAGCTGATGTAGTTGGTGGCACTGCAAACAGAGTGAGAGGATAACAGGACCATTTGGAAAAATCAATGTTCAATCTTGCCTGCCAGAATGAGTTTTTCTGTTCTGGCATTTAGACCTGCTTTCAGGGATGCCTGACTTGTCAGCTTCCCATCATCCAGAGAGCTGCCAAGGTGAGGAAGGAACTAGTTCAGCTGTTTGAATCTGATTTCTCTCTGACAGTAGCTGTGTTCAAACTGGGACTTCTTTAGAGGAAGAATCTGGTGCCTTTTTTTTTTTTTTAATTATTATTATTCCTTCCTCGTGTTAGATTATTTGGATAATCTTTTAGGAACCTCTTCCTTCATACGCGGGAGCTTCTGCAGATTGTACTAGTACAGAAGCATTGCATAGTTTACTTTGTTTCCCCTTTGTATGAATTTTTCAGATTAACTTTTTTTCTGAAATTGCCAAACATGCTATAGCAGGCTGTGTTCTCTTACAAATCATTCAATGTTGAAATGTAAATCTATTGCAACACAGCCTGTCTGGCATAGGTTGTCATAGCTTTTAAAAAGCTGCCCTGCTTTTCTGTTGGCATTGAGAATTTTATTAAATAAGAGTGTTTATTTTTCCAAATTCCCCATGGGCAAAAGCAGGTAGAAAACAGATACCTATGTCTAATTATAACCTTATATTTCACATTAATCTCTCTTAATTTTCTTCCATCCCACCTCCAGCATGCATTCTCTCATTCATAATTGCAACTGGATAATTTGAAGTCATTTGCTTACTCAGGGATTTATGGCACACATTCACGGATTGTGGCAGAAGAATCTTTCACAAAAAGTAAAATGAGCTCATTCTTGTGTTGGTAGCTCTCTCCCTGTCCCAAAGTTACTGAGCAAATTGTTGCTATTAATTTCTAAATTGGTATACTTGTTGCTCAGGGAAAAACAAAGTGTTCAGAGGAATTTTGCAATAGACTCAAGACTGACTTCGCTTCTTCAGGAGAGATGTTCTCTGCTATGTGTTAGTTGCCAAAATACCTGGTGTGTGGTTACTCCTTGGCTGCTGTTGTGGGAATTTTATTGTTCCCAAGGAACTTGTTGAAGGAGAAAGTGTTGCTCAGCTACTGTGGTCTTGGTCCATGAGGGACTTCAGACTTGCTGCACTGTTGACTCCCATATGGATGCTGTAGCTCATCTTAGTGACAAGGGTGTTGCTTTTTAATTTTTTCTCCTTCTCTTATCAGTGTGGTTTTGCACTATTGAAATATTTTCAGGATCTTGGGCTCACTTACTCTGTTTAGAAAAGTTACTGCCTCTTATCCACAGAAAAGAAAAAAAAAAAAATTCCTCCCAAGACAAACTCTAGGAGCACTCAGATTGAATGAAAAAAAAAAAACACCAACAAAACAAAACCAACAAATTTTCAAGACTCCCTGGTATGTAAATATGCTCCAACTTATATTACACAAATATATGGCTTGATCATGGTGAGATTATTAGTGGCAGTTATCCTAAAAGGAGATAAAATACTCCATTCTGGCTCACTGTCCTATTTCCAGCTCCCTTGAAGCCTTCTCTCTTTTTACAGAGTTAAGTCACAGAAATCCTTTAGTTCATTAGATATGGGCAAACAAAAGGGGAGATACACTTTCAGTTTTTAAACTAGTCATGTCTTGGGAAAGACCTGCCCCAGTTTCCAAATAGACTGAAGTCCTTGTGTAGTTTTCTTTCCTTTGGTTTTTCTTTGGTCCCGCAGCCCACTGAGTTGGGCAGAGAGTTGCTATTACTGCCAAAGAAATGTGTTTTAAAAAAAGCAAGTCCTAGCAAGGCCTCTTGTGACTCAAGTGGGAATATTCCCATTCTCTTTTGCAGTTTGGCCACCAGTAGCTCAACCTCAGTTTCCCTTTCTTTGCGTTAGGGAGCAACATGCACAGAGTTTTTTTTTTACCCCTAAGCATGTAAACCCCTGTTATGAAACATGTTTTAGTGACCCAGTCTCCTTTTGGTTTCAGTGGGAATGAAGACCTTTACTACCACTGAGGGAATGGTCCTACACAGCACCATAGTCTGACTTGGGTGTTGTATCATGTATTTTCTGTGAGGAAAATGTCATCCCACTGGGTTAACCTGTCGGACACACATTCATCTCTTACTTTGTATTCACTTCTTTGGTCAAGAAGTATGCAAAGCCTTGGTCTGCTATACTGGTTAATGTTTTCTGCTATTCACACTTCTTTCAATCCATTTTATGCAGCCCTATTTTTTTTGGTCGAAGTCTTTCATACTCCAAGTCATTTATCTTATAAAACAGCTACTTAGTTGCAACTTCAGTGTTAAGAATTTACAGTGTGATAGAGCTGAGGAGAGGGGGTGGCTGAAAATCAAACATTATCAAGTAAAAGCACATGCCACTTCTTGTGTATCTTATTCTGCAATTCTTTGAAGTTTAATCTTTTCAAAAGAAAAGCCTTTCAGCTACTTTGTGGCAACAACTCGGGCTTGTAACTTTTGACTGCACAGTGCTCCTAATTCATAAACTGATCTCGTCCTTTTCTGACAATTAATACTAAGGCGAATTTAAATTGGATCTCCTACTGCTACAGCATCAGCTGTCTGGAACAGTTTGCCTACCTTGGTCTCCCACACTAATTCTTTCTGTACCTTTTCAAAATGCTGCTAAAAATCCTGACCTCCTTTAGGGCTCTTACCAGCCAGCAAGCTATCAGCCAGTTTCCTTTCACATGTGGATTTTGTTGGACATCTGCTTTGCAAAGCTGCAGAGGGCTACAGAAGAGAGAGCACTGAGACTGGGATGTCAGCTTAGCAGTGCCATAAGCCTTTGAAGCCACCCCTCACCTTCTGCTTCAGGTGCATGAAGCTGAAGCCCAGAGCAGGGAGCAGGGCGGCCCTTGTATACCTTGGGTGACACTTGGCATGGCCTTGTCCTTCTGCTTTCTGTCTAGTACTCTGCAACCCCATCATCCCTCTCTTGTGCCGTTGTGTGGATTGTGCATGTTTGCAAGCCAGCATACAGAGATGCTCTTGGAGCTGCCATGAGCGCTATAAAAGGAAGTAACCTCCTTGCATCCTTTTATTTGCACGCAATGAAGGAAGCATTCACAGGCTGGCTCTCAAGGCTTCTGTTTATCTGAAAAGCACTATCCTGGTTACTGGATTAAAAGTGGAAATATTTTTATACCGTGATCAGGTGGTTGGTTGTTGGTTTTTTTTGTCTAAATGTGGACTTGTGAACAGAGAGTATATCACATTGTCTTGTGGTTTGTTCTGCAGTCAAAGAAATAATTATATGAATGTTGTCTTTTATTTTTTTCCCTCCCTTTTCACTTCTGTTGTATAGTAATTCTCCTAGCACTGCATTAGAAGATAATTGTATTTATACCAAGGCCTCTGAAATAGTCTCTGTCCAGAAACTCACAGTGTTGTGACCAAGAGCTGCTTGTGTATGACAAAATTTCCTATAATAGGTTATACATTTCACAGCATTCTGCATCTTATTTTCAGACTCTGCACTCGCAGCTGGAGACAAATTTTCAAAAGGGAAACATTTTGATGTAGAGCCTGAAATAAGAGACCATGATGAAAATGTGGTCATTACCTATCACTTTGGAAAAGCTGTAAACTTATTTTTGTTGCCTTAACTGTACCTTTGCTTAACCACCTATATTCATAAAGACATCTCGCCCTTTGTGAACTGACTGTAAATGTTTTCTGAGGACATTACTAGACTCATACATGTCAGTGGCATAATTGTTTCCATGGAAACTAACATACTTTTAAGGGAAAATAATAAAAAAAAACCAACAGGACATACAAGAACATAAAAATGGCTGTAGCAGGTTAGAGCAAAGGTCTATTGAGATGTGTGTCCTCAATCCAACAGTGGTCAATGGAAAGTGCTTGAGGAGGTGCATCAGAACAATGCAAGCACATAGCAGTGCTGGTCCAGAAATACTTTCAGCTTTAGAAGCTTTGGACTCAAAGATGTCCTGAGCCAAAGGTGGCAGCCTTACAAGCAATGTGAAAATTTTTTTGCTATCATGAAAAGCCTTGTAGAGCACAATGGCATGTCTTTGCAGTCAGGCTTTTGCAACAATATCATTCCACATAGAATACAGGGGCAATTTGACGATCTTTAGTTGTTAATTCAGTCCTTCCTCAAGCAAAATGCCTGCTAGCTTTCCTTCCTTAAATGTTTCAAGATAAACTGTCTACAATTCATCACGGAGATGCTTTAGGGAAAGAACTGGGGTCATAGGGTTTCACTTAGAATGACAGTTGGAAGAGAGCAATCCTCTGTATATTATTACACTCTTTTATCCTAAGAGCTAATCATTTGTTCATTTTTTTTTAATATCACATGTCTAACATAACCTTGTTCACTTCACCTGCCCTTTGTCCTTGCCCCTGTCCATCTCTATCAGGACACTCCTTTCAAAACAGGTAGTTAAAGCAATGTGCTTCCTATCTCTTTTAAGAAGCACCGCACACCTTCATGTAAGTTTGAAGCCAGATTTTTAAAAAATGTGGTTTATAGTTGTGCAAGTCTGTAAAATATTTTCTATACACATTTCTCAGTGTTGAAACTCGAAGGAGTGTCGTCTCTGCATGTTAAATTGCATCAGTGAAAAGCTTTCATTGTAGCTGGGGAGAAAGCAAGAGATGTGCCCATGTGCTCACCTGCAAGCTGCTTGACCCCAGCTGACATGAAAAGTTGTAATGTTGCACAAATCTGAGTTGGTCACTGTTTGACCATTCTTTGCTGCAGATCTTCGGATGTCCAGAGCACGTACCGCATGTTTGCCTACGCAGGCAAGCGAAATATTGTGCTGGGAGGAGTCCCTGATTTATTAAGCTTTAAACAAAAAGTTCACCTTGGGTGTTAATTGGAATCTAAATTCAGGTGTTAACCTCTTTGATTGAAAATACCTGCTGAGTAATTACAGGAAAGAGGCCAATTTCAGGCACAGCAGTAATTACTGAATTAGTAGAAAAGTTCAAGAAGAGCTTCAAATTTCATATCATGCTAAGGTTTCTGAGGAACAGCTAATCCTAAGGTGATTGTACTCCTCACACCTGTATATGTTTTAGGAAACCCTACTTAAATTTCAAAGAAGCCTCTGCATGAATAATTCTAGAACCAGATGTCAATATTTCTTAAAATGTTGCTTTGTTTTCGAATGCAGAAAGTTGACCAGCAGTCTGAAATGCCAGTGATGACAAAATCAGGAAGAAAAGCTTTTTTTTTTTTTTTTTTTTTTCCCCTTGGACATGGTGCTCTCTCATTTAAGTGGAAGCCTCCAGTATAACTTCCTACCTGCAGTGGTGTGTCTCATGTCCACTGCTTTTCAAATTTTCCTTTCCCAAAGAAAGTCTTCACATTATTTACTTGATCACATCTGTTGCTGCGGAAACAACGTAGGGAAATCCCTAACCTCACCTTCAGTACCAGTGTCACAGTTAAGGCACCAAAACAAATCTTAAACACTGTCACTTCAATGTCACGTTTCAGGCCATTAACACTTATCATAAATGTTTTGCTCTGGACAACAGCTCTAAACTGAATGCTGTGTCTATTTTACAAGTAAAACCCTTTTTTCTTCCTGAGAAATGTTTAGTTGTCATCAGATAACGTGATGTAAGAAAAAAAGATGAGAGATACCACAAGAATTTCAGTTGCACTAATGAGAGCTTAGTAGTGGATATCTAGGATGAAACTTTGACATTGTTGAAGTACAGTGTGGCAGCCTTTTGGGTTTTATTGATGGTTTTGGTATAGTTGCATGATAAAGGAGCAGATACAGGTATAGCATATGGCCAGAGGTGCCATTCTGAAAGTGCAGAATCTGTACCACAAGTGCTTGATAACGTGGCTGTGCACTCACAAGAAGAATGTGATGCAAATCCTCAAATATAAAAACTTCTTATTTAATTCTCAATGGTTACTAGGCCATTATTCAATAAATCTTTCCGTTAATACTTTTTTGGACAACTTTCCTTTGAGATAATTCCATTTACAGCCAAACATTTCAGATCTTTGAAACAAACTGGCTGTATATTGATGTCAATTAACGACAGGGTAAGCTACTCCCATGTTCAAAGAACTTTTTTGTTTATTGAAAAGACAGATTCTGATTGCTTCAGAGAGTATTTAAGGCCACCCTGATAAGGTAAATCCAACCAGTAACTTGGAGCACTTTTGAACTGTTTCCTCTAATTTATTGTATACATAGAAGGCATGCTGTGCTTTTAGAAAGAAAATATCTAATGCACCAATTCTTAGATTTTTTTTTTTTGTCTATCACAACAAACCCTCAGTCAGTTGATTGTTCTTTCCTGCCCTTTGCTGCATCCAGTATCGTTGACTAAGACAGAATGTCAGTGCGTATTATATATCCCGAGAGTGTGATGTATATATTTACACATGTACAAGAACAATAAAGATGTGAAATTCACCCAGAGTCTATTTTATAATAAAAATCCTATAGTATATATAAATTTTCTGATACTTTTCTGTGTGCATTGATTTTCTGAGTATGCTGCAATCAAGCAAATCCACTGTGAGACTCATCAGAAAGAAAATCCAAATTGTGAAATCATTCTCACTCATTAATATCTCCAGGAATTTGAATTGAACAGTGGAAAAATTCACACTCTTTTTTAATCCGATACATAAATCCAGGTCCTGCAGGATATTTATTTTGCACATACCCGGCACACATTAATCAATAATAAGAGAAAATTGTACAGTGATTAAAGGCTCTTCTCAGAGTGAATGATACAAACGTTATGTTGAATTGTTTTGAATGGATTTATTGAGGTTTCAGGTACAGCTATCCAACTTGTGCAGCAAACATTTGCAATGGTGGTGTCAGGAGACAAAGACTTTGTGAGGTTTATTTAGCAATTAACATATGCATTACATTACATTCTCCTCATCTTGTTTACTATATTTAGCATTGAAATGAAATAATGGAATGGAACTGAGGAGAAAAAAGAATGGGGAGGTGGCAAGATAGTGCTTGTGTACAACAGCCACGATGTCTTCCTGAGAAGCCCAGAGAGAAAGAGGGGTTGTAGCACTTACTGTGCAGAATGGTGAAGTTTGAAATGTTCCTGTTGTCTGAGAGCCGGAATATCCTTGATTGTTTTTGTCTGTGTTTTGGGACACCTGGCTGATACTCTCCAAATCATTGTGGGCAGTATTCAGGCTCCACAGGGCCTGCCGTGGGATGGTACTGCAGTCTGTGCTATTTGGGGATGGTTGGACCGTGGGTCCACAGATGACTAAGTAGGGACATGATAGTAGCATGTGTACAAGGCAGTCTGCCTATTTAGGCTGTGAAACTATTTATTTTATCCAGAGACTTGTCTAGTTTGCACTGGTGAGGTCTACAGACATTTGTGGTGGGTGGTCTCTATGCAAGCCCCAGTTGGCTCTGAAGTGTCTTACTGTGATGATTTTGTCCAACTGCATCGACTCTCCCTGTGATCCTAGACTTACTGATAGTTCATGTTTTTCTGGTTGTGTTAAAAAAAAAAAAGAAAAAAAAGCAAGCCACAGGGGATGGAAAAGGGGAAAATCCATAGGATAATTAAGGACAATAACTCTATACCTGTTTATTTTATCCCAACTTAAACCTTTCTGACATGTACTGATGTCTGTAATGTAAGTGCCCTAAAGGTGTGTGGGCTGTCGTACTCTTTGGTGGTGTTTGCTTTAGGAACTTAACTGTCTGAAAGTTTTGATATGTAAGAGGAGTTCCATGTTCTGGCATGATGCAGCTTGCAGGCTTCAGGGAGAAAAACAAGCCTGGCAATGCAGGCACTAGTCCCCTTTTAAGCTGCTGGAGGTAAAAGCATAGAAGTTCAGACACTTAGATGTCCAGACGGAATGTAAAGAGATAAGTGATTGTATTTGTAATACCACGGTGTGCTGGCTGATTCATTCAACCAATTAATAAACCCCTGCCCTGAGCATAGAGCAAAGCCTGTTTGGAAAGGTTAATGTCAGGCTCTCACACAGCTCAGTTAAAGTTACCTTTTTGCACTCTGCAGGAGCTTCCTGAGAATCTTGTCATAAAGTCTGCTTAGTGAAACAGAGCAAAATAATGCAGTAATAATGCTTGGTATCTTGTAAAAAGCCATCAGAGGATCTCCAAGCACTTTGGACAAATTAGTAAAGCCAGCTCAGCTCTATCTTTTGCCAGGTAGAGCAGGGCTATGTTCTTTAGCAAGAGGAAGGATTTTTTTTTTTCCTTTTTCCTGTGTTAAAAAGACTACTTTGCTCCTTTTTAAAAAAATATTTTTGAAGGCATTCATGTTCTGCACAGTCTCAATGTGAAAAATTCTCAGGAGGCCACAGCAGGGAAAATGGCAATGAGAGCGTTTAAAGCAGCAACCTGTTCTGAGGTGTGCAGGAATTGAAGGCAAAAGTGCTGTTGGCTGAGTAGGATCTAGATCATACTTCTCATTTAGCTGAGGCTGAAGAAGTTTCTCAGAATCGAGTCCCACCCCAGCTGGTGGAGACTGGGATTTTTCCATTTATTTCAATGGAGGCAACACTGCCACCCCTAGAGGTTTCACTCGGAACTATTAATAACTCTTGAGGGTGGAGAAGATCCACAGAGGGGTTACTTCTGTCTGCCTCTTCTGTTTTTCACAAAATTTTCTCAACTTACTTGCTCCAGCCCCCATTCTAAAGATGATTTTTGTTTTGATTTTTCCCTTTAATAGAATGCTAGTTTCAAAATCTCCCACAGTTTTAAGCAGAGGTTAGTGTCTTGCAAGCAATAAATACTCTTGTTTGTGAAAGTAATTAGTTCTTTTTTGATCTGACATGATCAAGCCAAGGTTAAAAGAACACTAAGTAGTCAAGGAAACTTGCTCCCACATCTTTACCCTTATGATATTTGTTTCCAGAAGGCTCGAAATGGAATTAAACCTGTTCTTCCATGCCTCATAATAACTTTGATTTGTTTAACAGTTGGATAAAAAGCAATTTTATCACACAAGTACCTTGAAAGGGAGAATTTGGATGTAGTAAATACTCAGCTGTGGAATAGGCATCTGCCATCACAGTTTAAGTAGCTAGTACCTCTGAGCAGAGATATAGCTGTGTATTTGAGCATCCTTAATCCTTTCCAGCACAAAGTAAAAAGGTCTTGTCTGTGTTTCAGCTGAGTTACTGTTAGTAAATTGTGGCAGCTGTTTGACTAGTAAACATGTATCTATGCATTATATATCAAAAGGTATTTTGCTTGGTATTATAGCTAGCCAGAGGGAGATCTAATTTCTGGAAGAAGCAGTCAAATAACAAATTGTCCCTAAATTCATGAGCGATAAAGTTAATTAACCAAAGGGAATAGCTTATCAAGGAGCATGTACAACTTTACTATGTGCCTTGTCCAACTTGAAATCCACTTAAAATCATGGAAAACACTGTAATGGGCAGGACCTGTTGGATTTGTGACTTTTTCTAGATTTATTATCTGTCTGTGTTTTATCTCTCGACGAGGGAAATTTTTCGAACTACCCTCTTTCCCCAAAAATAAGGCAGGATCTTATACAATTCTTGCTTCAAAAGATGCTTACTTTTTTACATGTATAGCTGTCTGGACACTGTTTAAATTGACTTCCTAAGTTAACTGTATTTAGAGCTTATTTTTGGAGTAGGACTTATATATAGAGCATCCTCAGAAATCATGAAAAAATCATGCTCGGGCTTATTTTTGGGGTAGGTCTTATTTTGGGGGAAACAGGGTATGTTTTTCTGAAATGGTTAACTATGAGTTGTAAAGCTAGAAAATGGATCTAGCTCTTCAGCTGTTGGTACCAGACTGATTTATACCAACAAAAATGTGGCTGTTCATCCTTACTGTGAAAATCCAGAGAGCAGAAAGCTTTCAGTACGAGCAATACTTCACACTGAGCCCTGGGCCTGACTTACCTCTGCTGTGACTATGTGTGCCTAAGGACATACAAGAAAAGGTGAACAATAAAAGTGTCTCCAGACTGAGAATAAGAGGCCTGTTTCACCTGTGACAGCAAATACATGGAAAAAGATCACAGAATTCTCTTTCTGCCTATAAATCTGGCCCTGAGGCTCAAGTCTCATAGGTTTCACTTGTTCTTTATGGTCTGAAACAGATCCAATGTCAATCAAGATGAGGAAGGGGGGAACCCTGCTCTGAGGGAATGACTGAACAAGAGCCCCGCTTCCTGAAGCTCAGTTACTTAAGTAGCAAGCAGAAGTAAATCCAGTTTTGTGACAATGCTGTGAGGAGGAAGGGAAGAGGCTGGGAAGGCACCTGTGGGCCTGGACCTGGCGGGAAGGGGCAGCCCTGGGTGCTGCCGTGGGGTGACCCTGAGGCAGAGGAAACCCCCAGCTCCCCACTTTGGCCCAGAGCAGCCCCTTCCTCTGGCAGGAAACTTCCAGGTTTTGGATCAATCCTGAATGGTTTTGCAGTAAGGTGTTTGTTACGAGCAATCTTGCTCAGGACCAGGGCAGAAATCTTCCCTGAAGGAAGGGAAAAGCCTGCTCTGAGCTGGGCCGCTGCAGTGCATGTCCCTGCAGGTCATGGCTGGGACTTGCTCTGCCTCAAGTCCTCGGGTCTGCTGGAGAGGTCTCAGTCCCTGCTTAATCCTCAGGATGATGAAACGAAATCCTCACACCTCAGAGCCTGCTGTGGATTTCTTTCTGGCTACTCCAGGTATTTGTTATTCTGATGTGTTTCTGCCTTTGACATGGCTAACCTGCTGGTATGGTTATGTCTGGTTGCTTGGAAGAAGTTCATTTTCATCATGCTTGTCCTTGCAGGATTTATGTGTGGTATTAGCCTCATTAAACTAACAGCCTTCATCTTTTCTGCAGAGGACACATTTAAAAACATCTGGTCCTAAATGCTGGGTGCCATTATCCATAAATGAAATGACAGGGTTGGGAACCTCCTTTCAGCCCTGAAGCAAGAAACAAAAATGTCAAACCTCATGGTCGCCTCCATTCCCAAGTCCTGCTCTATAGGGTGCCTGAAAAATTACTTTCTCCTGGATATGCAGCTGTTTCCTAAAGCTGATTCCATCAAGTTTGCCAGTACAATCTATTTCTGACCAAAGCTTGATGGCACCTTCTGAAGTTAAGGCCCTGAAAAGCAGGTGGACATAAGCACAGAGCTGCCCCTTGTCTGGCTTGCTAGCAACCTAGAACAGATAGAATCATGGCTAAAAAATAAACACCCCCAGCCACAAAACTACCCCACGGTCCTCCCCAGAGAGATGTCTCTGTCAGTCCCAACTCAGAATCTTTTGCTGTTGGCTTCATGGCTCATACCAAGTGGGAGACTTAGTTGCACATGGTTTTCTTTTTTAAAAAGAAGTGTCCTTATCTGAGGTATGAGGATATCCTGCTCAATAAGGTCTCAAAGTGAAGTATCTAATACTACTCTGAAATTAAAGTTAGGAGATTGCTTGAAAACAAGACACTTAAACATGTGTTAATGAGGGCATTAAGTGTTTAACAGGAGTCTGGCTAGATGAGCACATGTTCATCTAGGCCATCAAAAGCCAATGGCCTTTTTTCTGATATATTAGTCAGGAGAAAAAAAAAAAAGGTAGTCAACATCCCACATGAACAGAAAACTTACTTGAATTTATTTCTTGTTTGACTTAAAAAAAACCAAAAACCCTCCTTTTGATTTTGTTCTTCATTCTTTCTCACCCTTCATCTCCTGCCTCTGACAGTAAAATGTCAACAAAAAAATATCTGAGTGCAGGTGTGGTCAAGTGGGTTTGGAATATGCAAACGAGATCACCCAGGCCTGGACACTGACACCGTCCAAACTCTCTTATCTGTCTGTGTTATAGGGATTTACTTTTACCTACTTTGCGACTGAAGTCTCTGGAGCAAATGGAGCCTCTGACTGAGATAACCACTCCTGTACCAAGTTCATGTAATGTAGCCTATTAAAATAACATTAAATAGTTAGATGGGATGGTCCTTTCACAATCTTCTTAACAAGGAAGAAACCAATGCCTAAGGCACTGAGCACTGCCTGTGAGATAGAGAGCTTACGATCTCATTGCTTACGATGTGTATTTAGGGCACTAACTTCTGTGCGGCTCAATGTCTTGCAAGGATGGGCCCCTAACAGAGCTGTTAAATGGGCTCAGCTACAAGAGTTGTTGCAAGTGTGCACCTGTCTAGTGACAGCAAGTTAAAAGATAAGTGCTTGACTAAATCAGTCGACAGGTTTTATGAAAGACTTGGGAGGAGAGAGAGGACAGCAGAAAGTAGTTGTTTGTAATGTTAATAAAAAATGAAAGATGTTCTAAAAGCATGTGAGAACAGGAGAATATTAGCAGGTGTGGTAAATGCCCAGTCAGAGCAGAGTTTGAGCCACGCTGGGTAAACTACTTTCTCTTGTGTTAAACTGCGCTGAAGGTGCTGGTTCAGGCACATGGTCTCAGTGAAGGACGGATGACACCTTAGGCTCTGAAGACTCTCTTGACTTCTTTAATGTAGATTCTTCTTTCTAGCTCTACCCTGGGCTCCTTAAACTACTTATACTACATAACACAGTTAAGCGTTTCTTCTTCAGACAGTTAATTTTGGGGGCAAAATCCTGGTCTTTCACCAACTTTCCCAGCACCTCTACAAAGTGACTTTCTGTTACATTTCAGACCATCGGGAGCAGTTTCCAAGGAGACTACCTCCTTGTGGGTTTAATTTTCAGCAGGTGCATATTAGCTCATTTCCAGTGAAGTCTGCAGGGTGAGCTGTTGAAGTTTATTTATGGTATTAAGTTCACTAATCAAACTGTTAGCTATATCAGAAATGAAAAAAACCAAAACCCGAAAAAACCACCCATGGTTTAGTCTCCTTTGACCATTCTTGAGCGCAACATTGATGATCGGTTTGTGGTTTCAAAATAAATAAGCTAATTCTGGCTAGAAAATGTAAAGCCTGTTTGCAGAGCATGCATCATGTTCCACCACAGGTTTGAGATTTTCAAGGAAACAGCAAGTTCTGGAAAACAATATGTTTGCATGTGATTTATGTAAGTCTTAATTTTCAGAGCATTAGGAGACCAGCCTGCAGCTCGTCTGATTGCTTTCTGTAAAATCAGGAACATCAAGATTCTGATGAAATTTTGCAGATTTTTCCTCCTTTGGCACTTCTCTCTCTGGTGTTACAGGTGGCAATTGTGAAGTAAAGTGTAGTTATTTTTTCCACTGAAAGCCCAAAGTTAGCATTTGCTACAGGTTATTGCTGTGTCTCCCTCAGCAGGTCCCATCCTGGAACTAATTGGCTTCCTGTTTGGTGTGTGTGTTCTTGGGGGAGGTGTATGCAGTTTTTACTTTAATTATCAGTACACCAGGCTAGACTTGCCTGTGTATAACATTAGAAATAGAAGAAACGCTGTAGGCAGTTTATGTCACATTAATTTATAGCTTGGATAGAATTTGGATAACCATATGAATTACTTTACCAGTGGACTTGACCTTTACATGTGGTGGTAAATTGTGCGAAAGAGAGAACAACAACAATGTATTTAAGGAGGAGTGGCATTTGAATCTGAATGGTCTTGATTTTGTAATAAATCAGACACAGAATAAACATGTCTCTTCTCTCATCCCCCCCACATATGGAATGATGATTAGAACCAGGACATTGAAAAGGTCAGAGGAGTAAACAAATCTGTTTATGACACTTTTTAAATTTTTTGAGCATGTTTAAAATACTAACTTTGTAATCTCTTTTAATGCACATAAATCAAGTATATGTTTTAATGGTAAAAATATGGGTATGTTCCAGCCTTACCCTTCGTAAATATATTTTGAGCAATTTCTTTAATAGCTGTGGCCCTTACCGAAAGGTATAGTACTGCATACACTTGTTAGAGTGTTGTATTTCTAAGTTTATCGTGTGTTTACCTCTACCTTGGGAGGTCTCCTAGACCACACTCTCTCTTCTCACAGTTGCATCCAGCAATATGGCAGTGTTACAAATTATTATTATTATTATTTGTTATTATCAGTGCAAGGAGTTAGCAGCTCTACCCTTTCTGTGTTCCTCCATCTTCTTTTACAGCTTCTTGACTCAGAATGACTTTGGCATAACATGTGCAGCTTCCTTGGCTTGGACTTAAAAAGTGGCTTTGCAGCTAACTCAGACATGTCACTGCCATTGTTTTCATAGGCAGCTTATGGCATCATCAAATTTTCTAAGCAAGCTGATTTCAGACAAACAAAAAATAATTAAAGAGTGAAAATCTAGATCTAGAATTAAGTAATTAAGCTTATTGTAGGTTAACAGATGAAATCTTACTTATGAGGTTTGAATTTGGGGCTGAACTGATACAAAGACATCTATGGTATGGTGAGTTGCTTGTGTAAATTTCTAGGTCAGACTTAATTCATGGGAGCAGATCTAATAACATTCAGAATATGTTGCTAGATGGGATAAGTGAGCTAAGAGACAATGTGAATAATCTTATAATTACTATTTTAAATGCAGACTAGCATCTTAGAAGGATGACTGTTTCTCATGAGAAGTCTGACTATACAGTGCTAGAGAGAAACTTCTTGATTTGTGTTCAAATCAGCACCAAAATAAAAAAGGTTGGACTGGATCATCTGACATTTTTAAAGCAAATTTGTCTTTAACTCATGTGTAGTTAAAATCCTTCAAGCATCTAACCCACTCAATACTCTGATTCAACTGGACGTAATATGGAACTTCTGTATGTGTATCTGGATTCTTGTATATTAGCATGGCTTTTCCCCACGCCCGTGCTATTAACTAACTGTTGAGCATCGCTGCAAATACATATTATGGTGTGACAATTTCCTACTGTATTTGGGTAAATGTTGTAGAAAACATAATGCTGTAACTCTGTTTAGTCAGACTCTGTACAGATGTAAGGTTAGTCATGGATCAGGCTTCGTTTTCATCTCTCCTTCTGCTTCATTGCCCACATATGGGGTTTTGAGCATGAATTATTAATAATTGAATCATTTGAAATGCCGGAGATGCACCAATTGTTGTCAGATTTTAAATTTGTTCCTTTTAATTACATAGTTACCGTTTAACGCACAACACGGATCTAAGGAGTTCTAATTGTTAAAGAACATTTTTCACCTCTGCTGATTGGTATAAGGTAGATTAAGGGTGTAGAAAAAAACTTCTCTTCAAACTCACTGAATTTTCTTGTCAGTGCTAAATCAACACAATGTGAATGTAAGAAATGACCATGAATAAACATTTTAAAGGATGTATGCTTTTTAAACTGTGCATTCCTGTACTATTAATAATACTGGGGGAGTAAAGCTTCCAATTGTTTTACCTGGTAACTGTAGACAGTATAGGAAAGATAATAAAACAGAACACACTCGAAGTGAGGATTAATTACTTCATATGGATGAAAATCTGAAGTCACCCTGGAGATGCTATTGCATCTGTTATTACTTTGCTTTCAGTGATTGGTGCTGATGGTAATGTTCCATCTAGGGCCCTGGAAAAAATTTACATGCTAAATACTTGAGGCTTGTCTTAATAAAATGGATTTTGGAATATGGTAATCATGTTTATTTTGATCTTGCTGTACTTGGCAGTTGATTTGCCTCACTTGCCACCTAGATCTTGGATGAAGGAGGTTCAGTTTGGAGACTATTCCCCAGAGATTTTCAGCTAAACTTCATATGAAATTGATCAAGGATTGAAGATCATCTGTAGAAAAAGTTAGTTGCAAAATGAAGTTTGAATTTCAGCAGAAACAAGTATCAAAGTTTTGTTTGGTTCCACCCCTCCTCCTGAAAAAAACCCCAAAAATCTGGAAATGTAGGGAAGGTTTCTTTTTTTTCCCCCCCTCAACATTTGGGCACATATTTTTCTGAACAATCTGTGGGTACTTTTGTGGGATACCTCGAAGAGAGATGAAAACAAATGGGCTTTGTAAGACTTTCTTAAAACCAAAATCTAGGTCTGTAATGAGCAATGCTGTAAATAGCTAGGTGGGAGTCTTTTTTTCCTAGACTCACCCACAGTGGGAAATATCATCCCTGTCCCTTTCTGTTGCCCTCAACCAGTTTCTATCTGAGGCTACAAATAAATAAATGGGTGAAAACCAGAACCTGGAAAATCCAATGAACTTAATTTCTAAGGGATAGCTTTCTATTGAGAAGTAGGCATTTGAAAAACTGATGGACTTAGTTTGGATTCACCCAAGGGTAAATATGCAATTCTGGGTGGGGAATTAAAGTTTAGAAATTGCATTTTGTCATCACAGCCTTTTAAAGTCAGATCCATTTAGTTTTCTCCAAGAGGAACCTGCTGATATATCTGTAGCCATAGGAAAGTGTTTCTGTTTGGGTACCAGAAGTGTTGCAGAAACTCCTGTGCTATGGCAGAAAGAAAAGTGGATGTTTCCTATTAGGACAGTGAATAAATACATGCTTGGTCCTAGAAGTGCAAAATCCAGTCTTTAGAGCCAGGAATTATGTGAAAACCACCACCATCTTCCCAATGGGTGAACCTTTCTAGAACACGAATATTCAGTGTTTTCTTACCTGGTGTCTCTGATGGCTCTTAGCAGTTCATTTGAGGAAGGACATGCACTCTGAATAAGGGAAGTGTTCACCAGTCAAGGCATAAATAAATCATTCCCAAACTCAATATCACACTCCTCTAAAACTCTTCTATTAATAATAACCATTAATAATTACTGGTAGAACTTCATGGTACTTGATAGAATGGGCTAGTTTTGAAGCATCAATGTGAAATCTGTTTTTATTGAGTTCAAATGAAAGTGCTGCACAGGGAAATGGCCTCTTCTGTTGTTATCATGTAACTTTGGGCCTGGAAGACAGTGCATGATGGTAGTGATGTTAAATGACTGGGGTAGCTTATCTCTGATTAGACTCGGTACTCTTCTATCCCAGAATGTTATAACCCTACAGATACTTTAAAAGAGTTAGAATATTTTAGCCCTCTGTGACAGAGAGAATGTGATAACAGAGGACGCTACTAATTACTGTTAACAGGGAATTGTCTGTTTCTAAAAAATGGAGAGAGATCATTTGGTTTGTATTAGACTTGTGACTAGAGAAATATCCAAACAGAATCCAGTTTGGAAGAAAAACCTCTTGCTATGGTGAGAAGTCCACGTGCTGACATAGGAGCATTTAGAGCAATATCCTTTGGTATGAACAGCCCTGCGCCAATACACTGCAGCAGGCTCCAGAGAATCACTTCAGTTTTTGCTATCAAAACCAAGCTGATGATACCTTGTACAAATTTTTATCTCTTCCTCCTCCTTTATTTCTATTTTTTGCAGTGATTTGTTGAAACTGGAGGAGTCATTTTAGCTTTACATAGTATGAATTCCAAATTTGTTCTACTGGGACTTCTCGTGGGTATAAGACAATGATTAAACTATTTCAATACTGCAAATGATCTCACTTTTCTTTCACCTTGCCCCGGTATAATATTATCTACTCATCATTTACATAGCTAAAATAAGAAGTTTCTGAATACCAAAGTAGTCAGAGAGTATATTATAAAATATTAGTTTCTCTTACATTATCCTCTGGAGTTGGATCTCAAAAGTTGTACATAATCTTCTATCACTTAAATTTTTCAATGCCATTTAAATATCAAAGTAATAATATCTGAATTCATGCCCATGTAAGATAAGAATCTAGTCCTATAATTTCAGCTGTAGGCTTAGCACCATTGAAGTTAATAAGATTCTCCAGAGTTACAGGATGCGGTTGGGATCAGGCCCTCTGGAATTTGCACGACTGGCCACACACAAAAAGACTGTTTTGAGTGGGTGAGGATTTACAGGCCCAGTTGTATAATCTGCCCAGTCTTCCTGTTGTAGCCTATCTGGAATTCTAGTAAGAAACCAATTTTTCACAACTTTTGATGCTTAACCAATTTAAACTTTCAGTTTGAGACCTGATAGACTTTGCAACCTGTTGCAGCTTCGAGATTTTATTGCTTCTTGCTGCTTTCATTCACCATATGGTCTACTATTCACAAACTTTGCCCTAATGAGAATTACTCTTGCAGGTAATTTTCTAATGATTGTCTTGGGATAAACAAATTTTTCATACTTGTTTTGCTAATGTATTCAAGTAGGTTCACAGGGGAAAAGATTAATCATCTAAAAAGCAAGCCGGTGTCTTTCATTATGCTAAAGGATCCAAAGATGATCAGAGCAAAGCCACTCGTTGCTATGACAGCAGATACCTTTTTCTCCCTTTGTGAGGTAAATGGCAGCTCCCAAGCTGATTGGCTAAAATGAGCTTATCCTGGTGACCAACCATAGGGAGTTAATTTCATCAGAAAGAGAAAATGGTGGGAAATCCTGCCTTGATCGTACAAAGGAATTTTCATTAGAGGCCAACAGAGTCAGGGGTTCTCTTCCATTATAATTAATATGTTCCATCTAATAAAATAATTTAGGAGAGGCAGACAATAGAATTAGCCTACCTATTATTTTGTATATCCATATAAGCTCTAATCTGTTTTCTACTAAAGACCTACACTCAGAGTAAAGCAACCCTTATTTTCCCCATAATACTTCTATTACCGAAGACTGTCATCATGTACCTGTTTATGTAATTGGAGATAAGCTAACTGCAGGCAATACAAAAGGGCTGGCATTCTTACAGGTATTTGCTGGAAACGTTCGTGCTCCATTGAAATAATGGATGCAATAAACTTTAAATAGGAACATTTCCCTTTGGTTTATGGTGGTAATTCACATCGTATTTCTCACTTTTTTAGTGGAGGAGATTTTTACTTGGGTCAGATTCAAGGACAGAGGTTCCATGTCAGTTCACGGGTGAGAGGAAGGGATTGTAATGAGGCATTAGTGTTTACAGTTCGGTAACAAGGAAAGGACCTACACCAGCTTGCATGAGTTCTCATCTCCTGTGAGCTTTCAGCTGTGGCTATCTCACCCAGTCTTTCAGGTAGGATATACCTTGAAGAGGTTGGATTCTGTCCCTTCTGTGCAATTTGCAGCACATAATACATCACAGGTCAAAAAAGAGGTGGTAAGAATTGTTATCAAGAGCTGTAAATCACGTACTAATGATAGCGTATAAGTCACTGTAGAAAAGGATATAAGCTGAGCTGCTTTACCTGCTCTAGAAGATCTGTTTTTCCTTTTTACACTGCTTTTAAATGACATTGGTCAGGAAAGGTTAAGTTCAACTATGAGGCTTTGTTTTGCAAGGGTCAAAGAAAGCACATCATAACTTGGAAGACTTCCACTCTCTGAACCTGGGCTTCTGCTTATGGTTGATTTACAGCTTATTTTTAAGGTCATTTAGGGGATTTAATCATAAAAGCATTTATAACTGTTGCTTTATTTGATTCGTATGTTCATGTTTTAAGAAAGAAGATGTAAAATTATGAAGTAATTCAGCTCACTGGGTATGTAGTATATGATAAGCCCTTTCTTGGTTGTTACTAGGCATTTATAAAATATGTACTGCCACAGGCGACAGCAAAATCTCTATCATATCAAGCTAATGTAACAGGAAAACTGTGGCCTGAGAAACTAATTTTTGGTATGAAGCATGATCTTAAAGCCACTGAAATCACAGATTTCAGTTGTTTTTGTACAGTGCCCATACTGACGGTTTCATAAGTCTGTAGTAGATACACAATCGTTATTGTATATCTGTGGGATGAGAGAAGAAAACTATGATCAAGTAATGTAATAAAATTACTGTTCTTGGTGCTTTAAAATGCAAAGGTCAGGCGGTAAAGTATTAACTCTTGCGCGTCGTCTTTATTTACCCTTCTTATACATAAAGGGGAAAATACTGGGCTATATCTAACATAAGGAGTAAACCAAGACAGTGGAAAGTTTAATTACTTGCCTAAAACCAAAGTGATTCAGTTGCACAGATGAGGTTACAACTCTGCAGCTTCTGGCCCTTTGCCCAGGCGCTCTCAGTATCACAGAGCTCTTAGTTTGTGTTATTCTACCAGGACACTTCCGAGACCTTATTTTCTGCACTGTGTATATGTACACATGCAAAACCACTTATGGGCAAAACTTACATGTGTCTTTGTCTTCAACCCTGCTAACTACATCTGCAAATCGACAGCTGACAGTCTGCCTTGAGCAGGCACAGTTGTGGTAATTTGGCACGAAAACTGGTGATGCAACTGTAACCAAACTTTTTGCGTCTGCAGGCCCCTGGGAATCCTATACTTTGCTTTCCTTCTCAGGTTGGTGTAGTGGAGCTAGTTCTCCCAATTTGTAAGCAGTGATGTGGTATCTGGAGTAAGACCAGCTTTTCTAGTCGTTGAACACTGTCCTGTACCGTATATGTTTAGCTGTTAACAGGAGAACAATTTTCAGGCTCAACATTTAATCTCTTCATTTAAGATACCGAATCTTAATTGCAAGTTCATGTGAGGCATGTAAGCAGCTGCTTGGATGCCCTGACATGGTCACAATTAACAGCCAAAAAAGAGAATAATGAAAGACTTGTGCAGCTTCTCCTAGATTAAGCCTTCATCCTTTGGGATGCAAGTCTTTATGTCTGTTTGTAATCCCGATATTGATCTGTCTTTAATTGAGAGTGGGACTACATGGCCAAGTAAAGATATCAAAGTTGACTCTCATGGACTTAATGCAGCTACATATTTCCAAGAACTATTTTTAAATCTAATGTGAGGATATCTACTTAAGGGTATTCTGGAACACAAACACACATTTTTACATGCCTGTACTGTAGGCTTCTGGGACTTTAATTTTTCAGGGAGCCTCCAAACGTAAAAGCTGGGTGAGTAAGACGTCTTGCAAGCAGCTTTGTGAATCCAGCCCTGCCTCTCCACAGACTTCAATGCAGTTAACCTTGCAAAGGGGGCTGTTACATCAAACCCAACTGCTTCTTTAAAACTGGCATGTTTTCTTGTTGTCTCCTGTAAAAGGTGATCTCAGGTGTGCTAAACCTTGCTGAAAGTGGCAAGTTTAACCATTGCCTTCTACTTCCATTAGCAGTAAGAGAGTTAATCACTTGTTTCCACTCTAAACAAATGCAAATACTCAGGAATTCCAGTCCTTTCCCAAAGAGGCCCCAGTGGAGTGTTGCTTTGGGAAGGATTGGTGTGCAGAGCAGGAGAAAGACCATGTGCCTGGGAGCTGTTTCAGCCTAGGTTTTGGTGGGGAAGCCAGACTAAATTTCCATCCACTATGCTGCTGTGTAACACAGCAAATAAAGTGGCAAACTGGCACAGAGGCAAGAGTGAGAATGGGTGGGCAAATAGAGGGGAGGGGAGTTCCTTGCTTAAACTCCCTGGGGCTGTGGCCACACATTGCACCATTTCTCCCCCTTCCAGCAGGAGGCCGACTTGGAACCACCTCCTTAGAAAACTTTGGAGTTTGGGTATCTGTTCAAGACTGAAAGACTAAAATCTAGTTTCTCATAAATATGGAGCAACAGGAAAACAAAAGTTGGTTGTCTCTATGGCAGTTCATACACAAATTTTGTTGTAAATGATTTCAGAATTTTACAGTCCTTTGGGACTGAAGTTTCATTTCAGTCTATGAGAAGTATGTCACCGCAAAGTGGGGATCAGAAACTTGGATTAAAATTTTTACAAAGATAATAAATATTTTATATATTCGGTTCAGGGTCTGCCTTGATCCAGTGCAGGTAGAAATTTTTTTTCTAAAAAAGCTGTATAACTTATTATATACCTTCGATTACTATCTTCAGAAGCTTCAGTTAAAAAAAAAAAGCACCTCAAATTTTTAAACTGCACTTTTCCAAAGTGATATTGGATTTTAATTTCATTGAAAAAGGAAATAGGGTGTGTTGTTTGTTTTAAACAAAACACCAACAAAAATGGAGCAGAAAATTTTTGAATTTAAATTATTTTTTCCACTTGCTTGTTGTCTAATTTGCAGTTGGAATTTAGAATAATCTCTCCTTAGAAAGCAGATGAACATAATTATTTAACAGTGGCAATTGTCAGAATGAGCATTTTCTACCTGAAAAGTTAAAACTATATTTTCTGAGGTGAGCAGCAACTTGCAATATGTTCATTGATTACAGAATTTTATATGTTTGAACTCTCCAGAAAAATGATCCTCTATGTAAATTCCAGTGGAAAAGGTATTTAAACATCTGTGAATGAGCTGGTTTTGGATGTTTTCTCATAAGATGCGTTAATGTGATGCAAAGGCTGCAATGTAGCTGATCTTGTTCTGCTGTTTGAAATGGTCCTATTAAAGTACTGCATGATTAAAATGATAGGACTTGGTTTAAAAATTCCAGCACCAGTCTCAACGTTGTGCTTTTCAATGCTTTTGAATTAGGTCAGAACGTGAAGATAAAACGTACTATTGTGGAAACAGAATCCATTTGCAGCCTGTGCTGTCAAAACCTGAGTGATGACTCCCCTCCTAAGGATGGCGTTGATGATGTATTTTCTGACACCAAACAATTTCTATTTTTGACTCTTCTTAATTCTATCATTGCATTTGTGTTCAGTGCCCTTCGTTCAATTTGTATTCAATCTCACTGTACTTTGGCAGCTGTAATTCTGTCACAAGGTACAGCTGGAGCTTTCTTGCAACTGTTCTGACACGATCTTAACAGGTACAGTTTTTCTTTGACAGTGCAGTATCTTTTTTTGTCAGCATGTGGGCTGCTGCTGGTGATTTACAATCAAATGTTAATAAAATTTGTCTGTTCTCAGTACTGTGTTTGTTTAAGCAGCTAGTCTGAGTCTTTTCATGAGTTGCTCCAAATAACATCAAAGGGTTGAGAAAAATGTTTGTCAGTCTGAGAAGTTACAGTGGTGGTGTTCTTGTAAACTCAGAATCCTAAAAATTCATAGCTAGTAAAGTGCTCTGCACACACGATTAATGCCTTAATGGTAGATGACAAGATAGAATACTTTTTGGTAAAGTTTCACTTTGAAAACAAAGAGTAATCTGTTTCAAGCCTAGAGAGAAGGAGGAGAAAAAAAAATAAAAGACAGCATCAGGCTAGATTTCCCCTATAGATACCACTAGAGCTTCTGTCCCTGGTGTTGAACACAACAGCTGGTAAGCAGCACGCAACTGGAGAAAAAGACCTGCCTTCAATCCAGTACAATGTTTTCTTGTGCCTGTTTTACTGTAAGTCTCAGTGGCAAGGGGACAAAGGCTGTTGACTGATCTATGCAATTACCTCCTCTAATATTGCTTTCAACTGTCTGCCCAGAGTGACAAGAGTGGGTGAGGTGTAGTTAAAGTCTGGGAAAAAAGTCCTTTTAATAAATAAATAAATAAATATCCCTCTCTGTTATCAAGCTGCTCTTTTAGACCTTTGAATCTGTTTTGGAAGAGTGCAGGTGATGTATTGAAATTTAGAGTGAGTCTGAACTCAGCAGCAGTGTCACCAGTGTGTTTTACTGAAACACCCCTAACACTGTGAGCAGTTTGCATTGGGGAAGAGAAGATCGATTTTTTTTCCTTTTTTTTTTTTTTTTTCCTCCTTCATTCCCTAGCATGTGCATGTGGGGTGGCATCTCTCTTTTATGTAGTGTGACTCAGAGGCAAACGTGTTTAAAAATTGTCCAGTGCACTCTTCATTTGGAGGCTTTATCTGTACTTGATGAGAAAATGCAATCCTTTAAAAATAAATACACAAAGATAATCCAAGCTGCTGTTTCTAATGTGGAAGGTGCAAAGGTAAAACTGTGTTTAATGAACTGTAGATGGAAGCCTTTTACTTTTATCTGAGGCGATAGCATGAGAAGGCACTGTACATATCTTTATACTCTCAATCAGTGCAATGAAGTTGAAGCCTAATACTGAGGCCTTTTCTATGATACAGGTGACTGTAACAACTGGTATCTTGGTCTCTATTTTCTTACAGAAAGCCACGCTTAATGTCCATCCGTATTTCAAAAATCTCTAAATCCCAATTTATTATTCACTGGTGGTTTGGTACCTTTCTACTTTTGTCAGGTGCATTGTTGACTATTGCGGTGTCTGGGAGCCTCAAGGACACAGCTTGCCTGGCTCAACCCACACTTCAGTACTTGTACCAGTTGAGATGTCTGCAGAACACTGATATTGTAACTCTGGACTGTAAGACACTTGTGTAGAGCAGTGGGAACAAAAAGAACCTACCTCTGATGACCTCATATTCTTTTATCTCTCAGGTGTATTTGTTCTGTCAAACCACAATAAGAGAAGTAGTAAAAGCCTGTACTACTCTTTCCTTTTTTTAAAAAAATATGTAAATATATCTTAATGCTAATTGTGAAAATTGACTAAAACCCCCCTTCAAATCTTTCTGCTTAAAAAGAGGAAAGGAAGCAACACTTATTTATTAGTTCTCCCTTTGTGTTTCCTTAACAATGATTCAAGAGAATGAACCTGTGTGGAAATAAAATGAGTTTATTCAGAAAACTGAGATGCTTCCTGCCTTCCTTATTTTGGCCTAGACTGGGTAATTTACCAGATCAGGGGAGATTTGGAATTGATTTGCCCCAGACCCTTATTTAAGTTTCATTTGTGTGGGCAAAATATGGCAATGACTTCCTTGAGCCTCTTCACACTGAGGGTATAAAGTCATGGCAGCACTGTTCATCTTAGCATTGGACTGCATCATCAAGTCTGTTGCTGTCTCAAGCGGTGTTTGGACAAAAATGCCATTTGTAAGTCTTTCTGATCCCACCTGCCAATCATTTTGTGTTTTGCCTTTTGTTCTTCCTATTGGAAGACTGTCCCAAAACTTCTCTAATACTGACCTTTGAGAGCCCAGTTGCCACCTTTGTTCTCCCCACGTCACACAGCTCTGTTCTGATGCAGTTCTGGACTCAATGAGCCTTGTGGGTCCCTTCCAACTCAGGACATTCTATGATTCTATTCTATATTTCTTTACCCCAGAGCTGTATCTTGCTGGGTGAGAAAGGAGTTACCAGACTTCCACGTGGCTTCTCTCTCTGGATTGTGGAAAAATTATTTTGCATGAATTTCTGTGATTCATGGGTAAGAGAAAGTACAATTCCCAAAACACACCCTCGTCTTCCTTCTCTGATCAGTCATGTTCCAGTCATGGTAGTTCTGGAAATGTTTTCTCTAAAAATAAGGTGCCTGAATCACAAGTGTGAATAGTGTATTCCAAGATGGGAATTTGTAGGGTGTGGTGAATTTTTACAAGACACAGACTTTTAATAGAAGGGGGAGGCATTCCTTTGAAGTGCTGGATGAGCAGAGGAGGAGCCAGAAATCTCAGAAGGCTCAACTCAACCAATGCATTCAATTTGTCTTAAAAGGTTTGTTATTTGTGGAATGCTAATGAATTTTTATACTAGAAAGTTACCAGAGGGTGGCTAGAGTTATCCTTCACATTCTCACCATTCCCTGCTCTGTGCAAAATAAATAAGCAATGAAAAAGACAAACTCATATTAGTGTGGTCTAAAACTAACACACAGGTAGGGTCTGCTGATGCTTCAGTACTTTATCATATCTGATTTTTCTGAGAAAAGGTATCTATTTGCTGTCACTGTTTAATCACCTCACGTTGCATAGGTGTGGTGTAATTAAGCCTCTCAATCCTTTTTCTTATCTGTTCTTTTTAAAAATATATATTTTTATAAATATCTGGTGGTTATTAATTTTTATTAAAATTGGACAAAGCATTCCTATAAAACACATTCTCAGATTCAGAGAGATGATGGCAAACAGCTGCACTAACAGGGACGATATAGGCTAAAAAAAAATATAAACTCTAAGCCTGGTGCAGTAGCTGTTGTTGTGGTTTTTGTGTGTGTGTGGTTTTTTTGTTGTGTGTTGTGTTGTGTGGTTTCTCCCCCCCGCCCCCCCCCTCTGGTACTGTTGTATACAATAATTTCAAAAACAACATACCCAGTCCTGAATTTCCTTCCCAGTTCAACTTTTCCTTCTTATGATATTAAAAGAATGTTAGTTTCTTTGATTTCTGTTATTACTACTCAGGACATCCATGATTGAAGGCGATGTTGATCTTGTTTGTAATACCTTTGGGTCACTTCAAAGACTGAATCGTGAAAGAAGACTCGCTCATGGTGGTTTATATTTCACTGATTTGGAAACCCAAAAAGTGCCAATAGATCAGAAAAGAACACAAAAAAATTTGGCAGTACTAAATGGACTAAAATGCAATCTGTGGCTGTTTACAGCTATTTGGTTATTCACAAAGGAAAATGCAATCAAAGAAATAATTGGAAATTTCCTTTCTATATTCGTTCTTTGTTGAATGTTGACTGTATTGAGGTGACTTGCTTTAAGAGTAAATAAGGAGGGTATTTTGGTGTGTGTGTGTGGTGTTTGTTTTTTTTTTTTTTAAAAAAGGACCTTTCAGGTCTGTTTGACCTTGATGTATCAGCTCAATTCATTATTCTTCTACAAGGTGTTGGTTCATTTCCTACATCACGGGGATAAGTAGAAAGGGACTAGATAGCAGAGGGCTACTGCTCGCTTCCTGTTAGCTGAAGTCAGATGTCAGGCTAGGCTTTCTGTTCACTAGTTTGATTGATAAGCTTGAAGGAGTCCATGGCAGGCATGCAGGTCAGGGGGATAACAGCTGGAAAATATGCACTCAGCAGAGAGACCACACAGAGAGACCAAATTCTTTCTCACTTATCGCTGAGCAATTTCAGGATAACTTGGTGGTTAACACAACATGATTTGACATTTGACGCAGTGTGTAATCTCTGGATATAGCCATATAATTATGCTCTGCATTCTACTTGACTGATAAAATACTCTATTACAAAGTGGGATGATGCTAATTGTTTCTTACTTTAATTTTAGCTGCAAAATAGTATCCAAGACTCAGCAACAACTGTCAATATGCTGTTGGGTATTCAGAGATTTTTGCATGTAATTGTGAAACAGCTACGTCCAAAGGGTTTGATAATTCCTGCTCCTCACGTGTCGCAGAAAGAAAAGTTGCTAAGCACAGAAAAAGTTGAGAGGGACTTTCTCCCTCCTCAGAGGCGGGGAAGTGTCAACAAGTCTGTACTTGGATGGGAGCCATGCCAATCCGGCATCACTGGTAATGTGATGCTCCCAATGAGAGAGGAAGGAGCCCTTGGCACGTTAGCAAAGGTTACGTGATGCAGTCGGTCCAAAGGAACCGTGGTTGGTTTTCTTTGACCTCCTCAGTTATTGCTGTTGTGCCTCACATGGGTACCCTGCCCAAACTGTGGGAGGCCTTGGGTGGCCACTGAATACATGCAGACCTGGCCCTGTTGCCTCTGCATTCCCACTGTATGTGTCCTCACCACTACACGTCCTGTCTGACTCTCTGGTAGATAAATGTTGAGGTGGTTCTAGCAAAGATTTCAGGTACTCTGGCCATGCTGATATTGCTACAAGGGTAAATTCTGCGCCTGGCACAAAACAAGGCTGCTTAGTCATGAAGTGCATGTGCCCGTGATCTGCCCCACAGGAGCTCGAGGTCACTGTTGTCCTTTGTGGCCTGCTCCTTTAAAAAGCAAGGAGAAGGTATTCCCTGTACCAACATTAGGTTTCCACATTCTGTAGTAGTTAAAAACAAGGAGTGACATTAGAGAAGAATTGATGTAGGGGCTCAGTGCTGCCTGAAGAGGCACAGGTTTGCCATCCGCTCTATCGGACCTGCCTTTAAACTCTAGTTGGTAAGTTAGAACTAAAACTAGTTCGAGGTCACATCCTTGATGAATGGATGGATCTGATCTAAATTATATTAGCCGAGGCATGTGCTTTGTTGGTTTCCAGAACAAGATTTAAATAATAATAATAATGCGATCCTACAGAAAATTAATCTGAAATGAATTTTAAGACAGTGAATAGGCAGGGGTGAACAGTTGCTTCTGCGAAGGACACTCTCTTGCACGTGTGTTTATCCAGTTCTGTTATTTCTTCTCAAATGCTGAATCAGTGATGGGTCCTGTGTGGTGACATTTGTGTAAGAGTTGTGAATACCCTCTCAGGAACACTGCTGTTACATGTATATATGTAGCTAGAGACAGCAATAATCACGCACAATTTGGGTTTGCTGTGCTCTTTTGTTAACAGTAATCACTGAAGCATAAATACACCCTTACAGATCATATTTAGTTATGGATATATTAGGGTGCTCTCTGCGCTGAGTAATAGGCAATTGTCTGGCAGAGGCATAATTCAGCCGTAGTAGAACAACAGTGTTTCGTATTCTCATTTTACAGATATAATTGCGACAAAGGAAAATGAGTTGGCTTAATTTATTCAGGGTGCGTTTATGAAAAAGTAGTAATGTGGCATTTCACCAGTCTTTCTGTACATTTTGGTAATGGAGATTTGGTGGCAAATTAAATTTACATTTCCCTAAGCAGTAGCTATTAGGAGGTCTGACCTCTTGTTGTGGAACCAGTAGATTGATTTCTACCAATGACACCGACTCCACTGGATATTAAACAGGCAAACAACTTCACTGAGCATTTTATAGGAGTGCTGGTTTCACAGTCAGGTGTTTGTAATGCACCTATGGGTAGCAGGTAATACTCCTCCTCTTCAAAGCATCAACCTGGTCTCTTAATTGTGTAATTCCACCTCTTCCCTTCCTCCCTCTCCTTCCTCCAGCCCCTTTGCAGGTGTCTGGTCTGACCTGTCAGGTGGGTCTCTGTTTGCCTGTCAGCTTGGGAGCTGATGGCCTTACCAAGGTACGGCTGATTGCACAAAGTGGAACGGGGTTCCTCTGAATTGCAGGTGTGAGCAATCGCCAGAGATCTCTGCTAATCCTGGGGATAGTGGAGCACCCTGGACTGAAGCAGGCACAGTCAGAAAGGGCTAAATGAGGTGCAAAAGGGAAAAGAAAAAGTTAAATGCCGTGGTTTCCTTCTCCCAGGTGGCTTGTAAAATGAGTTGGTCTTGTCTTCCAGCAGCTGAAAAAGATGGAGTTTTGAAGCATGGCTGGGTATTTGTTTACATACATATGTATGTATTCATATAAATAGCTCTGTTGGAAAATCATGTTCCAAGGACTTTATAAGTCAATGGAAAATATTGTCTACATTAAGAATTTAGGGTTTGAGGCAAAAATGAGCCTCATTTATGCCTTGTCTTCCTTGGCATCTGTGGAGAGCAGGTAACTGAAGGCATGATTGAGTTTTAGGCTTTATCATACAAAGTGCACAAGAGCTCTGCTGGGTGCTGAATGCATTTGACAGTCTTGGGAGCAAAGGAGAATGGATCCACAGAGAGATGGCTGGGTTTGGGCATCTAAAACATTGTGCAGGCCAAACACAGAAATGCTAAGGGACAGTTGGGTGTGTAGAAAAGAATATTACAGTAGGCAGGGGCCATGAGACAGATTTAGGAAATTGTAGCAGGGTGAAAATGGAGATGTTGCTGAAGAAGAAAAAATGGGGTTACTGGAGCGGGGAGAGAGAGAATAGTAGAAAAATGTAGAGGTGATATATCCCATGCTTTTGATCTGCCGAGTAAATATTGCTTTGCTTTATGAGTTTTTAGGTTCCACTCAGGCTTTATCTTCAGGGGTCTCATGAGATCTTGGGAGTTACAAGTTTATATTTTTTAAATTTATATATTAAACTTTCTGTATAATCACAACATTCCAGATGCTGAGATTCAGGAAAAAAATACTATTATATCTAGACTCTAATGTCTCAGTGGCATCTAATATATCCATATAATTTATTTGCTGACCTTTAATATTTACAACCAGTAAAATGAACATTTTGCTAAAATCGCTGAAATTTAAGCTTTCTTATAGCAGGGTCAAATTTAGAGTAGAAATGATATACTGCAGCTTAAGGTCCAAATTCTATCATTCTGGGAAAGGACTGCAGGATATAGCCCTTTATTTGCAAACAGGGAAGGGCACTTACACTAAGCAAAGCATGTCTTAAAAAACTAACAAGAAATTGGAGAGGTACAGAGAAGATTAAAGTATTCCTCAGCAAAGGAGGCTAATCCAATTTCTCAGCACCAATTTTTCTGCACTTAAAAGGAGATTGTATTTTGCATTCCTGATCCGTCAGGTGTGAGCTAGTTTAATGCAAAAATCACCTGTGATTGGTATTTATTTATCTCTAAGCATATATTTTACAGAGGGTAGTGTGATACAGTGATGTGATTTCTGGTTTTCCCCTCGTTCTCCACGCACAAAGTCAAACTGACTCTGTAGTTTGTGTTCTCTGACACCCGAGAGACCCCTCTTCAACTTTTATTCCCTTCCCTGCTGGCCTGGTATAATGTCACTTTGTCACACTTATTCTGCTTGTAGTATAACCTCTCCTTTGCATTGTGAAACACTCCAGAAACACAGGAGATGCGTACACAGGTCCCTACCTCCATGAGTGTAAACTGAGAGGACAAAAACAGACACAGAATAAAATAAAGGCCTGTAACATGTGAGTAAAGTGACCAGAACAATGGCTGGATTGTAGCTTATTGTTTGGTTTTCAAGTTAAAATCCCCAAGAAAATCCCTCCTGTCAATTAAACTGGAAGGGGTGTGGAGGGAGCTTTCTCACTTTCCTGCTACTCGCAGCTTCTGCCCTCTGGTATAGAAGCTCAGTCCACATAGGAGATGGTGTTGAAGTCAACAGAAACTTGTCTGTTGACCCCAGGATGCCTGGGTTGGACCTGCCAGTGTTGGTTTCTAGAGAGGTGTGCTAAAGCAGGTCTTTGAGAGAGGTGAAGTGCTTGAACATAAAGCCAGCCAAAGAGCAGAATTAATGCTCAGGTATCTTTAAAGAAGGCTTTCCCCCCTCACCCCCTCTGTCTAATTCCTCAATGTGAAATGGATGCAGATGTGTGGAATGAATTCATCCAGGATTTAGAAACACCATTTTGTATGTGTACCCACCCACATAATTGCTTTCCTTTCACATACTGCACTCCTATGCACACCTGTGGGATGTTGGCAAGACCTCCTGGATATTAGATCTACTGAACATATGATCCATACAGCTTTCACAGTATGGTAAAGTTACAGAATTACACCTGTGTAGCCTTGATACGCGATGTATTGCATTCCTGGTGTCATCTTCTGTATCCTCTTGCTTCTGTTAGAGTAGTCCGATGGGAATTGGGACCAGTGTGTCCCTTGTGGTTTACAATTTTGTATTTTTGTTTATTTGTACCTTAAGCTTCAGGAATAATCAGAGTATTCCAGTTGCTGGGATTCCCTAATTTCTACAGTGAGGTCTAGGATGTTACTTATTCTCTCTGAATAAATGTACTTATGAATAAAGTAGGGAAAAAGCTTACGTACTTGCTGATTTTTTTCCTGTGAAGATCCTGTTGAGGGAGACTAGGATACGGCCGGCAGGTCTCATGCAGGACATTGCAGAGACTTTTGTCTTTCTGGAGCAGGTGGAGGCCAGGCAGGATAGCACAAGGCATCTCAGGCTATGTGTTGTGGCCTGGCTCTAGGTAATGGAACCAAGCTTTAAATGAAGGGAGATTAGAGCCATCTTCTATGTTTTCAGCTTTCTAGACTGTATTCTCCTACTTTCATGCTTTTGGCTGCTGCTTAGATATACTCCCAAGTAGCTGTGTTTCTCCCTCCCAAGTAGCAAATCCCTTGGTTGTACTGCAGCCCGTGAATGTTCAGCAGTTACAGCGCTTTTGTGGTCTCTTGCCTCCTCTGTTTCGGTTCAAGGATAGAAACTCTGGCAAACTTGGGGCAACCTGGATCATGCAAAAACTGTTAAATAATGACAATTTGGAAAGACCCCATAGAGAAACATGAGTTAGGGGTTAGATGGCAAACTTCAGCCATACAATACTCAGTCGTTGTGTAGTCTGATAACCATCTTGTGACTTGTGCGAGAAGCAGGTATCATGTCTTTAAAGATGCATAGCTCCCAAAAGATGTGGCTGAGTGATGCTAGGGATTTGCAAAACTCTTGAAAGTTCAGAGTCAACTACATTGAATGACTCAGCCTGCATGCAAAGGCCCTAAAACTTTCATCTACCATCACTGATTTTCATATCTGGACTCTTCATGGATTAAACTTAGATGAACTATGATGTTTAATGTTCTACACAGACTCCTGGCATGGTGGAACAGTACAGGGCATGTCAGGGTGGTGCAGGTAAGGATTCCTTGCCTGAGATGAATCCTGGAAATACCTGCAAGCACAAGGTCGCACCAGTGGTGTACCACGGTAGAATGGCTATTTTAACCTTGAATTCACCACGCAGGCCTGTGTCTCTGTGCAGTGACCAGTCTGGTTAAGGGCTCATATGATTAAATAAAACATGGAAATAATGCTTCAATTGGTGAATGTAATTTTTACTAAAAATGTATTTTCTTGACACATACAGGTATTATGAATCCTTACCTCTTGATCAAAGCTGTTGCTTTTAAAATTGCTGTTACTTTTAGGCTAAATTAACAGCGGAGCAAAATGATCTAACGCTGCTGAGAGGTAAAAATTGAAACTTGGTGGATAGTAGCTTTGAATCTTTTTGTGCATATGTTCACCAAACATACTCTCCTAGAATAGCACCATGCATATAAAATGTCCTAGATAGTAAGTTATCCAGGAAGAAAAATACAATATCTTAGTCTCCTTGTTTCAGTCAATTTTACTTATTCATCTGAATGTTTAACCATAAACTAATGTACATTCTCTAGTTTTCAGAATTAGTTTATGAAAGGAGTTGTCTCTGTTTCTCTAGCAAGTAGAACAAGCACTGAAGTAGGACTTATACTAGAGGACATATTCTCACTTTTCCACACTGTTTTGGAAAAGTTGCTGACATCAGTGATTAGAATAGGAGTAACAATCAATCAAAAGCAAAGACTGGAGAGGAGGGAGTTCCTGCACTATTAAGTCTTGACCAAAAATTTAGGACAGAAAGGAAACAGGAGTGATGTATGTATCTGAAATTACAGGCAAATGAAACCACCCAGGGTGAAACTCACGCTGGATGCAGGGGATGGTGACATTGACTTGCTTCAGTTTTCAGTGCAGATTTTTTCTTCATCATCCCCAATTAACAACTCCTCCCCTTCCCGCATGTTGCCTTGTAGGTATAACAGTGTTGCTCACCTTGATGCCTGTTTCTGATTCTCACGGGAAGAACTCTAGCCCAGAAAAAAGGGTAATATAGGATCTTTTTGAGTCTACCAAGTATCTGTCAGTACGACATAGGACTGGTATTTTGTTGTTTATAAGAATGGTAGCTCAACAGAATGGCACTGTGATACTGTGGGGGAGAGGTCGCCCAGTTCTTAACTTAGAGAAAGAAGGTCACTTACTGATTTACTAGCACCGTTTCTTAAAGTACTTCAGGTTTTCCTTGGAAAGTCCTTCACCCAAATTCTGATAACTTCTAACCTTGCTTAGCTTTCATGGGAACTAGTGGAACCACAGTCCAAATAATATTTTGGCTGTATGTTATCAAAATGCTGTACAGTTATGTTGCATAAAAATTTTCCCATTTGTGTGGTGGGATTTTATATACATGTTTTTTCCCCGTTGCAGGTTACTTTTCTTCATTTTAATTTCCCCAAATATTACTTTCAGGGAAGGAAACGGTCTCTAACGTATGTGTGTTTTAGCTATTTGGGATATTGGAAAGATCAATCAAAATAGATAGCTAATTTCCCACTACTGTGTAATTCACAATCTGTAAAGCACTTTCACACTAATCTGCAAGGCTAGAAAGCGTTACTAACCCCACAGCATGGGATTCTTGAGACATGGGCTACAATGCTAAGTATTTTTCTTCTGGTTCTCTCTCAATTTAGGAGCATAGAGCTTGATTCTTCCTCCTGAAGTCAATGACCACGTATATCTTTATAAAAAAAAAAAAAGGCTTCCTTAGGGAGCATATGGAAGGAAATAAAACAATTTGCTTGCAAATGGGAGGTAATTGGTATGTTAATTAAAGTCAACTTTACTTCTCTGAATGTTAACCTCCTGATTTTTTTCCAGTGTTTCAGGTAGGGGAAAAGATTTATTCTTTAGTATTCTCAAGAATGAGATTGGATAATAGACACAAATGAAGTCCAAACCTAGAACAAAAAACCATGAGAAGATATGTCTCCTGGCTGCTTTCCTAATACAGCATAAGGAGGACGAGATAGTTATCTGAGCAGTCACTCCACAGCTCAGACTTCAAATTATAGTAATTATGACAATTTGTGCCAATAGCCATGAGGTGGGTTTTTTTGATGTGGTTAAAAATAACATCTGTAAAAATCCAATAAAAAAATTACATTTTGCTAATTTTCTGATAAGATAATGTTTAACTGTACTGTGTGCCTTCTACTGCCGTTTTCAATTAGAGTATTTCCTTCTGGGCTTTTACCATCTTGTCTCACGGATCCAATTCCATCCTGAGCAGTTCATTTGTTTTAACTTTCTTAATTAATTGTTTTGTGTAGGTTTTGCCTTTCAAACTGATATCAATCTTCCAGACTTATTAACGTGCTGATTGCTAGCATGCGATACAAAGCACAACTCAGTTAAATTGTTCTTTCTGTCAAATTAAACAGAGTTCCCATATTAGCTTGCTAAACAAAATAATTGTAGATAATTTAGAGGGTAACAAATGACAAGAGTCCTGTACCTGCGAGAGTAGAAAAAAGTTCTCTTTGCGGTTTCACTGTGCTGGCTTTGGGTACAGTTCTGAGCCCACATGCACAGGCCGAGTAAGACAAAATAATTAGCTGCGAAGAAAATTGTAGAACCGTTGGGAAAAACTGTTTTTCTTACACAGTAAAGTTTCTTATGCTGTCTGAGGAATATAGAGGGCAAGGAGTAGGAGGATGTCAGACACAGCCGATTGCTTCCCTCTGGTATTTTCAGAGAATTTCTTCTTTTGCACGAATTTGTTCAATTTTACACTCCTGAGTTAAGAAAGGCAGACGCAATTTTGGGGAGACATGGCATTATGTCCTTTACACCATCCTCACATACATCTACTCCATTTAGCTTGACTGAGAGGACACATTGTTTGGAGTCATGATTGTAAATTCTGATGTAGTTTAATTGGTGTATGACAAGGAGCACACTTCTCTGGGGATAAGGATTATCGTTGAAGCTGTCACATAGATGATCTGGTACAAGCCGTGTGTGGCAATGCAGAAGAACTGTTTCTCAGAAAAGGCACTAATCCCTAGACTGTTTAAATTCACTTGAGACTATGATCAGAGCCCGCATAGCTGGTAATTTGTTGTTCCTGCTATAGTTTCACTACCTGCCTGACCAAGCTGAGGTCTCATTATGCTACATATTGCACAAATGCTTTCTGAACATGCTCAGTGATTGTATAACTGCTCTTGGAGATTTTACCTCTGGTGTCGGTGAGAGCAGAGACGGATGCTTGAGTCCTGTTGACAATTTCCTTTTCATAAACATCACAGTAAATTATAGTATAAAGGATGAAAGAGGCATATAACTTTAGGTATATTCTGTTAAGGCTTTGAAAGACAGGTAAGGGCTAGGAGGACTATTCTGGCAATCAGTCTTCAAGATGTACTTTAGATAGGAGACTCTGAAATGCATATTTCAGAATTTATTGAGCAAATTTGTCTCAGTTCACAGGGGAAATAAGATAGTTTACACCCTAAGTTCAGTGCACTCAATGAAATTGAGATTTACCTGGGATCTGGAGACCTGTTTTGATTTAAATTTCTGAGGTACCAGTCCCAATGCATGATAAAACAGGTGTTGTGAAATCGTAAATCCTGAAATCGATGAAAAGATTTTTGCTGAGTTTTGTTTGAGTGCTACAGGAGCGATTTGCCACCCCGCAATGTATCCTTCTGCGTTTGTTGATGTTTCCTAATGGTTATGATGTGTTTCTGATTTCTCCTTCAGGCCCTGCAGAACTTTGTCTGTTTTCTGCCTTTTTTTCAACTCGGGAAACTCAACCTGTTCTACTCTTTGTAACTTCCCACTCCCATATCTCTTCTGCTTTTTCTTGACATCATTATGATATATGCTTATGTGCATGTCACTGTTCTTGAGGTGGGACACAGTTATGCTGGTATTGCTTTAAAAGAATCACCTTTTAACTCATAATCCTGGCACGTGCATTGCAAGATAGTGACGTGACCAAGATAATATGTATTTTCCTTGGGTTTTTTTTCTGTTAGGGCTGGCACAGACCCTACCAGCCGCTTCAGTGCAGCAGTTTGAGCACTGTTGTGTATGGTGGCTGTGGAGGTTGCTCTCTTCTTACTTGATGCAAACCTGGCTGATCCTCCAGCGCACGCAGTCCCCAGGGGTGGACCAGGGCTTGATGCTTAGGCTGCTGAAGGGAGCTCACAAGATGGTACATTGTGCCAATTTGACTACAGACTGAGTTAGAGCAGCTGCAGAACCTGCAGGCTGTGACTCAGGTAGCAAACATTTTCCTGCCTTAAGGTAGCTCCCTCCTGTTTCTTGCTGTGAGGGTTTCCTCTGTGTTTCAAGCCATGCAAAAACTGTCAACTGGCCCCACTAAAAACTATAGAGTGCAATTTCCTCTTTTATCCATGCAACAGAAATCCTTGTGCAGTTTCCTCAATGCTGTAAGCCTCTCCTCTTTGAGAAGGGTCTGGTTTGCGAAGTAGGAAGAAGCATCTTGGAGCTGAATCTACCTTACGCACAAAGGTTGGCCATTGTTAGCCTAAAGTTTCTCCGAGCTTCCTGGCTTTTTACACACAAACTCGTATGTGCTGACACAAATGTCTCAGCTCTGGCACTGTCTAAGTTGCTCAAAGAATAAGAATAATAGAAAAATGCTAAGCATTTTGCTTGATTTAAATTTTGCAGAAAACCAGAGCAGAATGAACTTTGGCTCCTGTTCAGCTGCAATCTAGACATGAATTAACAGGCGCTTCAAACTTGAATTAGACGAGTCAACCATTGAATGTAGTTCAGCAGCACACCAAAATAAATCCGGATGACATTTATGACATATTTCATTGTTTCTGTAATCTAAGTAACACAAAAGGCGTAAGTCACAGCACAATACTTTATTGCATTTCTTTTTGAAACACTGTCCATGAATAAATTTAGACTGGAAATTGGAAGATTTGTTACTATCAAAGTGAGAAATATATGATGTTATTGCTGTGACAGCACTGGACTGCAGCTGCCCATACTAAACTGGAGCTCATGATCCAGTTCCATTCCAGGCTAATGTTCCTTGGTACATCAGGCTGGATTATTTAAAACAAATGCCAACACCAAGTGTTTTTGGCTTCCTCATGTGTAACTTTTATTCTGGAATTATCAGAGTGCATTAAAAAAGTAGAACTTCAATGAAGTATTGAAAACCTAATTTTTAGAATTTGATTTGTGGTCTAAGAAAATGTGAGTGCTGGTGATAGACACCTTGATTTGAATACCGCTTCTGTGTGAAATATATTTCAAACTCCAGACACACTTTCCTCCAGGAGGAAAAAAAAAAAAAAAAAAGGTGTGCAGGAACTGAGATATTCCCCAGTGTAGCCATCTAGCTGAAAGTCATGAGAGATGTGATGCATTTATTAATTAGACTGTAAATTTTCTCTGCCCTCTCAACTGACAGAATACATAATGTATTAATTCCTGCAGTGCCCATGGCAGATCTCCGTAGTATCGGTGGCATGCTGTCATTGGGCTGCTCTCTTCAGATCAGTGCTGTTTGGGAACTGGGATGTTAAGGGGGCAGGATACTTCCTGGCAAACAGGCAGCTCTGGTCCTTGTGGAAAGGTTTCTCACACAGTTGATACTCTCAAGGTAACAGTGCTAAATACATGCAATATCGCTGGTCTAGCAGTGCCAGTAAAGGGAAGAAAACTTCAGTGAGTCATCCAGATCAAAAGTATGAAAGTCAAGCAAAAACACAGGAAAAAAATAAGTGTATTTAGGTATGGTGGACTACAGGAAAGATACATGCAACAGAGAACCTAAGTTCTCAATGACTGATGGTTTTACAGCGTAATTTTAAGGATGAACTGTTCCTAAACAATTTTTCCAGTGTATTAAGCACTAACAGCATCAAGCATGCATGTCTTGTTCCAGTCCTTTTTTTTTTTTCTTGAACAAACAAGTTGAATGTGGCCAATACAAGAAAAGAGCCCACTCTCCACTTATGTGTACACGTTCCTTTGTCCTCTTTCCAATATCCCCCAGTAATGATGGAGTGCAGGATCGTGTTCTGCTCTAATGTCTTTCTTGTAAGATTCGGAGGGTAGTGCTGTCGTGACCTTCGGGAGCAGTTTTTTCCATTTGGAAGGAGATGGGGGGAGAGAGCATTGAATTTGAGATTGATTTTCCTCCTTTTAGCATGTGGAAATTCAAAGCAAGCTCCTTGATTCATCAACAATGACTGCATCTCCAGCCTTACAGAATGCAAAGGCATCAGCAGGAGCAGACTGATGAAGTTAATACCCTCAGACTGCGCTGTGAATGTGATGGGAGTCCAGTGTGCTGTATGCTATAGAAAAATGCTGATGCTGTTTCTTGCAGTGGCTGGTCACAGTTTTAACCAGATAATTTTTATCTGAGGATTAAAAGAATGGGGAGCTCAAGCAGTTTTAGACATAACAGTATGTCCACAGTTTTTTGTTGTGGTACGTATGGGCTCTGCATAGGGGGTGTGTGTTTTGGAGTCTTCTAAGGAATGCATCCAACTAAAGGCCAAATTGCAGATTCAAAATATCTATGGGGATTTTAAAGATTATGGTTTTCCCTGTTTTGCTTCCCTATGATGGGCTGGTCTGTTCAGTCAAAATTCTGAGAGGTGTTGGAGTTGAACAGCTATTCATTGTAAACTTGATTTTCAGTAAAGGGCAGATTGAGTATTTGAGTAGAAAGTCTTTTGAAGATCTTCAGTTCTTCAACAGGAAGCCCTGGGAAATCACACTGCATCCAGATCGCAGGGTCCTTTGAATCCTTGGATGTTCCTTACTTGCCATCTTTGAATTTGAGCTAGCCAGTCCCTTCTGTCTATGCTTCATCTTTAACCCTGCTGATCCAGGGGAAAAGGATTGCACAACTGAAGTCTCAGCAAGAATTTACAAAACCTGGCTTTCTTCAGGTTTTGGAGAAGAAACAACTGCATCACTCATTTCTCAGAGGTGGCATTTCTGCATCAAGGTGGAGTTGCATGGACACTGTCAAGGGAGGAAGAGGTGATGTTCCTGCACATGCTTCCTCTTGATAAAAGGATGCTAACTCACCATTTAATTTTTGTGAAGGGAAAGTTTTCTCCATGGAACACCTGCTGCAAACTGAACTGTTTGCTCTGCAGGAGCATGTAAACTCTAGAGTAAACCCCTAGTAGTAGATTAAATCTGATGAAGGTATATCTTTATTGTGAAATAGGTGTCCACAACTGAAGAGGTGCTCTAATGGATTGTGAAATGTTTTGGTCATTGAGAACATGGAATGCTGAAGTTTGTACTTGGGAATAAATATACAGGCAGATTGTCACGCACCTTTTCTGTTGCTCTACAGTATATATAAAATATTGATAACTTCTAGTTCTTCCCGTTGCTTTTGTGCTATCATTGCCTGGGTGGAGTTAGTTGTTTGTACTGTAGGAGCAAACCCACATATATTAGTGAGGGAACAAGTAGATAGTACTTCAAGGCAGTGGACATTTGAAGGTATTAATTTACTTTCTCTAATAGTCTTTATGAACTTTAAGAAAATAAACGTGTGCTAGAGGACACAAGATAGGGAAATGTCAGGTTTAATGTGTGGGTGGTATGTGGTGTGGGGTTTCTTTTTATTTTTTTTTTCCCTATCTTTAGCTGCCTAGCTATGATGTCATATTTTTTGCACAATGTAGTGAAAGTTCATCTTTCAGTGCATGCTGAAGTTTCACATGCATTCGGTTATTTTGCACAGATTTGTTTGTGTACATTTCGGTTCTGAAAAAGTACAAAACTGACAGAAGAAAATATATGAGGTCCTGTTCAAATTCATGTTAGAAAGGTTTTAATTTAGGTGTATTTGAGAAGCCATAAATGAAGTTTACGGTATGGTGGAATTCAGGTTGCTAGTAAAAGGAATTATTTTATCAGTAAGATCAAGCTTTGTTACAGTTGCTACTGATGTAATTTAGCACTCCAAGTTTCTGTATTCATTCTGCTACAAAATTATTTTCCCTTGCTATCAGTGAATTATAACTATTTGAGTTTAGCCCCAGAAAGACTCCTCTGTTTTGCCTCTTATTGTTTATGAGATCTCTTTAAACTGAGCTGTTTAGCTGTTGGACATAGGATCTGAACCTATCCCAAGTTATTTTAACCTAAAGAACAGTTTAATTACTCATGTACCTACCTTATACCTATCATTCTGCATTGGGAAATGAATGCATTTAGCTGTGTCTCTGTATAAATGTAAGAAAAATTCTGCTCAACAATATATTAATCTGATCCACACACATTTATGTCTCATCTTTAATCCTGAAGTGAAGCTCTAAGCTGGAAATCGAGCACGTTCCAGTACTTCCAAGTATGCTTTTGCGGTCATCTATTGTCCAGTTAATATTGTATGCAAGAGACAAAAATAAAAGATTTGCAAAAGATACTTCAGAGGTTTTGGGCTGTCATCATAAAAAGTAGTTGGTAAATTGAAGTTATTTGTAACTTCAATTCAAATAACTGCTTTGCTTAGCAATTAACAGTAGGAAAATCTTTAACAGGACTCGATGATATTACTCAGATATATAGTCAGCACAAAGCTTCTGAGTTATCTGTTTTTATTTCCATTGAATTTTAGGCCATGTAAATGTAACTTGATTCAATCAAGAACATCACATGTATTTGTTCTATATGAAGCTGCTGGGCTTCGGAATTATCCTTCATATGGATAATCTTCTGAAATTATGATAATTTAATAAGTAGCTCATATATACAATAACTGGCCTTACTTCAAAGCACTAGGCAAGGCCAGCTAAACTGGAAACAATTCGAACAATATGGTGATGCAGTGTTTTCCACATTTGTGAGTCTGCATTTGAGAATATGCAGACTTGTGTTACTAGAAATAAATGACCGTGTGAGTAACTTATGAGGTTTCTTATTTGTTACAAGCAACTAACTGGCTTTGTGAACTTCATCTTTATTCTATGTTGAAAAACCTTTTGTAGTGTAACAGCCCGTATTGCTCTCTGCAAGTTAAAAGAGAATGTGTTTTGAGAATGTCTGAGAACTTTGAAAAAATATTAGTATGATTTTCAAATTCTTCCACCTGCAGAGTCATGTGGCTTGCTGTAGCCTAAGTAAGGAAGTCTCAGGATTAATTTGTTTAGACTGTCTCTAAGCAGCTTAGAGTAGCTATTGTAGAGGTGAAAATATCACAGATTTAAATCTCAGCATCTCACAATCTGTCAGGTTTAGAAGCCAAGTCTGGTCCCACTAAAAGAGGGAATCTCCCATTCTTGGCAGCATATTGTTCCAATTTCTTGCCCTTTAGTGATATTCCTCTAAATGAAGAATATTTTTTTCTGAAATGAAGACTAAGGACTGCCAGGAAAGATGCTATAGACAAGTTTAATTCTTGTAGAAAATGTGGTGTTTGGAAGGAATGCTGTTTCTGATGTTAATAGTAGTTTTAAGAGACTCAAATGAGTGAAAAGAGCAAGCAGAAGAGACAGTCAAAGATGTATCATAATGGTTCCGTAAAGTGTTGTATACATCTTCAGCGTAACCAAGCTACTAATTTTGTTTTCAAATGTGTGCTTTACATTAGTAAAAACTTAAGTGATATGATTTTTATATTTAAAAAAAAAAGATTTTTAGTTATCTGTGTCCAAGCTGTGATGCTCCATTGTTGTCAGCATTAGCCAAATTCTGCTCTAATTTAAGCCAGCGATTGCTTTCTTTAGGTCAAACATTAGGCCTATACTAGGTGTTTTTAAAAATCTCATCCTTTAATCTTGTTCTTTCCTTAGCTTTCAAAATACACCTTTGGCTCTTATAAAGGCTTGTTTCTAGGGGCAAATGTCAGGTAGTGCGAGGATTACCTTTTTTTGCTTTGTTGGAATGTACTCAGAAAGCCAGAGTTATCAGATTAGTGATCACTGCTGCAACTAATATTGTGTGGTGCATCTATCATCAGCCTGTAGAAAGCCTGATGCTGTGGACAGAGACCCAGATTTGGCTTTGTGAGGAAAAGAGCTTTTCATCTGCAACTGCTCCTCCCTCTGGCAGAAGTCGTGGGATGATTCTGTACATCACCCCTTAGACGTTTCCTCCAGACTGAGCTGGGTTGGTGGAGACAGGTCGAGCAGATCTGTGCTGAAGATCACCCTGAGTGGAAGTACTACTGTGTGCTGCAGCACTGGCTGGTCTGCAGGGATGGCAGCCCTAGACAAAGACATGGAGGCAAACTGGTTTTTGAAAACTCTTGTCCATAGTTACTGCTGTTTGCAGAGCCCTGAGCTGCCTGTACCCTGAGGTGTTTCCTTTCCATGCAGTCTGATGAAAAATTAACACCAGTATTTCTGAAATATGCTGAAAGCATTCACTGGAGAGCTAGGAGTATGTCTATGTATCACCAGAACTGAATTCACTTTCTTAGCACTAGCTATAGTCAAGCTGGCCTCTTTCACATTTAAGAAAAACAAAATGTTCCTTTCTGGAACTATTTCCTCCTCCTCTTTCATCACCAGTCTTTTCCATGTATCACAAAAAGCAAGTCATCAGGCCCCCCCAGCAGTCGTTACCGCATAACTGGTGTGGTTGTGTCACGCGAAGACTGAAGTATGGAACTAAATCAACAAATTGTGATTTGTTGGTTCAATGGAGTGCAAACTAGCTAAGGGAAAACCAGGCTGGAAATGGAGAGCAAATATATGTGTGAGACAAGCCACAGCTTGCAGTAAAGAAAATGTTTGCAGAAAACGCCAGCATTACAGGTTTATCTAAGGTGTGGTCCAGCTTAAGCTGCAGTAATTACCCAAGGTACCATAGCTGTGGCTGGAAAATGTAGCGCTTTATAAACTTAACCCATTCATGTCTCCTGAGACCAACCATCAGTGCTATACCTAGTGCAAGCCATGTTTTTTCCAGTGCAATTGAAAATTCTAAAGATTGGATCCTCCTTCATTTACCTGCCAAGAGAGCTTTGGAGGTCCGCATGCTCACATCAGTTCATAGCGTTACAAATTAGCAAACAGAACAACCAGCTATTTTCTTTTACTATTTATAGGTGTTAGTGATTCTGTCAACTGTAGGCAAAGCAGTAAAATGAGAAGAAACCTGTGAAAATACAGAAGACCTCTGGGGGAAAACTTTTGCTAGAGTGTTATATATGGGGTTGGGAACACCTATGAGGAAGAAACGCTGAGTAAGGGAGACAAACTTGCCAAATGTTGGGTGGAAGTGTGTGAATTACCAGTGGGTAGAAATACTGTTGTCTTCAAGAGACCTGCAGAGACCTTGCCTGGTTTATTCTGTGCTGAACAAACAGAATACTATCCAGGAGGATGGCAAAATATTTATGCAAACTTGGAGCAACACCTGAAAAGATGGCCAGGATCTGAAGGGGTTTGCTTATGAGGAAAGAACTCAAAAATCCCGAGTATGTGAAGTATGGACAAAAAGGACTTTTAAGCATTTGAAGTTTTAAACTGCGAGTATGATAGTCTATTATGGATGAATTCCCAGGAACTGGCTGAAAAGGAGGGCACTAAAATTTATGTTCCAAAGTCTTTCTTTCACCGATGCACGCAGAAATGACTTTCAAAGATGAGATCACAAGTTCACCTATTTAACAGCCTTTATAAATGTTTAATCTTGTTGAATAGCTCCTGTGGTTGGCTACTCTGACCATGGTTAACAATCTTCCCTGGCTAGAACTGGTATCTTTAGTCTAGTTCAGATTTGTTTGGTTTTGACTTCCAGGAAATTAATCAGGAACTATTAGTTGGAAGTGTGTGTGTGTGCGCGTGTGTGTTCATTTTTTCTTGGCTTGCCAAACACTGTAATTTTTAGTAAGTTTTCTGGTTTGCCAGAATGAAGCCCAACTACCCACCAGCCCTTGCATCTTCTGTTCTTAGAGAATCTTTGTTGAGAAAGAGGCTGTTCTGGCGTGTTTTCATGTGTGCTACATTTATTTTTAAAATGTTTTCCAAAGAGGCTTGGCAACAAGAGCTGAGACTGTCATTACTGTGAGCCGTAAAATAAAAGAACAGCTGGTGCGTTTGGTGTCTTGGGAGCTGTCACTCTTAGGATTTCCCCCTCCAAAAGTAAAATCAAACTATGTATTTGTTTGTCTTTCATCATGTATAATAAATTACAAGAAGCTGAGAAAAAAGCCAAGCCAAATCCTGCAAAAAAGTGAGCTGAAAGTTGACAAATTCCTGCTGGCTAAGTACATCCCTGGCAATATGGGAAAGGAAAGAAAGTGGTAGGGCAATCTTCATTTAGTTTATTTTACCTAAATTACTTAGGGCCCTGCCCTTGATTTGTATAGGCAGTTCTTAGTGCTCTCAGTGAGGGGTGCACAACAACCAGTCAGGAGCACTGGACCAGCAGCTGTATGGCATGCAGCAGTGTCAAATATTAAAGCTATAGGCACTGGAAGCTGGTCTGGTACTCCAGCTTTGCGAACTGGTCCTGAGCAGGAGGAGAGCATAAGGATCTGGACTAAACCTCATGTGTTGCTTGGTGTAATGTGGATTTACCTTCCCTCCCCTGCCAGTGGGAGGGCACTGCTTCTTATCTGGCTTTCCTGGTTCACTCCCCCACACCAGGTCACTTGTTCCTCGCAGGCTTTTCTCTGAATGGTATTCGTTTATCTATTTATTTACTTTAAGATTCTGCTCTATATTTGCTCATATCGTTTTTTATCTTGATTAAATATCTTTCTAGGTTTGGTTTTAACAGCCTCGTGTTTTCCTATGTAGAAAACTACGGAGGGAGAGGTTTGCGTAAGAAAGGACTGCAGGACCACAGTGTTCACGCGAAGCCTGATCAACGTAAATCTCTCCCTGACATCGGTGTACTTGAAATCAGACTTGTATGTCTTATTTTTCCAGTGTTCCCTGTAGAGAACTGTGACTTCTGCTCCCGTTGAGACCTCTTTCTAGCTGATAAACATCCCTGTCATCCCCAGTGGTGTTTCATAGAGAAAACATATTGTGGTGTTTGTAAAAGTTACTTCCAAGTATTTCCCTGTGCTAAATTATTTGTTCTGACTTATTACAAAAAATAAGTGAGGGCAATTTCAAAATCCTAGATTTAAGAGAAATACATTATGAACTAGTATTTTGGGGAAATATCCAGTTTTAACTTTGCTGAACAAAATGTTGGCATGGATTTTTTTGGTAGAGTTTTCCATGTACAAAAAAAATCCACTTGCACTCATTTCTCTTGTCTCTCTGTGCCTCTCACTGCCCCCGTGTCTGTCTTGAACTTTCTTTTCTTAAACATTTTTATTTGTTGTTCAAATATTTGCAGTCCTTAGAACAGCAGAAAAACTTCAAGCATTTTGAAAACATAGAAGGGCTCCTTAAACTCAATGAAAATTACCGAGATATTGCTTTAAAGTGCCCTGCTTAAATAAATTAGAGAGTTCTACAACTCTTAAATGCCCAATAGAGGTGCAAGAGGCACCTAGAATAATAGACTAGGTCACACTTAAATGAATCTCTCTTGACAAACATAACAGTAATAAGATAAACTGACTCTGCGCTAAACCACAGAAGTACAGATAATAAGAAGATACAGCGCCCCTAAATGAAGCTGTCCTGGAGGAAGTGACCAGGTGACACACTGGAACATGAAAGGGGAAAAAAAATTAAAATTGTTTAGTTTTCTGAAATAATCAGTTTTTCTGAGTATCAGAGCAAAACATTACCAGCCTTATAGATAGCTCTTCAAAAGCAGAAAGGCTTTTTAAAGCATTTCCTTTCATACAGAAGCAATTTGTCAACTAGATATACACAGTAATATGCATTTAGTTGCTGCAGGTAGGAACTAACAAAGTTTAGAGTTTAGAGTGCTAGACTTTTCTTTTCCTGTAACCTCTAAATCCAGGATTTAACCCCAGAGAGCGTCAGAATATTGTTGCGATCGGATTTTTGTCAACAGGCCCTGCGCAAATTGAGTTTGGTGGGTTCGTCAAGGTTATGTAACAGCAAACATTTGGAAAAATTGGGCACAATTGTCAGCCTTTGCTCTGAAAGGGCACAGGATTAAATGAGCATAAAAATTTAATTGTCCTCTCACCCTGAATAAGGCTGGGGCTTTCCATATTAGGGTCGGGCTGGCTAGTTGAGCAGCAGTTTTTATCTGGCCCCTGGATAAATAGATGCATTCAGCCTTCTCAGGCCTTCAGCCTTCATTAACACAGAAATTAATCACATAAATTAAACATATATATTTTGCTGGAAAAAGTCTTAACAAGCTGCATCCTCTACTGGATGAGAGAAAAGAATCAGGCATGTGTACATATTTAGCCTGACAATGCCAAGATTTCCAGAATATGTTTAGGTTTCTGTCCTGAATTTTCAAGGAGCAGATTGGCAGCTGATGTAAATTGTCTACACTAATCACAGTGGAGTTAGGCCAATACATACCATGCAGGAGTTGATTTGCAGTTTGCCTGAGGCTCTCAAAGTCCCATTCTCAAAGTGTTTTCTCTTTTAAACTTCATTGGTACTTTGCTATAATTCAGTTGCTTTCAGTTGAGCTATATGGATGTGTAATTGGAATAACCAAGCAAAGAACCGCTCCTTTAGATCTTATGAGGACAAGTGTATTCCTGTGCTTCAATAGGGAAAAGTAATACACATAAGATACCAAATTTGTGATACATAATGACATTTTACATTTATGTGGTCCCTTTCACTCTACGTAATCCCATGGAGATTTACAAGTAGCTTAATGGCAGCAAACTGTGTCTGATTTTTGAAGCAAATTATTTCTGCTGTTGGAGCAGTTGGTCAGTAACATAAGTGATGTTAAATAGCAGAATAATCACTGATAACCTGGGTGCTTACCAAGGTTGCAGGGAGAGTGGTTCTTCTCAGCCTCCTCCATAAATGGCAGTGTGTTATGTGATAATGTTGACCACAAGCCATTAAAATAAGGCAGGATTTGCTTTAAAGCAAATGCTTTGTGTTTAAGGTTTATTTTTCTCATGTTTAAAATATGAAATTACAGAGTAAAAGGAAGTGGTAAAACCTCCATCACTCAAAGCCATGGGAATGTATCTGCTTGTCCACACATGCTCCATAGTTATTGAAGGTGTGATTCTCATTTTACAAACTAATCCAACACTTCGATGTGTTTAGAGGACAGCTTAGTCCTAGCCCAACATTTTAGTTTCCAAGTAATTACAAAGAAGAATGTGCCGCATCGTACCTATCTTTTATTTGTGTTTCAGTGACAAATAAAATATTTGAAGTGCAATTACAGACAGGCAAGTTGTGTGTGAGACACAGAGCTCCTTTAGATAAGTGTCTCTTGTGAATGATACGTATGGAATTTTGTGGGTCTGTATTATACATCTAGGTCCACTGGGATGCACTGGTGCCCGACCTGATGGTGGTCAGTGAAAGTTAATTGTTTCATTTTATGGCTACCAGGTCCTACCAGCTCTTCCTTGGTCAGCTCCTTGCTCCCATCCTTCTTGTTTGTTCTGTGAAGTGCAGCTTGATGTGAGGTGCTGATGTGCTGTGGAGCGAAGGGGATGTGGGAGGCTCTGGTGCTGTGGGTGTTTCACTGGTTTCCAGAGCAGGAGATGTTGAACAGCCCTTGGAAACACCTCCAGCACTGGGGTGAATTTCATACACTGTCTGCATTTGCTAAATCTGTTGTTCAGCTTCAGAAGAGCTGGCAGCTTTCTACTTTAAACTGGCTGGGAAGTAGACATCTTTTCCTATGGAAAAATAGCCAAGGTTTTAAAATAGCTTACATGATGAATCAGAATGAAATGTTTGGGGGGGGGGAAAAAGCGCCTTACTTTTTACATGTGTACTTGTGTGTGTGAGTGGGTGGCTGGGAGTTTCTTGGAGAATCCAGTTTGAGGAAAACAACTAAAAGGGCATGTTTTTGGCATCTTAGCTGGCTTTCTGGAAGCCCCTGTCCCATTTTGAGTTTTGCAAAGCTGGAGAGGGGAGAAAGGGCAAGGAAGCAAAAAGATAAGTGGTGCTGGAAACCCAGGGAACTTGTTTCTGGCATCCTGCTCTTCTCCTTGCTTCTTTCTGCTTCTCCTCTCCTCTGGAAGACTTCTGTCACTTTAATAAGGAGAGAGATTAACAGAGCATTATATCTAGGGAAATATTTTTTTTCCTGTTAAATTTAAATGTTTCCCATAAAATTTTTCAATTGTGCAAGCACAACACTTCTGATTAAAAAATTATAATGGGAGACAATCTCTCAGCTCTGTTTTGATTATCCACCAGTGAATTCACTGTAGTTCACACTGACATATGTAGCCATTATGGTCACTTTTAATAAGATCAAGTCTCTTTCTCTGAGATGTTTTGGATAAAATGTAAGGGTTTCAAGCAGTTGAGTATGTTCAGGTGGCTGGTGTTATTGCACCAAATATACTTTCATTTCCACTGGAAAGCCTGATCCTCCATGACTAGTCCTCCATAGACATACCCCGGCTTCTCAAAAGCATTCTCATTTCTCTTGTTTTGTGAGCTTCATTATTTTATGGTCAATCTGTGCCATCCAGGCCCCATCTTTAATGACATGCTGCATCTGCAGTACAGTGTGATTCAAGTGAATTAAAGGATCTAAACTCAAGGACCACAGATTGGAGGGACCTCTTAAAAAAAAAAAAAGCTCCTGTGTTAGACATGGGAAAAAATTCAGACCTCTGAGAGACTTTGAGGAAGTAATTTTGGGATTCATATGCTGCTGTTTGATATTATTATTGTCAGGCTGATTTATCTCATCTAAGAGATTATTAGGTATTATCACAGTAGATTATATTTCATTACCTCAGAATACTAATCATAACATAAGTATTTTCTGGTTGTTAATATGAGTTTTGTTACTGGAATATTATCAGATAATATGAACTGTAAAAATGGGTATTAGAAAATGTTTGATAAAAGATTTCATTACCAGAATGAGACTTTTTAAAGAAAATATTTTGTATTTATTTTTTTACTACTGTACGGGTATCTCCAGTTACTTTTCTGTTTAAGTTTAATAGTGGTAGGACACATCATTTGAATTCAACTGTAAGAATCTTGAACAGTAGCTACTTTGATTAAAGCTAATTAAAGAAAGTTTGTTATTAGGTGTTAATTTTGCTTCGTGGTACATTGTGCTTGCCAAAATCCAGTTACCAAGTGAGTTGGTTTAGAAAGCTTTTTTTCTCCCTCGAGAATGGCAGGATGAAGGGAGTGTTATCATCAGTGCAGCAATGTGTTGTGGCTCGGAAGCGTGAGCTGGGGAAGGGGAGAAGGTTGCCATCTCTCAGACCTAAAGGATTTAAAAGGCCGCAAGTTTAACAGAAACTCTTTTAATTTCATGCCACTCATCTTGTTTTCACGGTGACCCATGAAAATTGACACAAGACAGTGGCATGCCAGTGTTTCTTAAAGGAAAATCAGTTTATTACTAGAGCTTTGAGAACTTTGAAAAAGCTATGGGAGCAAGCTTTCTTTCTTTCTTTCTGCCAGCAGAAAGTTTCCCAGGTTTATGCTCTAGTTTAAAGTGAAGAAATATCTGTGCAGTGCAGAATGGACTGAACGATGGCTGGATTCAAGGCATTTGCTGCCCTGTTTTGGGCTAGTTCATCCTCTGGCCAGGATCAGTATCAGCTGAAATACACTGTGTTTGTATTGCCTGTGTTAGATTTACATACTCAAAGTAAAACAAGCAGTATGTGATAGCAGGTAGACAGTATTGTGGAGTGGAGCTGGTTTTTGATAGCTTACTAATTTTATTTGATTTTATTTTGTGGTTTTGTTTTTTTATAAAGAAGGTCTCTAAACTTCTGGCTAGTAGAAAATAGGGATAGACAGAAAAAAACTGTAAGTTTTCCACCACACCCACACATCATCCCTCCCTTTTCTGGGCTCTTGCCCTGTCTATCCAGATTGTCTCTTGTATATGTTAATGCAAAGAGCATTAGGTCAGACCCCCAATCTAGACATGTTGTGGAGATTTAATGCAGGCTGAGGTGCAGCTCAGCCTGGATGGAAAACCACATGGTTTTGTTAGCTTTTGTTAGAACACGGCTGTGCAGACCCATACTAAAGGTTTACTAGACTGGTGTTGCTAGCCTAGTACAGAAAACCCCAGTTGGAACAAGGTCACAAGTCTTCATCCTGGAGGCACTGGGCGCTCTAAACTGAGGGACAGATTTTACTGCATGTGGAATGCAAGACTTTTCCAGCAGCTTACAACGTTTCAAGGTGATGAGCAGTCCTCATAGTGCTGAATGCCCCCACTTTCTCCATCCCATCTGCAGTAATAGAGGATGCTCAGGAGCACTCTGCACTGCAAAGGATCAAGTCTGTCATCTCTTCTGGTGTTTTCAGAAAGAAAAAATCACCATTGAGAGTCTCCAAAAGCCTCTGGTTTTTAATGATCCATCTGTACCTTTCTATTGTGTTCTGCTGGAAAGACATTTAATTTATTTTAAAAGATCTTGGGTGTTCAGTGAGCCCAGTTTGCACATTTCTCGTGACATATCCAGCATTCCCAGCAAGGCCAACTTCTTAGCGTGGCAGGCTACAGAACAATGCAGCTTTTTTTCTTTGCCCCTCTTTCTCCCAAGGAATACAAGTCTTCCAGAGAAGAGAGCATCTCTCATTACATAAAAAAAGTGTGTGCCTGGTTATGTGTATCGTACAGGTGGGAAATATGAACTTTAATAAAAATGATCCATTCTAGACCTAGATGCTGTTAAGTCTGATAATAAAACTGATAGTCCTTATAGCGGAAAATACATGAAGGAAACAAGTGTGTTAAGGGGAAAATGACTGTTCAATTAATTTGTAGAGAAATTACAGCTTTAACTCTTTAGAGGCAGGAGGTGGTTTGTTGTGAGGTGTGTGAACCATGCTTTTACACAATGGAGCCCTACTCCCTGCAACAAACTTGTTAGTGCTGATGTCATAGAAGTAATAACAAAATCTTTTGTCTCAAGTTGGTATCTACAAATTCTCACAGGGAGAAACAAAACAAAACACCACAAAAACCCCAACAGTCCAACATGTCAAACCCTTGCTGTTTTCACATGTGAAAATCCCCTGAAATGTTGTGTATCACTACTGTAGATAGAGTACACGTACTCAAGAACAAAGAGGGCTTAAGACGACGACATGGTGAATATATAATAACTCTGAATAAATACGGTAAGTCCTCTCTTGTTTCTTTGCAAGTGCTTTTCAAGAAGTGAATAATAGTAAAGCTCTCCAAATCACTTAGGGTCTGAGCCTGCAAATATCTACTCATATGAGTACTTCTTACTCATGTAAGTAGCCCCATTGAAGTCTGGAAACCTGCTCATGTGAGTAAGGCTAAACAAGTTCAGGGTCTAAAACACTATGGGGGAGACAAAAGCATATACAAGTACAGCCCTAAGACTCTTCAGACATGGAGCAGCAAAAGATTTATCTGAGGCTTCCAATGTAAAGCCTTGTAAATTAGTAGGAAGATCTAAAAAATCAGGCCGCCGCTGCATTGGGAAGCAATGGAGCTCTCTTAATATGGGGATATAGGGGTAATGTGATGGAAAGACTTAGATGCAGCATGTAGTCTAGCAGTTGTGTTCTGTACTCCTCACAATCAGAGCAGTAGCTGGAAGTCTAGCGAACAAATAATTATAGTAATCAAGTCATGATGAAACAAAGGAGAGGCTCTTATTCCAGCAAGTGACCAAGGGAACAAAAGTTTGGCTGGATTCCTGAAGGAGAGCAGGATTTACTACGCAATGTGGGATATAAACTTCAAAGCATTTAAATTGTTTTAAAGACTTATTTGCTTTTACTTTTTAAATAACCTTTGACCAAAAATAAACTAAGAGTTTACTATCAATTTAGCTGATTGAATTTTGGACAGCAATAAATGGAAATCTGCTGAAAGTCAGGGCTTGCTTGTCTTTCTATACTTGCCCATATAAAAATTATCTGTGATGAAATCCTTTTGTCCTGTGTTCAGTCTGATGAAGCAAGGAATACAAGTCTTCCCAGTCTAAAGCTAGAAGTGTAGAAGTAAGAAAATCTTGTCTCATGGGCTTTTTGGGGAGGCGCAACTCTGGCTCTGTCTTTGTGGTCTGGAGCTGAAGGCAAGGTGAAGTGTGACCGTGTGCACGTTCCAGCCCTGCGGGCTGCAGTCTGGCTGTGTGTCTCTTGCAGTCCCTTGCAGTAAGTGAGGCTTTACCCTTCAATAAATAAAGCTGGCCAGTCTTGTCTGATTTATGCTGAGTATGTGATGCAGGCTCAAGATGTTTTGGGATAAGTAATGCAGGAATCTGCCTGCCTGGCCACCTTGTGTGCTTTGCACCTAAGGGAGGTTTGGAGATGTGAATATAGGAAGGGCAGGGAGGTGGTCCAAGGGTCAGTTTTATTCCAGTTGATAAACCTGAGTTCCAATTTCCATTTTGCAGGAAGGGGAAGTGAGGCTTAGAGAAATTAAGGCCTAATGTCATGAAAATCAATGGGAAATAAATGGAAGATTGTATTTGGGGGATCTGCTCCCAGTGATTTCCTTAGGGTGAAACACAAAGATTCTCTGAAAGGAGGAAGCCCATGAGACCTCCTGATGGAGATCCAGGTCTTGTCTTGGGCTTTACCTGAAGTATTGCTTATATTTCAGGCAGACTTGCCTCCTGCAAGAGGAGGAGGTCTCTTGCAAAGATCTCTTAATGTTTGAACATGGGTAGAAACGTTAGCAAATATTACTGGTCCATTGCCACTGGTACTATGTTATTTTGTAACTTGTATAAGTTTTAGAAATTTTCATGAAAGGATGAGGGAGTTTTACCCTTTTGTTGAAAGTGCCAAACTACTATCTTGTTGCTTCCATCACTGTTGTGTTGGCCGTGCTTGAGGTCGTATTTTCCTGGTCATTCAAATTGTCCTGGATTTTTTCTTCCCAAAGGCAGATTTTTTGTTCCGTAACCTGGATGTTTCTCTGAATTGTGGCTGGACTTGAAATTCCTTGGTTTGTTGGGATCAAATCCTGTACCTCAAATACTGAGGAAGCCAGCTAGCAGTGACACTTCTTGCAAATATTTAGGGGTGATAAAAATGACTGTAACCACGCCATTCCCAGGAACACAAAGAAGTTTGCCTGCCTGATTTGTGATGCCGTAGATTGGACCATTTGGACTTTGCTTTTGTCATTTTAAAGCCCTGGTGGTATTCACGTGAAGTTAATGGCATCTCTACCAGTGCACAATCTGTCCTGTACTCTTGCAACTTTTCAGAGAGATTTCATTTTTGTGCCCCCCTTTTTTTTTCTTTTTTTAATTTTTGTTTTTCTTCCCCCAAGGGAAAAAAAGAAACATTTAAGGGGGAAAATAGAGATAAGAAAGCCCGTGAAGAAATACTATTTCTAAGTAATGTACTTTTTTTTCAATGATAGCTTAGTATTTTTGTTAAACGGCACCACTTTCAGCTTTCAAAAAGATTTAGCCAACAGTGCTCAAAACTGCTTTCGACAAGGTAAACCTTGCCCACCCGTTATAACCTTTAGGTCATTCCAATCATGTTATTTCTCCCATAATGCCAGAAGTAATGGAGTAGGCAGGAAGTGAAAGTAGAAGTTATACAGCACTGCTCTCCTGCCTTTTGTTTGCTTGTCTATAACTACCTTAAACTACTTCCTTCTCATCATTATAACAATGGGATGAAATGGTTCTTTATAAATGGCCATGAAGTAAAGGCAGGCTGCAAAGGCTTCTGTAACCTATTATTATGACCTTTCTCTCATCAGTAATTGTTTAGCAATTTGTACCTGAAAAATCCAAGCTGTCTGTAATGTGCCACACAAGGTGTGGTGAAAGGGCTTTGGAGACAGCTAGAATAATTATTAAATACCAATGCGGTATAAGGCAGCAAGTCTAAGCAGCATGAAAAAGGCATCAGAAGATTGAATAATGAACTCCTCTTCAAATGCATTAAGCCCTGACTTGTTTTGGTGAAACAAATGCATGTGATTTAACACACAGAGACTGCTGATGCTCTGCCTAGGTTCACTTCATTAAGAAAAAAACCCAAACCAGGCCTTGTGTCATTCTACCATAGGCATCTGTAGGCAGAAACCAGACTCCATACAAATCTTGTTGTCTCACAGAAATATCTGGAGGATTGAGGCCTGAGATACCCTCGTACTTTACTCACAAGCTACAGGATATGTTGTAAGCATCATTCCAGTGTCAGAACCCACCTATTTGGTTAGATTAAAGCTGTAAGCAGCGTAACCTTTTCTAAACTCCTTCAATTGATCTCTGGGGGCAGCAGCTTTATATGTAATTTTTTACTAACTTTTGAACATGGCAACTAAGAGAGTTGTCCTTGCGACTAGTGATGACTCGGAGCGGACACACAGTAGGCATGGGTAAGTGTAAGGCAAGATGAATGTAAGTAACTAACTGTGAGCTGTGAACGCTGCTGTGTCTCTGGTAGTGTAGGGATTGCAGTATCATCTTTTGCTTATGTTTTGGAATTGAAAAGTAAAACTTTTGAAGTGTCCGATGTTTGCCTTAAGCCAGATCATTTGAGGTATTTTGTCCAACCGTTCCTTGTCCTAAGTCCGGCCACCCACTATTTTGTGTGGTTTGTCTTTTGCTGGCCCTTTTCCCGTACCCGTTAGTGTTTGCCCGGCAAGTGCCAAAGCTTTCATTCTTCCTTCCTTGAATGGCTCCAAATTTGCATCTCATGCAAACAGCCCAGCTGCTCGAGTCGCACTCATCATAAATGGCTGACACACTATTTATACACACTCTTTCTTGGGTTAACAACTTGCTCCTTGGCTATGTAGAGAGAATAATATTGCTTGACTTTATTTTTCACAGTCTTGTGTGTGTGTGGTTTTTTTTTTTTTAATTATTCTTCCTCTTAAAATGTTTTGACACATTTTTCTAGCTTTGTGTCTTTGGCAAGAGCTGATATTGGCTTATCTCTTTAGTTGGGCATTTTTGTTATGATTTTTGAACACAGTCAGTCTGGATGTTTAACAAGGGACATCAGTGCAAAGAAACAGCCATGAAGATGGGAAAAAAGTAAGTGGCCGCAAAGCAGACGGTCTTGCAGTGAACTGACTTGTGTGCCCTCTCCTGGCTGGAAGCGGCTCGGGCTGGCATGCCACGCTCCCTGTGCTGCTGGCTGCTCCAGCAGGTCAAGTAGCAAGAGATAATACAGGGATTTATGCAACAAACAACACTAGGCTCTTCCGCCGTAACCTCAGCTATTGTCACTGCATGTTCTTTAGTAATTGTCCAGACCTCCTGACCTCCAGGCACCTCTTTTCCAACCTGCTTCCTTCAGCTCTGACCCTCTATGTTTGGCAGGAAGGGCAGCTGATGGGCTGGACTGGTCCTCCTCAGTATTAGGCTGTTGGTTAGTGAGATTGTGCCTCCATGTGGGTGCTGACATCCTCCCTTCAGCGCAGAGCTGTACCATTGCAGTTGACTGTGAAGATCTGGGAAAGGAGGTTCTGGGATCCAGCTTGCCCCTTCCACATTGGGATCATTGCAGTTTGCAAAGCTGTGGACTTGCTATCTGTCCCACAAGCCTCGTTCCTATGGGCTTTGCAGAAGAACTTTGTCTGAGTCCTCATGTGGCTTTTTCAGCTTGCTTCCCCTTCTTCCTTCTCCACAATGACAAGTCTTTCAGGTCTCGTCGTTCAAATTCTGGCTACAGTGTAGTCACATGCATCAGCAAAAGGGCTGTTTTATTATTTGTATTACGGTGACTGTCAGGTCTCAGGGTCCTGGGTATAGCAGAAACACAGAACACAAAGGTTGGTCCTTGTCTCAGACCTCAATGCTGTCATACCTGGCAGGTATGACACTTGCCCTGCAGTTGACTTGCCTTGATAATACGACAGCAGAGTATCAAGGAATCCGACCGTGTGTTTTGCTGTATCCTAAGGAAGGGAGGGGTGGCTTCATGATTGCACTTGTTTGGCATTATCAGATTTCAAGGACACTGTTCAAATCTAGTAGTGTGCCAGCTTGGTTCTTCTGTCATGCAGAGCTGGTGTGAAGCGTGTGCTGAAGTTTACTGTGCTTTGGGCCTTGAGATGCCAGACCTGCTGTTAAAGGTCCATATGTAAGGACTTTGTGCCCTTAACGCTCTAGAGGTGGCTGCATTTTACTGTCACGGTGGCTGTGACGTTTGCATAGCATTTCTTCTTTGGAGGTGAAAATGCTGTATCTCTGTAAACTAGCATATTACATATGCATATTTAACCTAGGCTGCTCAATGTTGCATTACATTTGGCAAGGCAGGAGCTAGATAAATGTGTAAGCTGAGCAGAGAGATGTGTGAGCAGAGCAAAGCAAATGTCAAATTTTCCTTCTTTTCTCAGTACTTTATTTAGCAGCCTTTTAAACTGATTTCTTTCTGCTTTCAAATCCAAAAGGAGTGATGATGGACAAGGATTTTCTTATCTGCTGCTAAAGAGAAACTGAGGCCCTAATCCTGCAAATATTTATTTCTGGGTTTAACTTTAAAATTACAGATTAATCTTGGTAAGATCAGAGAGTACACCAAATGCAGTAAGAACTGTCCATTTAACATGGCTGGCCTCTGACCTGTGTAAGTTTGTTTCCAGTTCATAAGAAAGTGGTGGAAAAGGTCCTTCTATTAAGTTTTAAATTTGTGTAGGAATTTGGGTGAATCCTTGAAATACAGCAGAAAGCTTAGTTTTTAAGTTAGGCATTCTGAGTATCAAATTAAGCTGTCAGCATGCAAAGCGATACAGAGGAAGATGGGTATGAGTACAAGCACACTCACCAACACACACGCATCTCTTCCTTCTCTCTGCCAACTGGTAAGTCTTAACAGCAGAACTAAAGGCTGGGAATTACATTTTAGTAATTCTTTTCTAGTTATGTCAGATTTCTAGCATGTTATTAGAGACATATGTGTCATCCTCACCATCACCCAACATATCATTGCTGTTTCAAACTGTTACCAGAGCTGTTGACACAGAATATTGTGTCTGTCGACAGCTCCAATTAGTTGGCGTGTCTGACTACTGACAGCACAGTCTACTTTTGTTTATGAAGACGGTGTGAGCTGTATCTCACTCTCACAACCTCCAGTGGCAGACAGATGGATAGAACTATATAATCATCAACGGAAGCGGGTGATATTCTGTCTTCACAAATCATCGTGTGGAGCAGAACCAACGGCCTTTTGTCTGCTTTCAGAAATGACTGCAAGATTCCTCCCATCTGTCAAGTTATGAGGATGAATATGTATAAAATACATCAGATATATATGCAGGGTTTTGTATTGTGGGGGGTTTTTTGTTTGATTGGGGGGTGGGGGGAAGGGGGGAGAACTGCTTCTTAATTTTCACCAGATGTTAGCTATGAGGCATGGAACGGTAGAGGGAGAAGCACAATCATTTTCTCTCAAATTGAACTTTCCTCAAGTTTGTTTTTTGTTTTGTTTGTTTTGGTGTTGTGTTTTTTTTTTTTTTTTTTAAAAGGAATGGACCAACCCCTCATCATTTGCAAATGTGGAACCCCATTGATTTCCTAAGGTCATACAATTGCAACTGAGCACAGAATTTAGTCTAATGCACTCTTTACATATATTTAATCCTCTCTATTGTGTGATGATAAAAATCTTAGCAGCTGCCCAACCAGCGATGTTCTGCTTTTCATTTAGTAGCAGTTACAGATACAAACTATTTTCAAATATACAGTTCCAAGTTGCTGAGTGGTTCCTCAAGCACAGTGTACACTGAGTTTAGGGAGTGTTCGTTCTGAGAACAGACCACCTCCCCAGGTAGGTAAGTAGTATAGATTTGGCTCATTCATTCAAGCAACGTATTGTTTAGTATTCCTTAAAAGACCTAAAATTTAAGTGTGACGTTTGTTTTCTTAAGAACAGTAAGATTAATTGATATACACAGATTTTTTTTTTAAAGAAATAAGGCTTTCTGTTTCTTAACATATCAGAACATCAAGATTTTCAATAGAGCTTTTGCCAGCAAATTTTCCAGCAAATACTTATAAAGCAGACAAATGTCCATTTGAAAGTGAAGGGGAAGGCAGAATATGGATTGTATTTGTGCTGTTTCTCTGCCTAGTTTTCCTGCTCTGTCCTGTAGAAGATTTTTCAGTTTTCTTCTACTGTAACACATGCTATAATATTTAAGTGTTGATCCTAACTGCTGAAAGTTAATTACTGTTTATTACTGACTGATGTGGAAGCAGGATTTGAGTTTTATCCAGGGGTTAAGGAACACAGATTCACTTATTATTTACTGTATTTCAAATAGTAAATGATTAAGTGCCATTTCCTTGTGAGAAATGAACTCTAATATTGGAAAAATATCCTAACTTTCCCTGCAAAGTCAGCAGGATCTAGTGTATAAAATGTAAGCGTGTACTTAAAGCATCAGAGAACACTGGTTGATAGCATTTTTTGTTTTGTATTTTATTTCGGGATCAGATTCCTAGTAAGACGACTGGAACAAAAGCAGTGATATCCAGGGCAGTTTTGGTGATCCATCCCCTTCCCCCTCCTTTTTTTTTTTTTTTTTCCCCTCTTCTCTGTATCTTCTGTAAAACTAGTAACCCATTGAGTAAAATTTAGTGGGAAGGATGCAGCTGCCTGTTAGATTCTGTGGATCTTCGTAGTAATCTCTGCTGGAGATTGAAGGAAAACCTAAGGTTCATCCTCACTGATTTCACATCCCTATTAGTTCCACAGGCCTTTTTTCCACTAGTGAGAAGAACCTAAAACTAGGGAGGAATGTTACTGCTCTGAATACAGGCTAGTTCTCAGTGTGTTCCATGCAATAATTATAACGGGTAAATCAGTAATATAAAAGCACTGTATTTTATTCATAATTTAGCAATTTTCCAGTGGTGTGTGTTTTTTATTTTTGCAAATTCTCAAGCAATTGGAATGTATGAGGTAAAATACTTTTGAGTTGGCATTTTTTAGCATTTGAGTTTAAAATGTACAAGAATTCGTAGTTGCACTCTATTACTTTTCAGTTGTAGATGAGCAATTATATCCTGAGATCATGTTCCACATCCTGAAAGCCAGCTGAAATTTTGAAAATTCCTGAGCAGGCCACAGAATAAACATATTAAAAGACATTTCCTGAACATGCATAAAGTCCAAGGAAATTAATCGTGAGCTCCTGGCTAATCTAAGAACAAAGGAATCAGCTAAGTTGAGTGAATAATGAAAAATTAATTATTTACCTAACTGTACTAATTACTGTGACCCAGTTCTTAATCAGTTAGAGATCCCAGTGAAATACTTTGTGGTGGTCAGGCGTTTGTTCAAATGAAAACTCCAACATTTAGATCATAGGAAGCCATGGGGGTTAGACTGAGGGAAACAGAGGCTGTTGACTGATCTCTTGAGAGTCGCTGAGCACATGTTGAGTATGAGAGCAACTACTGTGTGTCCCAGGTTGTGAGGTGTGACAGTAAGCAGAGGACTTGCACCAGCTTTTCTCCTGCCACGCATCCTTGTGCCTTTTTGTTTCAAGGCCATAAAAGGGGCAGAATTATTAGGAGCAATGATGGTCTGGAGTAGCATCAAGTGTGTAGCTACTGGCTCCATGACTTCATGGACACTGAGAGCTGCTGCAGAGCAGAAGTGGTTTAATAGGCAAGTTCTTTACTACTGACAGCACCTGCAACCCTCCCCTCCTTGCACAGCAGCAATAAGGCACATCTGACTCCAGAATGAGCCCCTTCTTGGGATTCACGTGCTGAAGAGGTTCATGGGTGGCCCTAGCCATGCCCCAAAGGTAATTTTCTTTCAGTTGTCATGTTCACAAGAACATCTCTGGAACAGCTGGTCAGTCTTCTGGGACACTCTTCTCATCTCCAAACACAGCTCCTTTTCCCATAATTTTTCTATCTTCTTCTCCCTCATACCATATTAAGCAGGCTGGGGGATTGCCAGCACCGATGCTAATCTTACATTTGTTTCAGTATATTCCTTATTTTATTTTATATTATTTTATTTTAATTTTTATTTTATTATTTTATTTTATTTATTTTATTTTTTAAAATGGGCTCTGAGAAACCAGCAATGCTTCCATTTACTGAAATGAGAATTGTATTACTTAAATAGTGATGATTATTTGTGCCCTTGACCTGAACTGAGGTTTGGTAGCTGAGGATCCCATCACTGCCTGGGCAGCCATTGCACAGAGAAGATATACAGTCAGATATTGCCTGTGTTGCCAAAAATAGGTAAGCCAGACAAAAGAATTTGTGGTGTGTTGTTTTCTCTTTTTTAATCCATGTTTTACATACAAGAATTGAGGCACTCAGAGATTGGGTTACTTATGCAAGTCTGTGATATGAAATAAGTTTGTATCTCCTGTGTTCCTGTATGTGTTCTAACCACAAATCATCCTTCCGGCAAATTTACCTGTCACTCTGGTAGTTAAATGAGATTTTTTCCTGTGGTAACTTCTGCAAGTGTAAACCTGTTCTGAGCACATTACAGAAGCGACAAGTTGTTGCAGATCCATACTTAAAGTAGGAGATACACAGGACCACCAGCTCCTGGAATATTTTTTGTGAGGAAAGCATGAGTGTTTCCCTTATTTAGGCAAATATGATTGCACTGGAAGTATTTGTTATGGAAGCAAATTCTGTATCCTATGAACTGGTGAAGAAAATGCTTTGATTTGTATCGAGTTTAAATTAAAAGTAGAATTTTACTGCAGCTTTTTAAAAATGTGGAGCCACAGCCTGGCAGTTGTAGTTGGCTTGAAAACAAGTTTCACCAAGGAAGAATTATTGCTCATCTCTAACGGAAAACACTCCTCGTGGTTAGGTAAATGAAAAGGAATATTCCCATTTCATAGGAGGAAATAGCACTACATTTTTAAGATGCTACACCCAAGACTCTGCAGGTTCAGAGGGCTAAGCTCAGTTTTAGGTGAGTTAAAAGTCAGTTCTGTGCTGAGACCACCGGACTGTGCCCCTGCTTATTGGTTGTGCTCTATCAGCAAGTGGGTTTTTTGTCTTATTTTGCCTGGCTTGCTGTGTTGCCAGGTGCTAATCCTGCAACCTACCTTATTTCTCAGAGTTCTTTTCCTGCTTTTCATTGCAGGATAACAAGTATCTTGACTGTAATCTATTAATTGAATTGAATAAACTTGTTTCCCTAGCAGTGAGAGCATATTGTTTGCACACAGTGTCATCCCAGGCCCTCCAGCTATCGAAAGATTGCCAGATATGTTTATTAAACCCCCTGAGCTTGGAAAGAACACAGAAAACTGTCATCTAGAGCGATACGAAAGTGCCTATCTCAGCTGGGGATCTGGCTGTTATGAATAAAGAAAGAGTTTGTGGTAGAGTTTTGAGATGTAAAGAGAAAAGGCTTCCCTATGGTGCAAATGTGTTGGAACCCTCAGGCGAGAAAAAAAAATATTGAATTGTTGCTGGCAGTACAATGTAATTATTGAGTTAGCTACAGCAAGGTCTGCAGCTTCCAAGGTAAAGGCCTGGTGACTTTTTTTCTTCTTTCTTTTTTTTTTTTTTCCTTGCCTTCAGGACAACTAAACTTTGAATTTAACGTTTGCCACCCCCCCCCCCCCCCTTCTTCTTACTAGTAATTGAACCACAAATGTCTACCAAATTTCCAGTGATTTTTGTGGAATGAAAGGTTTCAAAATTCCCATTTTGCATCTGCTTCCTTTCTGTGTTCTGTTGTAAGTGAAATGTAAATGAGCCAATAATGAAAGAAAAGATGGAAGGAGTAGTATAATCTCGTTCCAGATCTAAACTATTACTTACTGCAGCTGAAATCTCAGACCTGGAGATTCTGGTTTGTTGTACTGCATCCTGGCTTTATTGAGCTTTTCCCTGTTGATGTCAGGATTTCACCTACACACAACAGCAACAGAGCTGAGGAATCTAGATATGAATTATCTCTGCGAAGGATGTTTGTTTCTATTGATCTGAAATCTCATAGAACTGAATATATGAATATATTTACATCAACAATTGCTAAACTTTTGCTAAACTTTTCTTGGATTGTCATCCCACTTAAAGGCTGATAATTTCCTGCAAACTAGCAATACAAACTCAAATTGTATTATTAAAATGGGAGAGTATTACTTTCTATTTGTCAGATGACTCCACTTGGAAGTTGTGATGTTTCTTTGGGGAGCTGCTGGTCTAGATGCTGCAAAGTACCATGTGTTCTTCAGACTTCTTTTCCCCAGTCTTCTCTATTAATCATTAGAAAGTTCTTGTTGTCTATCTTGGAAAAGACACTTCTGCTTCATACTAATTAAACTTATACCCTTTGCTCATATGTGCTATGGTCTTATTTTACTGTTAAATTAATATTGAATATTATCTTTATTGATTTTTTTTTTTAAACAAAACAGAAGTCTTGTAGGTGCAGATTTTGCACAGAGAGTACACTGGAGTGTACACCCTTAATTTTTAATAGTGAGAAGGCACGGAAAATGTGGTATGTGGTAAATAACAAGTGGTGAGGTAGAGCTCAAACAAGGGCTGATACTTATCTCCTATTCCCATAAATTGCCCAAGACAATGAGGATCTTTCCATTGACTTTGAGCTGTGGCCTGAGTCCCATGTGTCTATATCTAAAATATATTGTCATTGATTATTTATGTTGTTGTCATGCCTCGAGGCTCCAGTCCGGATCTCTGGATCCTGTTGTGCTGGATCATTTCTGAAGCACACAGCTAGTGCTGCTCTTTAAGCTCTTTCAATTTAAACAGAATAGCTGTTTCATAAAACAGTCCTTTTCTAGAAACAGTAATTTGACTCACGTGATGACACACGAGAGTGGCCTCTTTGTGTTTTCAGATGCCATGGTTCTGTGTTACGATCCCCACTGCTGTTGTCAGTAAGCCAAAACTAGATATAGTTGGGTTTTTTAAATTTTCAAGCTTAAGGAAGTACTTTAAGTTTACAGGCATATATTCCTTTTCTTTCTGTTGCAGTGTAGTTGAGTTTTCCTTGCTTTTCCAAGGGGAGTGCAATTCATGGGAAGTTGCAGTTGTATTTGCTCTAATCTGTGTATTTGCTCTAATCTGTGAGGTTTCTGTAAAATATTTTTGGTTTCACTTGACCATTTTCTAAGGAGGTGTATTAAAATGTTCCTGTGGTCTGTTCTCCTCCTTGCATCTTTTAGCAGAGGCAAGCTTATTTCATCAGATCACAAACTGATAACTTGAAGAGCTTTTAAGAATCAGGTTTTCACTGCTAACTGTGCAGATGGAAGGAAAAAATATTCTGAAGTGTTTGGTTGGGCTGAGGACCTTACACTGAGGCAAGAAGTTCGGTTGTAAGGTCTTGCATACTGAGAGGAATATATCCATCACTCACTATTAACTGATGCGAAATTCTTATGTAGGAGGAAAACTACTGAAAACCTTTTTATGCACAGTGTTCCTCACCTTTGCTCTATTTGTGGTGTTTCCTGAATACAGGTTCCAGGGCTGCCAAGAGATGTAACCAGGAACAAACCTCCATTCCAGCAGGAAAATTAGCTAATTAACTGTTTGACAGCATTGCTTGCTAGAGAGGAGCTGTGGAGAGGTGTTATCACCCTGAAGCGAAGTTCACCTATTTGTAACCCAGCCTGTGCTGCTTGTTCATTGTTGCCAAGTTTGCCTTTTAATCCATGATGTCTCATGAGATTCTTTGCTGATACTGAAGCCTCATGGAAACAATTAAGTGGGTGATTTTCTTCAGTGTTGACTCACAAGGGAGGTACTAGTCATTTGGTTTCAGCTGAACCTCAGACCAGCACCCATTTGTCCACCCATCAGTGCTTAACCTCATCTCACTCAAAGGACTCACAGTGCCTTTTGTAAAGCAGTGTTGGATTTTGTGGGTTTTCTGTGAACTGTATAGACTTTCTTTTGAGCTTGCTAACAGAGGGAAACATGCAGGGCTTTATTATCCTTTTCAACAGATACCACTATGAATGTGTTATCTTGGAGCTAAAGCTGGTTAGTTGCACTTGCAGTCTGTTTGGTGGAGTTTCCCCAGTTTGGAAAATCCCATCAGTCTCCTTTTCTGCTAGTAAGTACCTGCGTTGTCATAATTAACATGACACGTTCTGTAACTATTTGTCCATGCTCCCCACAAAGAAAATGGACACTCAGCTAGGAGATCCAGATTTTGTTCTCAGCTGGTCTGCTGACCTGGTGTTCAACGCTAAACAAATGCATACAACTCTGTGCATCATTGTTTTTTTTTTCCCCTCCATGTCTTCTGTGACCTGTGCTTAGACTTATGTAGGTTGCAGGAGGAACTGTATTTTATTAAACGTCAGTGTTACAGTACAATATGCATTTTCTCTAAACACTTGCTCACCTGCCTCCTTTCGTAGTTTACTTCAGATATGTGATTCAGGCTTTGTCATTTAATAAATATTGTGTTCTAAAATAACTAGTGGTTAAATTTAAGCAGTAGATTACTGAAGATGCTTTAATGATGTTTACACAGTAGTGTGAGCTCTGAAAATGCTATGAGACAGCTTTCGCTAGGGAAGATAGTCTCAGTAGTCCTTATAGTTCTTGATGAATATCTGAAAATGATTGATTTTTTTTTTTTTCCCCTACCAGGAAACAGGTGAGAAATTCTGCAACACCACCTGTGACTTAAGGTTTTGCCTACAAATTCAGATGTTTAATACAGTATAAAACAATTTCCAGTTCAAATAGGTGCTATCCTGAGTGTTGTAAATAATCTTTAAATATATATAAAAAGATTATATATGTGTAATCTTTACTTGGCGGAAGTTGGTGGCAAAGCTCCCACAGGTTTTAGTGGAGCAGAACCTTTCCTGGTGTCCCTCTTTCACAGGGGATTTTAAGATTTCGTAGTTTGACTTTTGACGTATATTTGGTCTAGAACTGCCTGGTTTAAAACTTTTGATGAAAGAACTTTCTAGGAAAAAAAAATTTCAATTTAAACTTTTTTGTCAAATATTTTAAAATAAATAAAACAGGTTTAAGAAAAATTTAAAAAATGTTTTGAAAATATGGAAATAAGTTTTCATGCCACCACCAAAAAAAAAAAGAAAAAGAAAAAGGAAAATCTGTAATAATCAATTTGCTGTGAGTGACCCTTTTTTTTAGATACTCTTATAGAATGAAGATGTAGGTCTGTCAAAATATTTGTTACCAACTCTAGATTTCATTCCAGAAATTACATTAGTTTTGCTTCAAAAGATTTTTCAGTCTTACTTTCAGATCTTGGAAAATGAAAAATACCAAAATATGTCTTTGTGAATGTAAGGATATCTGCATAATAGCTGCAAAATACTAAAATATTTTAGATTACAGAAAGTGAAATGATTGCATGCATTTATTTAAAATACTCACTTTTCCTTCCAAAAATATCTACACTTTTTTTCATGACATGCTTATCTTGTGGTGGAATGGAGAAGTAACTCCAGATTTTATTTGCAGTAGAGAGGTAAGTGTAAAACAAATGAGCTGAGATGACTTTACTACAAAGTAATTTTTTTACAGGTCTTTTACCCAGAATGACAGTCTGTGTTCCCTATTACCCCTCTACACAACTTTCAGTTGTTATGATATTGTATATATGCATTAACAAATAAAGGAATGCATCCACAACAATTATGTTCCTCTTCTGCTTGATTTAGTTGTCAGCATGCATTCACGACTCTGTAAAGTATCTCCTTCACAGCCTTGTCAGGAATACCTTTTTCTCCCCATAATGTCAACTTAGTACAGCAGGCAGGCCAGGTGAGCTTGGCTTACATTCAGGTTTTGTCTGTCTCTTTATCTGAAATTTTTAAAGGGGGACGTCAGAAGAGGTAATTGCCATAAATTACACACTGTCTGTTGTAAATTGTGATGAGAACATAATTGAAAATTGAGCTGAGAGGCACTTCCTGGCTTCAAGCCGTACGAGAGCCAGAGGACAGCCTCAGCAATTTGCGGCGGGCCTGCGAAGTCATTTTTTTTCCACCCCTCTCTCCAAAAGTGTAATTGATTCCGGTGCTGTATGATTACACTCCTGTGTCAAGGGTTGGCCTGAGGGTCCTGGAGAGGGTTATGGAGATGATTCTGCGGGGCTCACGCAAATAATTGACTTGTTTCATGTGAGTACTGTGTGAAGGGAATATCAGCTTTTCCCGACAGGAGAAGTGGAGCTTGACTGCTTGTGCAGAGATGTCGCTGTTCAGAAAGGGACATTGTTCAAGGTTCCCAGGCATTGTGTGTGTTTGTGTGAGCCCTGGTATATTTATGCCTCTCTCAGGCATTGCTAGGGGTGGAGATAAGTACTAGGGTTGGGGGAGGGAAAGGAGTTAATTTTACTTTTCCACTCACTTCTCTCTTCTCTTTGCCTCTCAGCTAAATAAAATTGTGAAATGATAATAAACAAATCAGCCTAAGTAGGTATTATTATTCATAGCAGAGGCATACCTAGAAGAGTTAAGTGACTGAAATGTTACAGGAATCTCTTACCAGGAGAGGACTAAGAGTCGACATTTTCTTTGGTCACTGAACCCTGCTAATGCTGACCCAGTTCAGCACCCTTTCCATGCAGTCCAGGGTCACACGGCAAGAGAAGAGCTCGTGCATCTGAAGGTTGTGTTAAGAGAGATCTAGTGTAGCAACCTTGGCAGAGCACTGACCCATCCAGAATTCGGTGGAAAACATAATTCCTTTGTTCATGATTTTCTGAACTAATCCTAGCCCAGATCCAAGCAATGAATTTGAAAGTTTGGCCCCATTTCATGGCAACAGTTCAGTCTTACATCCGTTTAGACTTTAAGTCCATTTGCATTCTTTTAGATCCGTGCATATATAATCACCCCAGAACAAATAAATCTGTGAAATCTAAAACACTCTCCTATGAGGGAACGTTAATTGTCATATTACAGAAAAGACCTGTGATGAAATGCATTTACTACAGTCACTCAACAGTTGGAATTACTCAAAGCTGAGAGTACTTTCATATGACCCATGTGAAAATAAACGTGTGTGTATGTGTCTGCTCTTACACATGCGTATTTGCTTATAGCCAGTGGCTTTCAGCCTCTAGCTCTAAGGAGATTTAAACAAACATTTTCATTGCCATGGGGAAAGAGCCTTTAAGCCTCTGAATCCAATTCATGTTTTGAGTACTTCTCTCCCCATCGTAACCGTTATATGGCTACACCAGCCTTTTGTAGGTATAATTCTTTGATGGTATTTCCCAAGAGGGATGACCTTTTTGCAAAAGCCTCAGTAACTCCTGGATAGAGAATAAGCAGTAGCAAAGTGGGCAGCTATCTCTGCCTGGCATCCTCAGCCTCACAGCCCTGGGATGGTCTTTACCTGGTGGACTCTTATGGAATTCCCCTGGCTGCTGATCTGGGAGAAGACTGAAGTGAAGGAGGCAAGGCTCAGCATGAGGACATACAGTTTTGGACCTGTACATTTCTATTCCTTTCTCCATCTTCCTGCAGAACTAAAATTTGAGAGACATAATATTTCACAGGCAATCAGGAATACCAGGAAATTTGTGTACTTGGAATTTATGCAAATTATGTAATGAGCTACCTTGCATATTTAGGAACAGTTTATTTAAAACATTCCTTTCAATGTCAAAGTTCAGTTTATGATGGAGAAAGGCCAGCCCTACTCAGGCTCCTTCCTCAGACTAAGACAGGCAGCAGGGCACTGCTGGGCTAGCCTGGGAGTGGGTACCTGGAATTAGGGAAGACGAAAGATTTTAGGCAGCTGTAGTTCCTGGTGGTTCTCAAGCTCTTTGGCTACCGAAAGGATGCAAAAAAGTGGTGCTGGTGGGTTACATTACAGTCCTGATAAAATTATTGTGTTGGCTGAAAAGTGCTAGGGATGTATTTCTGGGAGAGCTGGGGAAGTGAATAAGTAAAAAAAGAAGCAATTTTAATGCCAAATCTATTATCTCTTTATAAAGCTTAAATTTTTTTTTTTAGTGCTGAGCTTTACATCCATCTCTAAAATCAACAAAAACTACCTGGCACATGCTTTGATGGCTTTATGTGAGCTGTTGCAAAGAGGGCATGGCCTTTGGCCAGCCATGGTATGAGTGGAGTTCAATGCTTGTCTGACCTGATGATACTAGGATTTGTTCATCCTGTTTATTTTATAGTTGTCTGTAGCTGTTGAATTTTGTCTTAAATTAAAATATAGCTCTCCAGGACAAGTACTGACATGTTAGCACATGGCTGAGTCCTTGGAGGATTGTTGAGGGGCCAGCAAGGCAAGACTTTGGGTCTCCAAGTGCATCATCAGGTTACTTGTTCCTTTTCTTTAGGCACTTTGACAAAGGACACCATATTTTTGTTGTGATTTTTCAGACATGGGCCATAGTACTACTGTTTCAAGTTTTGTAGAAACAACTAACACATATGGAACATCCTCAGTTCTGGATGGGAGACTGGAAATAGCAGGTGAACAATTATGATATTGAGGTACTAAAAGGAAAGCAGCACAGACATTGTTATCCTCAGAACACAAAATTCTTTGGGAAAGAGTTGTACTGGTGGGTAGGTGGTGAACTAATTTTAAGCCAAAGCCTGAACAAAGGGGATTGTATGGTTAAAGTACTGGTCAGCATGGTATCTTTTCTGCTAAGTATCTTTGGGGTTGAGCATTTGTGACATAAATGACTTGTTCTGTATTTTAAATCATAGCAGGTCTGACTAGTTTCATTTAATTTGATTGGACTTATAGCTTAACAGACAAAGGAGGAGCTAAACTGCTGTACTGGAAAATGTGGAAATTACAGTCTTTTGTTTCAGTAAACCAATTGGTTTTCTGAACAGACAATCCCAGTCATCATGTCTTGAAAGCAATACAAAGCAGATTGGATTGTGAAAAAATCTTCATGTCAAATAACCTGCAAAGAAAAAAAATCTTACAAGGGCAACTAGAAAATACTCAAGAGGTTTCTTTTACTTTAAATGAGGGTCAACAAAAAGGTGTGGAGAAAAAAAAAAGTTATTTAAATATGTTTGTTTTGAATACGCATTTGTGGATTTCAGTCATATTTGGACAAAAGTCTTCTAAGAAGCTGAGGTTGATGGCGGAGGGATACTGAAGCTGTCTCTTCATTCACAAATGAAAAGAACTTTTGCTGATGTTGGAATGCCAAGTAATTTAATCTGTTCAATACAGAGGTTCCAAGACAAAACAGATATAAAGCTCAAAAAAAAAAATAGTGGAACTAAAAGGGGGCATGCATTTCCCACCTAATCAGTTATGAAGAAAGTGATAAAACTGTTTTGCAGAGTCAGGCTCAGGAATTGAGATTGGAAAGCACAATATGGAAGATGAATCATGAGACTAGCTGAGAGAAATGTGTTACGATAAGAGGTGTTGGGGAGATAATGTAATGTGACCGCTGGTTTTAGAGTCTAGGCTCTTGATAATTGAGGAGAGAGCAGAAAAAGTGCTACCAAAATGTTCCTGGCCTTGGGGTACAGTCTGTCTAGTTTATTAGGAAGAAGATCAAGATGCATTTGGATGTGTAGTCACTGTTTCGGAGGGCGAACAGTGGGTATTAGAGCTAGACTAAAAGAATTTCTCTGCCAAACCCCGACAGGAGTGTAACAGTTTCTAAGAGTTGACAGTTCACAGATCACACAAAAAAGGGAAAGGTAAAAGCAGCAGTCTTGTTTGTGCTTCAGGTAGTGGTTAATGCTCTGGTAATGCTTCAGGTTTGGACTATTTAGCAAGGAAAGTTGTTACAAGAATTAAGAGAGAAAAGTAGTAGTGGGACAAATATATCCGTCAAAAACAAAGTTTGTGGTTTTAGTAGCATGGACAGTTAACCGTTGGCACGAGCTCCCAAGAGAAAGTCTGGATTTTCCATCTGGGCATGATGCGTGATCCAGATAATATTTTTGGCCTCAGTATATGATTAACTGGATAAAATTCTGTAATCTGCATTACAAAATGGTATCACTTGGCCTTCAGAGATTTGTTTCTTCTTAAAACTGGACTTAAAAACTAAGGTAGCATGATACATGTTCTATTGCTACCAATCCTCCTAGTTACAGCAACAAAATCCAGTTATAAAACTAGCTGTAGGGAGAACTACTCTGCCTGGCCCTTCTCTCAAGAGGTTAGTTTTAGTGACGGCTTAGGTAGCATTTTGTTTTTCAGATCACATACATAACAGGGACTGATAGTCCTGACTGTAACAAAAGTATCACCAGATCATATAGTACATATGACTGGTTTTAGGCATATTTTTTCAGAGCAATTTTTAGACCAATTTTTTTTGCAAAAGCAAGAGGCTTTACTTGGCTTTTTGAGCTGGAACAGAAACACTATTAACTATTAATAGCCCTGAGTTTAAGTGGTCCTGATTTTTGACAGAGGAGAGTGGTTACATGCCAGTTGGATCAGTCTGTGTTGCCGTCCTCTGATCGCTACTTCATCATGTGCTTTCCCTTAACACTCTTTTTTGAGTCTTTTTAGTATTTGACTATGCTAGTGATGTATAGCGTTCACCTTATTGTCTTTTCTAATTCAGGGCAGGGAAATTGTTCTCATTTAGTCAGGGGGTTTTTCTCTTTAATGATGGGAAAAGTAGTAATGGGTTACAGGTGAAAATAAGCAGACAATTAACACAGTCAGACTTGTGGTGGTGTTTGGTGCTTACTACTCCTTAATCAGTTGCTATTAACACTAGATTAGTGTTTCCTCAATTCTCTTAATACTTGTGTAATTGACCACAGTAACAAATTTACTTCTATGTATGTGCTGACTCTTTTTGCTATCCAGAAGTGCAGTGAGACTTATGGAACATTTTTTGTGTTGTGCAGAAATAATGAAATAAAATGTAATAACTTCAGTATAGGAAGAAAACGAGCATTTAAAAATCAATGCACTTCGTGTATAAACAGCTCGAGTTAAATATCTAAGGACTGTGGAAGAAATTAAGCCTGAAAACTACAAATTACATAGAATAGAACGGTTGTTAGTCGCAGATATTTGGACTGAGTTCCTGCTTTGTCATCAAATGTCCTACGAAGTTGAGTTGCGTGTATTTGTCTTTGTGTCTGTTTTTTTGTTTGTTTTGTTTGTTTTGTTTGGATTTTTGTTTGTTTGTTTTTGGTTTTGTTTTTTGGTTTTTTAAAGTGGGGGCAATAATGTGCTATCCTGTTTCACATCAAAAGAGTTGTATACTAAATACAGAGGAAAGTTGAGACCCTGCGGTGGTAGGGCCACAGTAGTACTGAAGATGAGTAGTACAAGATGAAAAGATGGGTTAAAGATACAGATGTGGTGTTCAAACTCTCCCTTACCCCAGTTTAAATGCAGTCATTTACTTTTAAGGTTCCTATTTGACTTAATTGCTTTAAAAAAGCTTATGTTCTGTAGTTATGATAATAAAGAGAGAATTTGGAAAGAAGATTAAAAAGAAGTTAAAATTTCATGGTTTCCTTCATAACAACAAGCAAGCCTCCAGCATGTTTGCCTTCTTTTGTTTCTATACAGTAGCTCATTATTTCTAAGGAGAATCGCTAGTATCCAGGGAACACTTTTGGGACTATGAAATCTAGATGCTGTAGGTTGTATCTACTGTAGCAATTTGAGGGTGGTTGCTGCTGGGGACCTGACATCCACACTGGGTATTTTGGGTAGTTTTCAAAACTGTGTCTAGCCTGGCCCAATGGACCTGAATGGCTATGAGCAGTGTGATAAATTAGAGTAAGAGATTAGAAGTGGAACTAGGTATAGTTGTGGACCACCTCTTCCAGTTCAGTTTCATGTGAAAGAAATCCAGTTTGTGTGCTCTAAGCTCAATGTATTGGGAACTAAAGCAAAGTAAATGAGGACACTGGGTATTTTGCTTCCAAAGCACACTCTTGACTTTAAATGCTAATGTAGACACTGCCACAGAAGTATTTAAGCTGGAAATAAGTGATATTACACTCACATTCAAGGTATCCCACTAAGATTATTTTTCAATATAAAGAGCGAAAACAGTATATTTAATTATGTTACGACAGCACCAAGAAGTGCCTAAGTGCCTAAATATCAGACCCGTCTGTGCCGGACATGAAAAAGCAGCTAGAGAGTGCCCGCCCCAAAGACTTTCCAGTGTAAGTTGAAGAGGCCAAAGGAGTTGATTTAATGGAAAAAATGTAAAGATTTACAAGTCCTAGCCTTGAAGATTACCTTCCCTGCAGCTTTGGTACTTTTAGTTCAGGTCAATGCTGTTGGGTTTAAACGAAACAGCAGCAGAGCTCTACTCTCAAGCCTCTCAGCTTCTAGTCTTGCAAACCAGCTACAACACTGCAGTGAACAAAATGTACTTGTGTTTCTTTGTGCTCTATACTTACTTTCTTGGTCCCCAGCTTTTTATCTTATAAATATATGCATTAAAATGGTGTGCATTAATGCTTTTAATACTTGGCATGATCATTAGCGAGTAATGGATATATTTTGAATCTTGTCACTTTTTGTGTAAACGCCTACATTACTACCTGCATGCACTACAACAGCATTAAAAAAAAGGTTTCAGTGAAGCAAACAGCAGCAATTCAGAGGGAAAGTAGCAAACAAACGCTATCCCTAAGAATTTCCAAGTGTAATGCTGGAAGTTTAAGTGCTGCATGGGAGGCCCAGGGGTCAGAAGCCAACTCCTTTTTGTGCATAGTGCTCGCAGAGGTGACCAGTGACTGCTGAGGTTCAGGTGGAAGTTGCAAATTTTGTCATCTGAAGAGGAAGCTTCAAGGTGTTCTTGATCCTCTTGTGCAAAAATTCTGCTTGATAATTTAAAAAGGAACCTTTTCTCAATTCTGCAAAGATGGCCTGTGTCCCTAAATCACAGGTGAGGGCCTGGAAGTTCACTTCAGCAGAAGATCAGACCTTGTGTCCTCCAGAAACAGCTGGTTGATAAGGACTGGAGTGTCCATGCAGAGAAAGGGAATGGTCACAGTGCAGTTGGAGGGGAAAAATGGGTCTTTAAGTGGTGATAACTAGACTGCAGTATTTTACATTGGTTTTTCTTCTCTGTGCACACCGAAGAACTCTAACCCAAATAATTCTGCTGTCATTAATCAGAAAACACCGCTATCCTGGCTGGGTTATTGGATATTTTGGCTATTTGCTACCACCAACAGCATTGCTGTTGGATGAGGATTGATAGGAATAGTCCTCCAGAACAGCTGTAGGACAGGTCTGTTGTTCTGGCTCTACATAAGGTAGCAGATTTTTCTATTTACTTTTAAAATTATTTTAAATTTATTTGTAACCAAATGGCCAAGCAGATTCACAACATTCCCTAATCACTCCTCTCTTTAAAGTCAACAGTATAATGAAAACGAGAGAAGCTGTTTTACCTTCCGTACCAAAATATAACCCAAACATAGATCTGTTTTTCAAATTAGTTAAGTGTTCAGTTTTAATAGACCCTTTGGTACCTCTTCAGGAAAGGCACTTGCTCCATGCAGCCTAGAGTGTGTTCTGTGGTGCTCTATAATTTGTGAAAGTATATATTAGTGGAAAATAATAGTGCCAGAAGACTTTTTGTCTGTATGTATTGCCTTGTTTCTCATAAGAAGGGTTCCCTCCACACTTATTTTTTGAATGCACGCTTTGTAGCTATAATGGGAACGCATTCTTGTTTTGTTTGGTTTAAGGAATTAAATAGTATAAATTGCTTCTGGTTACATACGTTTGCTTGACTTAGAAAGCACTTTGGGACCTGCTACAAACTGTCAGGAAAACTGAAATTAATGAGGGGCGTTACGTGTTCTTTGTTTTCCGTTTAAACTTCCAGTCCTGATCCTTCCAGTATGTGCACCCAGCTTTGCCCATGCAGCAGTTTGTGGGAGCTCTGGGTCTGTAGGGAATCAGTGGAGATTTCTTTCAGCATTTGGAATATCACCCCAGCCATGCCTGCTGGCTGCAAGTCCTACCTGCCTTCAGGACTGCAGAGTCCAAGTGCTGAAATATCGTTCAGTGGGACTCTGTCTCTGTAATGGCTTAGAATATGATATAGTTTAAGTCTAGGGCCTTTTTCTTTCTACTCTGATTATAGTCTGTGGGATCCTCTGGCTTTTCAAGCTTTTCCTGGAAAACTGGATAGCTAGACCCTCTTTTAAAATGAAGGTTGAAATAGTCGTTTTCACTAGTTGTGGCTATAGGAGAGTGTCAAACATCCAGAAACCGTGGTAAAATTGAATGGCTTACTGAAACTCAGCAGCTTAGATCAGGGTTTCTTGTAAACAAATTTTTATTTGGGGTTGAGCTATTATGGGAAAATATGATAAATGAGAAACTGTTCAATGACAGCGTGTTCAATCAACTATGTGGGTTTCTTTTCTCCCATGTTGAACAGTTCTTGTTCACCCAATGGCGGTGGTGTTCTTCAGGCTATAAAATATTGTAAGATACCATCTGTGAACAGCAAAATCAGCTCATGGGTGTATCGGAATGGCCATGCTATATCAAACCAAAGGTCCATCTAAGTCGATGAACCTTTATTTTTCACCTCATAGTGCTAAGAGACCAGATATGAGAAATCGGATCATATAGAGGATCCTTCCCTGGTACAGTGTCCCACTGTGTCAATCAGCAGTTGAGGGATTTCCTCAGATGTAGAAAACATCCTAGAATTATGAAGTAATTCAAATGGTTTATGTTACTGTAGCACCTAGAAATCCGGGTTGTGAACCAGAATGCTGTTGTGCTGAGTACTATGTAATCATGAAACAAAGAAGCTGTCCTCATTTTTATTTTAAATCTGTTGAGCTCACCATAAAATATAATTTGCGTAGTCTGATAGAAGCTGATACAGAACTAGATGGTGATTGCACAAGCCATGACCTGCACGTTTAACTGTTTTCAGGGGATTACCCCAGCAGCTTTCACAGCCACTTGCAGGCGGCTGCACTCAGAAGTGATGTCCCTGGAATTACATGCAGAAGGGACATAGGTTCGCTCAGCGCTCTGAGCCTGTGGGAAGGCCAGGAGGACCACGGGCAGCGTGTCCTCTTGGCTTCACTCGTTCTCTATCTAAACCCAGTAGCTTGGTGTGGGTACACATTGGTAACACGGGAAGGAAATTCACACAAAAACTTTAGGGCGTATTTGAAAAAACAAGTAAGGAGAAGGCATTCTCCAGTATTTTTCTATAGAAGAACTAAGGTTTACATTTCACAATGCACTTAAATTATTTATGAAAATGAAAAAAAAAGCATTTTAGGAATGTATCTCTGAAACTATTATAAAAATAATCAGTGAAACAATGAACAAATAATTTTCCCCCATATTTCTGTCAGGATACAATTAAAAATAGTTGTAAATATTTCCACAATAGAAATATTTTCTTGTATGGATGCTTCCTTGCACTTGAACTGTGTTGACTGAACTAGAACTTTGTTTTCTTTTTATTTTTTCCTGTCCCCTTCAGCAGAAAGACAACTTTGCTCATAATAGACCTCTCTTGCCACCTGCTTCCTCATTTATTCTTTCTGGGATGCAACTTTCGCTGCAGGAAAAAGGTAGGAATTTTTATTTTAAGCAGCACATTGCCATTGTAAAATGTCACAAAGGTAAACTGGAAACTTGATGTGATTTTTTGAACTAATAATCCTAAAGCTATGCCGTTAAAAATGCTGATCACTCTCCTTTTTTTTTTTTTTTTTTTTTCCTCCTTTGAATGGGGAAGTTATAATGAATTTTATGCTTTAAAATAAACTATTTCTACTGCGGAGAAACTATAGTATACTAGATGCTTATTTTTATGTTGAGTAAGGGAAAGGTAGTCACATAACAAAATCTTTGTTATTTTTCACCTCGCAATCGTTTTAATAGAAGTTATATTGTTCTTACAACACTTACTGGCTATAGCAGTAAGGGTAGCAATATGAGATCTGCACAATGCTTAAAATTATTAAAGCGCATCAGTGTCTATTAAAAATCACCTGTGTGATTTTCAGTGAATGAGCCCTTTTGTAAGGGGGGAGGACAGGGACATTTACACTGTGGTGTGATTATTCAAACTACCCTGACCATAACGCTATGGAGATGGTAGTGACCTTTTAACCTTGATAAAATCAATAACGGTCCTTCTTCTTAGCTTCCAATCATCTGGTGTTTAGTTTATATGTGTTAGAATAAAAGGTGCAAAATAACTCTGCAAAGTTCTGTAGGTTTTTTTATCAAAATGCATTTTGAGTGTTGATTAACGCTATCTGTCTGTATGTTTGCATCCTAAGAATGGAACACATTACGCTGAAAAGATGTAGGCCTGTGCTTTGCAGTGAGTGTCTTCTTTAAAGTCTAAACCCAACTCCCTCTGATGGGCGTGTTTGAATTTCCTCAAAAGGTTCATAGTTCTCTGTGCTTCATTTCATTTTCTCACATTTCCTTCATCTTACCTTTGTTTTCACAATGTTTTCTTATGTGTAGAGGCTTTGCAAATAAAACCAAAGTTGGTACAGGGAACCAAAATCAGTTTTGCCCTGGAAAAAATACTACTTTAAAAGAAAAGTATACTTTTGATAATTTAAATAATAACCGCTGCTTTTTGTGTAACCCTGCAAAGACTTACATGAATGCTTAATTTCATTTATGCATGCAGCCCATGGGAGTCCTTGCAGCTACTGGCATGTAGAGACTGGGACACTGGCTAACAGGAGAGCGGTATACGATTTAAGATTAGGGTATGGATGATGGATTTTGATATCAGAGATGGTTTTGTCTGTCATGTTGTCAGTTGTGTCTGTGTGGCAGTTGTGCAGCTTAGCAGTGATAAAAGTCTGTGGAATGAATAAAAAACAGCTGAGATTTAATTTATATATTGGGACTTCTGAACATTTCTCCCTTGCTCACTTTGATACTCTGAGTTCACAGCTGAACAGAATGACAGAATAGGGGAGATTCAGATATTTTGTTTAAAGGAGAGGAAATAAAAAAAAAGAAAAACAGCAATAAAGCACTGAGAGGAGAGAAAATGTCTCTACGAATGCAACAGACATAAAAGAAAGTATAGGAAAGTTAAAAATTACCATAGGGCAGGCAGGACACCTGCTAAAGAACCTTCTGCTGCCTCTCACAGCTGGAAAGAAAAATGAAAGAGATGCAAACAACTGTTCTGGAAGCATGAAATCAGCCTTTTGTCTTTTCACCCCTCCCTTTCAGAACAGTTACAGTATGCAAAATTTAGGGGAATCTCAAAGTATGCCGAGGAAAAAAATTCAGCAGGCTCTGCATATAAAAAGCTGAGCCATGGAAGTGTGCCTCTTTGAAAACAGGAGCATATTTGGGAGCTTCCCGGTGCATTGAAGAAAGTGGTAATTAATGCATAGTGAATGACTTCGAATGAAGGTTGAATAGGAGCATAACAATGGGAAGCTTTTTTTTTTTTCTTTAGGTTGTGTTGAAAAAGGAATGCTGCTAAAAGATGGCTACTGTGAAGCTACAACTTCAATCCTTGTCTTCTGACTTTCCTTTATAGACTGTGGTGGGTTTTGTTTTGTATGGGTCTCCAAATACAATGAAGTTAATTTCATTTTGTGTATGCTTTGGGATTTTTTTTTAAGGTTTTTTTTTTCTTTTTTGGCAGGGTTTGGTTCTTTGATGGTGCTTTTGAGCAAATGGTTTGCCCAAAGTTCAGATGATGTTAGCTCCATCCTCTTTTTCATTTACAACATCAAGGGGATTACAGAGAACAACTTTGTTGCCCAACATCAAGGCTATATCTTCAGGCTACTAGAAAGGTAGTTCTCAGAAAGTGTGTCTTCTAATATTTTAGAACCTCCACAGGCTTCAGATAAAACAAGTATTAAATACAAAAAGCTCACAAGAATCCCAAGGAAGGTTAAACTCACACAACCCTCCTTCATGTTGAACACCTGAAATACATTTTTTTAGACTGTTGGAGTGTTATCATAGTGAACACAGCAGTGAAGTCTTATATAACCGAAGACAGAATAAAAAACTAGCACCTTGTTTAAAGACAGGCAATTTTTAATGGAACATGAGCTAAATATAATCTACTCTTACCGTTGAAAAAGGAATTTGGAGAGTGAGCAAACAATTTTGGAGGGGTCTTGGGGGTTGATTCTTTTATTGGATCATAAGCTTGTAGATCTGCAGTTCTGCTGTGCTTGATCCAAGGCCAAAATTTATGAGGCTTGAGGACAGAAGAATTGAGATGTTTTGGAGAAATGAAATAGGGAAGCTACTGTGCTCAAAATAATTCCAAATGCATTTCTGTTGTTAGTAGCTCTTAACAGGAGTTCTGGCCTGACTTATACTAAGTGCGCACCTCAGTCCTTATCACATAAATCTTAATTATTTCTAAGAAAGGTATAATATTAAAAACTCCCTACACAACTCCCAAAGTATGTGTTCCATTTTTCCAGAGGAAGGCAAAAAAAAAATGTAGTATTCACTGCATTTAACCTAGCAGATGATGTGCCCTTTCTCCCCAGAACATCCCATTAGTACAGTTTTGAAAGGAAGGTGGGTCATGCTGGTTAGAGTATGAGAATTTGATTGAAAATTTATCTGCTTTCTCTGCTTCCATAGAGCTGTTGTCTGCCCTGGTCAAGGTGCATATCCTCTCCCAATATTTAACTTCAGCAGGTGTGTAATTACCCTCCGCTCCTTAATGTTTGCAAATGGACTGTGAATTTTCAGATCCTGCAACAGTGCTCTAAAATGACTGTTGTCAATATTATGGTAACAATGATGTTGATTTAGGTGCATTTTTGTACTATTTTTTTTGTATATACATGTAAACCAGAGTTTGACACCCCAAAAAATACTTATGACTCCTTTTGCTAAATTGAAAATACTCAGGTAATTGTCTAGAGGCAGCTAGATGCACCCTGTGAACTGTCTGGAACTCAATGTCTGCATTTCAACATACTTTTTACTGTATTAAAGTATATGCATGTGTGATATGGACAAGTTTCTTGGGAAGAAAATAATATATGTGTGTATATATATATAAATTTCTATGTTTTGCAACAGAAGTTTGAGATTAATCAGGGATAAAGTAGCCAGGATAAACTAGAGCCCTTTACTTGATCTGTGAAATTCTGCTCAATTTAGGCTGAGTTCCTGAACTTCTGAACATCCTCACTTACTTTTTCTGGCTTGCTCTCTCAGGAAGCCCTTAGCAGCCTGCCAGAGCAACACGTAAGTGCTAATGGTCCAGCAGCCCATTCCCATCAGCCCTGGAGCAGGGCAGGGTGTCCAGGGGTCTGTGCGAGCTGCCACGGAAAGGCTGGAACTTGACTTCCCTTTCCCATGATATCTGAGACTCGACACGTTGTTGTGAGGATCTGTTGGTCCATGGGAGAGAATAAAAATAGCACTGTGTGGGACGAAACCTGAGGTGAACTCTTCATCTCTCCTGTGCCTTTTTGGTGGATGTTCTTCTTGAAATGAGGGTAAAACAAATCAGATTTATGTGGGAAGGAGCATGTGGAAGGAGCACGAGGAGATTGATGCTCTGTGTTACATGCTGAAGGGCTGTGCTTCTGCATATATCATTCCATCCAATGTCACAACAGCTTTTGGTTCTGGTAATCAGCTGTGAGATTTGGAGTTTGAGCAATGAGGATGGGTTTGGGTGTGTTATACACAAAGTATAGGATGTTTGGTATTTTTAAATGTCTTTTTCTTTATAAAGCTGCAAGCTGATGTCATGTAAAACAAGATAACAAGATGAAGTTATTTAGGTTCTAAGTCCAACAGTCAGAAGTTGAGGAGCACAGGATACTTGACTGCTGAGCATTTTTTTAATCTATCCCCTTGTGAGTTTTGAGCAGAACTTAGTGATGTGATTCCGTTGTTCCTCTCCCTTATTGAGTGCTCATGATGCACATAGCAAGAGCAACTTGAGTCATTAACAGGTACCTGTAAACTTGATATTTTCTGAGTTGGAAAGTCAGTACTGTTAGCTTGCTTTTCTAGGCTTGTGTGTGTGTATGCTACACATATTCTTTCATAGGGGAAAAAAAATTGGTGTCAGAAAATGTCAGGGAAACATGTAATGTAAGAACTCCCTCTGCTGTAAAAACTCCCAGCATATAAAATGTGCTGTAGCACTAGCCATTGTGACCCAGAAATAAAATGTTTCCTGTGAATTAGAAGGATACAGAGTTGGATTAACTGGATGACATTTCCCCATCTGGTTTTTATTTATTGTTGCCCTTTTCCATTCACTGTAATTAGTGCATAGAAGTGACAATAGGCATATACTGCACTCTGAGCTACAAGGATGTACCAACATTTTGACCACTTTCCATTATTTTTTTCCAGTGACACTTCTAAAACTCCTAGCATCTTAACTCTGCTGAAACCTATTATTTCTGTGAACTGAAGAGGCAATTTAAAGAACCTTTTCTGTTTGCAAACAATTTTCAAATATAACCTCACACTTTCTGAACTTTTCCCAAAGGCCTCATAAAATCGATAATTGTCCATTTTCCTCTAAGTGACTTGAAAAACTGAAGGTCTTGGTATTCGAAATTCAGATCTGTTTTTCAGGGTGCTCGCCATCAACAGTGCTGCTCAAAGGTGCTTAAAACTAGAATCCATCTTCTCACAAAGAGAGGAGCTCTTTGGAAACATACCCATCCTGAGCCCCAGAGACCCCAGTTTTCCTCTGGACATTTCTCTAGATTGAATTTAGAGATACTATTGCTGGATATCTCATAAATACCAAAGGTGCAGAAAGTTTGCTCTTTATCAGTGATTCAAATTTGACATTAGCATGAATTAGTTTTATTTTAAAGGTGGGACATTGACAGGATATTGCCATGTGTAAATGTACTTACAGACAGTCCTATGTTAGTCTGATCTTGGGAAATCAGCAGGGTTTTGTGACAGCTTGGCAGTAAATCAGATACTTCAGATGATAGAAGGGTGGTGCAGATGCTCAGTGGCCCTGCTAGCACTACAGGTGGGTCACAGTAACTAGCGGTACTAGTCAGGTTATTCTGAGGACATAAAGAAATATCTCCAGAGCAACAATTCCGAGCCTGAAATTATTAATATTTATCCATAAGAAAGGATCCTGTAAGGAAAACCACTAAAACCTGGACCAAACTCTATATGCAGCAAAAAGGGGAAGAATGTGGTATCTTCCCCACAAAGACATGAGAGCATGAGAAGTGTGGCTGAAAATTGAGAGTTCTTATAAAGGTACATTAGATAGTCCAAAATCCATGACACTACAGCCAAGAAAAAAGCCTAAAAACCTTTTCTGGCTCAGTGTTGAAGTGAAAGAAGAGATTAGAAATAAAAAAGCAATTTATAATGAATGGGAAAAGGGACAGCAATTGATATAGTTTAGAAGTTATGAAATGTAGGAAGTTGATAACAGCCACTAAAGCATCCAGGATAAAGCCATATGAAAGTTAAAAATGTATTTTTTTTTATGAAGAGCAACACAGTGGCATAGCTTTGTTACTGGACAGAGATGAGAAAATCATCTCTTTAGTACACACAAAAGCAATGAATTTGTATTCTTTGTTCAGCAGAAAAAAGACCTCCAAAATGGGCTGTGCTTATATACCTGAAATACGGATGGAACTCTGGAAGTCAGGAAGAGTGTTATTGTTTTGCCAGTGCTCAGGATTACTGTAGTAAAACCAAGCTGATACATCTGTTATCTATCATGGGCAAAATCTTGGAAGGTTGGTGATACAGCAAATAAATTATATTGTTCTGTTTCTTTGAAGACAGAGCGAAAATAATTAGGTATCACTTATGATGGTTTTTTCATCGTTAAAACTGTTCTTATGTTCCCTCCTAGCCGTGAAACCTACACTGTTGTCACAGAGCATAAGCAGTTAAATGTATGTTCCAATGCAGTGTGGCAGAAAGGGAAGTATATAATTTATAAAAAGGCATATAATGAATAGAATTTGGTTTTTGCTCTAGGTACTGAGTATTGGTTAGGCTGATGACAGACTGGTACTTACAGTTCAGGGTTCTGCATCCCCAAAAGATATTGAAAACTGGATGTAGAATCCCTGGTATTTAAGGTTGAAAAAAATGCCATGCTGTGACTACCTTAAAGATCTCAATCAGTAAAGTCAAATGAGAACTGATTAGATTTTAAAAAATGATAATGCTGTTTTATTTTGGGTTCATATGTGCAGTTCTGTGGTAACGATATGAAGTGTAATGGCATGTGGTAATTGGGAAGCTATTCTTGGAGGCTATTCCTGTGCTATTATTTGAGGACTTGTATGTGATCTTCTATATTGTATTAAAATAACATGCCTCTGGCTCATGATAAATATTAATAGCACTCACCCAACAGGTCTGGAGGTTACACAGGCTGGGAACCATTTCCAATAAGCAATTTGGACATGGCCCTCCTGTTTCAGAGGGTAAGATAAATAATACTGTATATGTCAGCTACTCTTTCTCAGTTGGCCTCAGTGTCAAAGAATTTACTAACTCAGATATAGCCAACGGTCTAAGGTTCCCTTTAAACCTCAAGCTTTAGGAAATAGAAGTGATCAAATGGCATGTCCCGGTTGGTGTGCTCTGATCCTACCAGCTGTGCTCCTCCAAAAAAAAGGGATGAAATGATTAAGATCTGATTTATGCTCCGTCGTAGTACTACTCTAGCTGTTGCACTAACTGTGCCAAGGCAGTAGGATTTGTTCACAAGTGAACTGGAGTTCATATTTCTATTGCATATTTTGGTGCTAAGTGTTCTGCAGCTTGAGGTGTGTTTGTTTAATTTCTTTACTGTCTCATCAGAACATGTTTTGGTTTTGACTTTTAGACAGGAGTCATCACACATTGGAATGTATTGGCATGAGGCCAATGCAGTAGGCAAGCAGCCGTATGTAGTTAGATCTAGAACACACAGATCAAAGATTACACAAAGAAATATAGAGGAAAGTTGTGATATGGCCAAAGGCAGATAAATGCCTCTGCCTAGGCTCTGGTACTCCTACTCAGTTGCCATGTTACAGGAGTCTTATAATGCTTTACAATGATGAAGGCACTACAGGTGTGATGAAGACCCCACAAGAGTCTTGGAAACAGCTTTCAAGTACTTTTGCAGTTTATATAATCTGTAGCTGAAGAAGAATACTATATGCCCTTTAGACCTCATTTTCAAATAGAAGGAAGATAATGGCTAGAAAAAACTGAGGACCTCTGGCTGTTTTAGGATGAGTATAACTCTGACTGCATCCACATCTCCAAGTGAGGGATATTGCATTAGCAGGGATCTGTAAGGCGGACAAACCAACATAATTTTGATTATATATAACATGTTGTAAGGGGCAGTCTCAGAATGAATAGTACATTCAAGTAATGTCAGAACAACAGTTCTTTCCTATCTTTGTTTTTCATAATATTCTTGTGAGTGTTCAAAAGCTTATAAGAAAACTTGAAGTTTAGGGGAGACAGAGGAAAACCAGCCTAAGGCTTCTCTTCAACTTTACAAACAGGACTTTTGGGAGGAGGGATGTCTTATTAGATTTTGGTGGAGAGCTGTGATATTTTTCTCAGCTAGGTTAGAGGTTATACTCAGGGGTGCTTTTCCAAGTTTCTTTGGTATGAAATTATTGAACTGTGAATCTCAGGAAACTGTTTTTCTGCCTTTGTGAGATTTCAAGCAATGTCACTTCTGATCTCACTCGCAACTGTCCATGAGACCAAGCTGGGGTTTGGCACTTCCAGGCCTGAATGGAAGCTCAAGTGGAATGAAGGGAACTGGTCGAGTCCAAATATTTAATGTTAAGAAGTACAGACATGCTATTTGTTCTAGGAACATGTGAAAGTGAGAGAACATCTCTACAGTAAATAAACTATACTTTGCTCATCCCTTTTGGCAAAGGGATGAAATGCAGACTGATTGTCAGCAGGAATGCCTTTCAGGACACACAATAGGTCATTGGATACCTACTGAGTACTTTAACAAGCGTGCCAACTAGCATCAAGTGGTCAAGCCTAAGTCTATGTCCTAGGATGCTGTAATTTGTTTGCCGTGGTGTTTATACTATAGAAGTTGGAATCTGAGATAGAAATAAGCAGTCCCCCAAAGTATCTTTCATATATTTGCCGAGAAATTAACCACCCAAACACACTGAATGCCAGCTGGGACAAATTAGGAAAATGAGCTATCTAGAAATGATGTTTTATCCAAGGGCAGAAGTGAGTGGAGCCACAAGGCAGCCAACTGGTTTAATTATTTGTTTTTGTTTGTTTAGCCAATTTTCTTGAGAGTTTGTCCTTCGATCTCTGCTCAAATACACAGTTCTGTTGACCTACTGCCTTATACTCATTGCTTCTTGCCATATAGTTAAAATTAGCATTTTGACTAACTAAAACCAACTTTAGAACTTCTGGGGGAAAAAAAAAAAGCGAGCTTTTATCAGTTATGATCGTTCCATCATAGCGACCTTGTGTTGTCCTTGTTTTTCAGTCTCTTGCTACCTTTGAAAATCTTAGCCAAAGATTTGAAGCTAAATTCAGCCCTGATGTAAAACAGCACAGTTTTTCTAAAGTTTTTACTTCGTTCTGCTTTGATCCTAGAAGACTCACTTTTAAAAGGTGAGTATGACACAGTTTCTCCTCTGTAAGGAGCTGATTTTTTTTTTTCTCCTCTGATGCTTATCATAGCAGCAAGGCAAGCACAAAGTTGCCCTGGGACGACATTTCAATAGTCAAAAATCTTTGTTTTGTAAAATTATCACAACTAATATTTTACTTGACTTTAGCTTCTGCAAAAGCTAGTGGGAGGAAACTTGCTTCGTAGTTTGGACAATTCTCTCAAAAAATAGAGGAATTCTACTATTAAACACATTGGACTGATTATGAGCTCATGCAAGGCATATGCATAATTTCTCAACTCTTCTCAAGAGATGAAGTAGTAATATTTTGAAAAGTGGCAGAATTTTGCCCAAACTGGTATTTCAGAACTGACTGCCCCAACACAATAACAACAACAAAAACTTCTATTGACTTAAGCTGGTCCTTTCTTGTTACTGTAACTTGTTAAACTGGTGCTACATCCTAAGGGAGATGAGGATAGTATCTCTGTTTTTCATATAAATAAGTTTTGACCTGAGTATAGATGCAAAAATGCTGTTGGGTTCCCAGAGGGATTGCATGAGAAACAGTGATTAGCTGCAAGTCACAGCTTTTAAGATGCTGGAAGAGAATTGGTGGCAGAAGAGGCAGCACGAATGTAAGAATTGTTAATATACTCTTTAGATCTCATGTCACTGGAAAAATGTTTAACCCTTTGTCTCAGAAAGTTAGCATGAAGAAAGTGTGTGATATTAATTGTTCCACTTGTTAATTGGATTACCTCCAAATCTGAATGTCATTCAGCAAAGACAACCAGAAGTGGAATGACAAACCAATTTATGAGTAGAAAGGTATTTGGCAGGACTCCTTTCAGTCAAAATATCCTTTTAATGAAATGCCATGGGCAGTAGTTGGTTAAGAGAACAAAGTCAGGTTTGTGGCAGGGCTGCCAGTAATTTGAGAGGCTGCGCATCTCTGGAGCAGGATCTTGTGGAAAGGGTAATTGCAGCAAGTGTCAATCTTAAATATCAAAAAAAGACATTGTGACCAAATGCCAGTGTCATGTTCTGTGAGGTATCACAGTTCAAGAAATAGCCCTGAAGCGTTATGGTGTGTCAGTTATCTGGACCCTTTGATTGGGAAGTGCTAATACTCCCAAGACTTCCAAAAGATGTTGCCAAGAGTTCAACTTGTTGTAATACTATTTGATAAAGATCTAGTAAAGATGGAGACCTTGCCAAACCAAAGACAGTTGGTGTTTCTGCGTTGTGGATTATATTGCCGGTAGAGAAACACTGATGCTTTAAGGGAGTACAGCAAAAAATCTCGGAGCTTGAATTTGTAATTTTTTTTCTGTCTAATATCACAAAATGCCACGTTCCTGAGCAGAGTGGGATACAGCGCATAAATTAATGGTCTGTTATAGGAGTTTGCTTCTGCTGCTGACAGTGATTAATGGAAACTTTCAACTTAGCTTGTGTGACATATTTTCAGGCTTATAGTGAGAGTGATACAACTAACTATCACACTAATGGGCTTCAGTATTCTTTGCATGCTATAATAGCTCTTCTTTCTCAGAGTGATCTTTCAGTATTTCTGGGATTACTCAGTTCAGCAGTACCAAATTTTGGGGTCCTTTAAGGCATGGAAAAATATGGGGGAAGAATCAAATGACTGGAAAATATCTGTAATGCACATACGCTTATTGATACTTAAATTTTATTTTCTACTTAAAGTGAGAAAGGTACCACTTATAATTTAGTCAGCATACAGAAAGCATCGATGGTATATTTATGAAATAAATATAAATTCTCAACCTCCGAATAATGACAAATGCACCTAAAGATGAAGCTGCATTACTTATTCAAGCACTAAGTGTACTTCTTTGCCTGTTGACATATCTTCAGAGTAGGAAGAAAGTGCTGAAAATAGAAAGCATTAATATTGTTGACAAGTAAACAAAAAGGAAGATTATATCCACACAGCTCAGAAAATTGTAGTGAATGCAGACCTAAAGTAACAGTGCAGATACAGGAGAAATATATGTTTTCTACAGGAAAAGCTTAGAAAATGAGCATGACCTTTTAATGCACAATCACTATGTTTTTAATAGTGATGCAGTATTAAGGTCCACTACTAAATTTGCTCTAAAGGATGGAGGTTCACCATAGACAGGAATTTCTTGTCTGATACAGTAAGTGTTGAAATAAGAATTTCTGTCAAAGGAACTTATTCCATTACACAGAGCATTTTGAAGATGAAGTGTAGCAGAAGTAATATAATTTTGAATATTTCTCTAAACATTCCCTATTCATTTTCTGAGGGAAAATGTTTTAAGAAAGTGTTTCATTTCTTTTTTACCCTTGTATTTTTCATGGTCTTGGGGAGAGGGGGAGGGGACTGGTTTTGATTTTGTTTCTGGGATTTCTATAGGTCACCACATCTGTGAACTGGTTACAGAAAAGTGATGCCACTTATTCAGGAATCTGTGGAGTTTTAAAAATTGGTTATTCTGTAGCCAAAATCTCACCAATTCTACCACATAAAAGAGGGTGCTTAGTATTTCATTTTTCTTAGAGGATGAATATTTGCATCAAAAATATTTTAGCACCCACCTATTAATTCAGTTTTCAACTACAAATTGGATAAACCAAACCACATCTCCAGTAGATTGAATTCTCCGCATTCACGCAGGCTGTCATCTCCAGCTCATTGGTGGAGGAGAAAAATTCCTTGAAACTTATTTGGAAGTAAAACAATTACAGTTTATAGTTACATATGGGAGGAGCTGAACTGGTAAAGACAAACCCTGTTCTCAGTTGCCAAATGGCATTTTTCTGCTGGAAAAAGGCCAAAACAAAAGGCTCTCAGCCAAAACCTTCTATTAACAAAAATCCTTTCCCTACCCAGTCCCTCTCTGCAAAAACAAAACCCCACAATCTGTTCTTACTGTGATGCCACTGAAGAAGCAGCGTGATTGCTAAGTTCTGTAACCAACAAGTGAACTTCAAAAAATCTTTGTGGATACGTGAGAAATCTATCAGAACTGGGGAATATGCCAGAAGTTTGAATAGACTCTAAAAACCTTAGAAGAACTTTTTTGGATTCTACTGTCATGAGATTAGGATTTTCCTGGTGAAAATAATTCATTTAATCAGACCTGCGTCAGACTTTAGGATTAAAAAAAAAAAAAAAAAAAAAAAAAAGAAACAAATCGAACAAACAAACCAAACCAAAACACCACACAAAAAACTCCCCACAAACCCAAACAAACAAACAAAAAATCAACACAAACTGAAAATGAGGATATAGGGGGTTTGGCCATGTCGATTACTTTTGAATGTGAGGATTATTGTAAGTAGGCAGTTTCTAGACTTTCCTACTTTGGATGCCATTTTCGACTTTTAACCCTATTTTTTTCTTCTTTCTTTTCCAATTACATTTTCATCCTTTGGGCAACCCCACTTATAGAGTCTGTGGGACCATTTGAGTTGTGAATGCCTAATTTCAGAATTATTATATTAGATGTTTTGATGTTTGATTTTTTCTTTTTTTTTTTTTTGTGCTGGCACACCTGAGCAGACTGCAAATGATTAAAAGGCAGATTGTGCAATTAAAGCCCAAGTTATTGGATGTTTAGAAAGTTGCTATCACTTGTAGATGGTAGCAGGTGGGGGAAAAAAAAAAAGGCAAATTATTAGGCAAGAAAGGGCTTGTCAGGGAGAGTAATGAGTTAGGAGAGTGAGTCCTGGCAAGAAACAAACAACACATCACAGAAATTTTTTTGCACAACGGGATGCACTGATTGCTCAAGTTTCTATGACTATGTGGCCTGACATCCTGGGTGTCCTCCAAACTGAGTTGGCCACAGAAAGTACAGAGAATAAAGAATTTTCTTTTGTTTATTTCATATGGATTTTAAAAGGAACAGATTTTTTTAAAAATAATGTTTTAATATTAAGTAAATATTATTTGATAATCATCTGTCACTTCATCTGAAGAATTAAAAATGCTTCATGCTTGAGCTGTTGGTGTGTCATCACTTTTTCAAATGATATCAAGTATAAATAAATTATATTACTTACAATAAGATGCAGTTTTTGTTTTTCTGCAAAAAATTAAAATGAAAATTAAAGTGATGTTGCTTGAAGACTAAAAATGTGGGGTGCATCTTATTCTAGAGCAGGAACTAGAGATATAACACAAAGTGATAGTGAAGCAGAGTGTTGGACGTTAATGCTCCCTTGTGTTTGTCTGAAAGATCTCCAATATAAAAGCATATTCTCTTTTTTTAAATTCAAAAGTTTGTCATTTAAATATCACATAATAAGCACCAGCTTCTCAAAATCCATCATCTAACTTAACTAGCATGCAGCTGTTCTGAAAATCTTTCCATAAAAGTTGTAGTAAAAGATCTGGAAATTGGAGCCTTATTGTAGAGACAGGATGGTAAAGAAATTCAATATTTACCTAGTATAAAAATATATACTTTTTTTTTTCTTTTGAGGGCAATATTGGTTAATTCAAGAAATATTCTTAACTTTGGGGTAATATTTTCCTGGTAGTAGTATACTTCAGTGCATCATTCTGCCTTATTATAGCTGAAGCAGAGGTTGTGTTATAAGGAGGAGTAACTTCTTGTGAGGCGTTGGGTTTTTTTTGCTTTTTTTTTTTCCTTTCTTTTTTTTTTTTTTCCATCAGTCTTCACCTCTGCTTTCTGAACTTGGAGTATTTGTACTGTCAGTTTTGTGCCTCTAAAATGTTTTCAGTCAGGTTGCAGCCGATTCTGAATCTCACCATCTTCTTGCTGATTTAAGAGAAATTAGATCTGTTGTCTGGTAAATGGTTGAGTTGCAATTGTTCTCAAAGAGGCAAAATAACCCAAGGGATTGATTGTTTTGTAGAAATCATAGTCACAGCACACTGGCAAATATCTTTCTCTTGGAATGAGTTATTTTAAAAAGTGTCTGGCTAACTTCAAAACAAAAGTTTTCTATCTCAGACCCAGGTGGTTGCAATAGGTTAAATTTCTCCAGTTTAGTGGTGTTTCTTTGTGAGCCTGGGGACTCTTGGGAGTGGTAGATGTTCTCGCTGTAAGCAAAAGAAGCAAGGGAATGGAAAGCAAGCACTGAGATGAATCTAAGGAGTGATAATTTTGTGTCGTTCCTAGCAGTTGTTTATCTATACTATTCTTGAAGCCCTGCTGTAGTGGAGGCTCCGCAGCCCCCAGGCAGCCTGGGTCAGGACTTAGCTGGTCTCACCAGCAGGGTTTGCTCCCTGAGATTTAACCTGGCGCTTTCCTTCCTGCTGCTGCCACTGCCTGGTTTGTCTGCCCTGGCATGGAGAACAAACTGCCCTTTCCTGCTCTGCAGCAACTTGAAATGCATTTGGAGGTGATCTTATGTATTCGTGTCCTCTCTTGAAAAGCATCCTCGGTTCTACCTTCCCGCATGTTTTCCAGATGTCTGATTATATTATATGATTCTGAAATCAATAACCATCACTTTCTTGTGTATTCATGCGTTGAATTTCAGGGCTAAGGAAACCCATACAGTCATTTTTGCTTTCTTGTCCAGGATGATGCAGTCTACTGGAATGTTGTTTTTGAAAACTGCAACTACTGCGGAATTGTGTAATAGAGCTGAGTGACAAATGAACTGCGGGGAAAAGCAATGGAAGAATGTTCTGTCGGTGTATCCCTGAGAAAATCCCCTTTATGCATGGCCTGCTGCAGTGTCTTCCCTCCTGATTTTTGGTTTGTAAGCAGCAGAACAATAGAAGTCTGTCAGCAGCTCTAGGCACAGTAGCTCAGATACTTTGACAAGCCTGTATGTGCCTTGGCTAAGTAACAGCTACATCCTTAGCATTAAAATCCTAGTAACGTTGACAGGAGGTGGCTTCAATAGAAACAGAGTAGAGGGATGAGGTCCTAACACTACAGCTGTAATTACGGAGCTGCTGTATTGCAGCTGCAATGGGGCACTCCAGCTGAGCCCTCTCCAGGTCCTGTGCAAGCACAGGATGTGGGGAACAGTCTGCCCTGAGGGACTTCTGCTCTAAGTAAGGATGAGGCGACAGACCACAGTGGAGAGCAGAAAGGGAAGAAGAGTGAGGCTGAAGGTGTATGCCTTGTCCTGCTCAGTGAGGAAGCAGACAAAATGTTACTGCTCTTTGCAACCTCTCACCTGCATGTGTAGCATCCTGCTCAGACCACCAGCCTTCCTGTGCTCACGATTGTATGTATGAAACTAGTTAATAGCTTTCTGTAAACCAGGCTCTTCCAGTGAAGTTAGGAACAGAGGAGTAGAATGTGGCAGATGTCTACTCTTCTGCAAAAAGATTATGCTTCGAAGCCACACAGTAGCCTCAAGTTTCAGGGCATTAATTATGTGGACTAAGCTCTGGGAATTGTATTTAAAAAATACTCCAGACAGAAGAGGGCTAGTCAGCTGTTAAGTACACCAATTTTTTTAATAGTTATAGTCTGTGTGTGCACACACGTACAGAGAGTTCTTTTCAGTTCTTTTTCTTGGGTGTGAGTGCAGGTTGATTATTTTTTTTTTTTTCTTCTTTTAAATAACCAGAGCAAGATTTTCTCTTTTGATATATGTGAGCAGGTGCCAGCGGTTTGGTTCCCTGGCTCACTGTGGGATCTTCATGGCTTTTGCTGGGAGTCGAGCCGTGGGCCAAGCAGCCGGGGCTGCCTGGTGGGGGGTCTCATCAGGAACGAGGTGTTATGAGTGGCACTGGAGAAATGCATTGTCTTGCTGTTATGTCTTGCATTCAACAGACCTACAACAAATTGCCCAGAAACATAGTTCCTGTAGAGTAGGTGGTTCACAAAACTGAGAGGAAATTGATTTCTTTAGTGGTGAAATGGAAAATGTTCCACTATGGACTTACAGAGCAAAAGTGTGGGGATAAAATAAGGTGCAACTGCACATTTGTAGATTTTTTTTTTTTCCCAAGTAGTTGGTTTCACAGGATTTCGACCTTAGATGCTAAAACCCTGGTGATTTCAAGTGGCATTTGGAAAGCAAACACTTTCCAAGCAAATGATAGTGATGGATCAGTGACTCAAATTGGAAAATCATCCCAATGCTTAGATTCAACTTGCAGCTTTTCTCCAGCTTCTACTTATCCTTATTTGACAAGTGCGTTTCCATGCTGTGATACTGAGGGTCCTATGCAGTGCTTTATTTTGCTCTTATGGAATTGGCGCATTTTCATACTGTTGAGACAGTGAGCTTCAGGGGTGGATGATCTCTTAAGTCAGCTACCGTATCATTTCTGAAGGTGCTTTGGGGTCCCTGAGGCTGGAAGCATCCCAGGAGAGCTGAATAACCGGGGCCTGCTAAAGTGAACTGCAAGAACTCTTTGGACCTGTATTTGGAGAAAGAAAAACAAACAAAACTCCCCACAAATCTCAAACTGAAAAGTTTACAGTCGAAAAGTGAACTTGAAAGTTAAGTTTCTGGTGGAATAATATGCAAAAAACCTTCTCTGGGATTCTTCTCTTAACCAAGAATTCACTTGGGTGTATCTCTGTGCTTTAGGAGTGGTAGTTTCTCTGCACTTGTCCTTGCCAAGAGCCAGAGGAGAGCAATTCATTCAGTTCATAACTGCTTCACGCAAACATGTCTGTCTTAAGAGAAAAATAAATGTAATAAACTCCCAGACGTGATTTATCTTCAAATAGGTCCATTTATATGAAATTGAGGAAAGCCAAGTTTTTTTTCAATTTGTAGTGTCTTTATAATTCTGTAGCAATTTACCTAATATTCATAAGGACTAGATGAAGTGAAAATTAAATTTAAACAATTTTCTTATGTATTAGTTTCTATTTCTGAAGCAATGTGTTAATGCCAAATAAAACAGTTTTGTCTGAATGCCAATTTAGTATTTACAGGTGCTCTGGTGTGTTGGTGGTTTGGGTTTTGTTTTGTGCATTCCCCTCTCCTCCTTCCCTGATTGATTTTGCCTCTGTACATAAATTTCTACCTTTTATTGGTTGCATTTTTTTTTAAGCCTGAATTAAGAAGGAGGCTATATGGTCCTAAAATGTGAATCCTAAACTGTGAAGCTTTAATGTATTAGAGATAGAGTACACCATCTCATGCTGAAGAAAATAAAAATAAAAATTAAAAAAAAAAAAAAAAGAAAAAAGAAGAGAAAAAGGAAATGTTTATTCTTTCTACTAAACCAGAAGCTTTGGGTGCATGATCTTTACATATTACATTTTCTACATTTCATAATGCTTCATACTGTTCTGCTATGAACAGTTAACAGAATTGCACGGTTTATGATGTTTTCTTTTTAGAGGCAATAAATTCATCCAAGTAACTGCACTTGTTTAACATAGACTGAAATTAATCCAGGAAAACGTCAATGAATAACATCACCAAACAATAGTATCAATGAATGTTTTAAGCCACTTATGATATTTCTGTATTTTGTAGAATCCAGTGCTCTGCAAGTATTCAATATTATGTTGATGTATGATTGGAGAATGTAGTCCTGTATGTCAATGTAGCTCACTAAAACCATACAGCAGTGCTATATTCCACAAGTAGAAAATAACATCCATGTCTTTTTTCAATAAAATTCTAGAATTTTTCATCAAATGCATGTCGCATAAACTTTCAGTACCATTTTTTTCCATTCAGTGAACATTTCTGGAGACCAAAGAAATCTGGAAAGTAAATGAAGCTCTAACATTTGAATAAAGATAATTACATCTAATCAATTAACTGTGTGGGGTATACAACATGTAGTGGCAGAGTTTTCTGTTCTATCAGAATTTTTACGTACTGGATTGTGTGCCTGCAGAAACCTGGCTGTGTTACTGCTAGTTTGGCTGATAAGCAGAGGACTAAGGGGTGACCGGATAGATTGTTAGAAACATTTATTTGTGCAAGTCATCATTTTACCTCTGTGAGGCCAAATAATCTGAAGTGCTTTTACCACGCCAAGTTTGGGACAGAAGTTATTAAAGGCAGTCAGAACCTCCATTTGGAGAAATTGTTAGCGTTTGCATGCACCATGTCATTGGCTCCATTCGAGAGAGAAACTTGTTTGTAAAAGTGCTGCTGCGCTCGGTTCTGCGGAGCTGAGTTCTAGGTAACCCAGGGAGATTTCTCAGGAAGTTGTGTGTTTCTTTGTTCCAGGGTATCACGAAAGGGGATCAGCAAGGGCCTCCAGCTAAAGTGTAAGCTGACCTGCAGTACGCGAGAGCAGGAGGTCAGCCATTTGATGTGGTATGTGTCTTCAGGCCATTTGAATAGCTTCATAGCTGGGTCTCAAAATGTGGCTTCCCGTGGCTGTGACCCATGGACCTTTCAAGTACAGTGGAAGTCTTGATAGATCAGTCATGCAGAGTTTCCAGGACTCTCAAACGTCATTTGCTTCTCAGCTGGTTTTCTCGTGGCTGAAATATTAAGACAATCATCCAATGTTTTTCTTCTCTTGTGAAGTGCATTTCATTAAAATACCTATTTTATAAAAAATTAACAGAGCAGCTCAAACTTTTTAAAAGCTAGGCAGTACTTTGAAAACTGGTTCCAAATCTCTGGCCTCAATATATGAATACTAATTGTATCTTATCTACTGTCAGTTATTGAAATCCCAACCAGTAGGAAAGCTAATCTGACATCTCCATTCACACACACCTTCTTTTGAGCCTCTTTACAATTCAGTGAGTGTTATCAATGATTAAATATCATAGTCCCTACAGTTTTAACCTTTTTTTTTTTTATCCCTTAACTTTTCTTTTTGGTTGTTACTTTTAGTTAGTGAACAGCTCATTTTGAGTTAAAGACATTGTGAAATTCACTTAAAATGGCCATTTGAAGATTTCGTTTAAAAAAAAAAAAATCTCTACGGACAGACTCTGTCCTTCATTACAACAATGGAAATCTTCATTGTCTTCAGCAGTATCATTCGAAATTTGCAGGAAGGTTAGAATCTGAACTAGGAGATATAAGATACATTTGAATGTGTGAGCCATCAATTGAGAACAGTGCAGGAGTTTGTTTTCACTGCGACTCATTTTGCTCACAGCTAACGTAATTATTGGGACCATTCTTGGGTAGACGCATGCAACCCTTGGAGAGATAAAAGCAGATGGACCCAGGTCATTGAAATTAGTTTGACCCTGTTAGTACAATCATGGTTAAAACTGTATATAGTTTGTTTGCATTTTCCAGGGCGTGCATTTCAGTGGTTTTGTGCAAGTCATTTCTAAATTGAATAGTTCTTCTCTAATTTCACTTCTTGCGTTCAGATTTAATTGTAAAGCATAAGTGCAAAGCCAGATTGTCCATGGCACCCTCCATTTTATACTCAAAACACACATCTTTCTGACCAGCTGGCGTTGACTTTGCAATGAAAAATGCAAACAGCTGTGTATTTTCTGTTTGCGTGACTTTTGTTGACTTTTTGTACAACCTTGATTTATTTACTTATTTTCAAGCATACCTATTTTTATAACATGGCAGTAAAGAGCAGAATTAAGTTGCATACAGACCTTTTTGCTGAGACCTTACAAAGGAGCAAATACTTGACTCCTGCATAGGAAAGTAAGATTTTCTGTTTCTTTTTGATGACTCACTGTGTGTCAGATAATGGAATCCGATTAGTGCCACTACAGGAGTATTAAAAAAGCTTGAGTGTTTTAGCAGAGGGAGGAAAAATGAGGGCAAAGAGAATTTTTTTAAAAAGAAAAATCAACTTTTGAGAAATACTAGATGAGGCTTTTGTTTTGTTAGTTAAAGTTAACAGTGAAGATGAAGGCTGGCAAATGGTGGAGTCCGGACACTGTCCACTGTGTGTGTACAGCCTGGTTGGGACATGGAAAAACCCCGTTGCTTACAAGTGATTTGAAATGGGTAAACTTACAGCAGTCCTGCAAATCTATAGGGGGGTTGTTTGCTTGGTTTTGATAGTATTTTCACTTCTTAACCAAGAAGCAGCAAAGTCTGGGCCTCAGCCCAGTGTTTTAGGAGCCAAGCTGAAAGAGTTTGTCTTTTATCAGATACAACCCTGCTCTGTTTCCGCAGGATTTCTCTCATATGTTTGCATGAGACTTGAGTCGGATTTTTGCCCGTGTTCAGTGGGTGCACAATCAGTATCATCAGCTGTGGATGTTTTTCTCTCTGAGTTTACAGAAATACTTAGTGTTTCTCTTCAAGTCATAACCTCTAGAGTCCTATGTTAAAATGACAGTCTGAGTTTTCATTTAATGAAAGCATTAAATTTTTCATGTTTTAGTTTCCAAGTGGGCATTAACCTTAAAGAATTGGTCTTGCTTTGTAGATCCTGTGAGTAGTAAGAAAATTTTGTGACTTTTGATTGGCCTAGGTCATGATATTTAAATATCAAGGCAAGTGGTTCTGTATAAAACAAACAGGTAACCCAGGGTCAAAAGCTTTGGCTGGTATAAAGTGTTGTAGATCCATGTAGCTGTGGCAGTTGAGTGAATAGGATGTAAATTTAGGGTACTGAGAACAGGATCCAGATTTGCATTTTAGTATCTGATACACATGTATACTTTTAAACTGCAGTGTACCAGGCATATTTGCATTTTACAGGTCTGTGAAGCACACCTAAAAACAGGCTTCAGCAGCCAGGTCTGAACTCAGACTTCCCACAGTTGGGCAGGAGACAAATGCACAACGCTCGCTCTTATCTTTTTATTTTTTCCTGCTTTTCCCCCTTCATCTGTGACTATGTGCTTTGCTTTTTGTTTAAATATAATGATCACCACCACAGATTACAGGGCTATGGCTCAGGGAAATGTTTTTAAGCATCACAACATAATAAGGAAAAAGTACATTTATTTTAGAACAAGTAACAATTTACAATGTTTTGTGGAAACTGGTGATTTGAAAATGGCTGATCACTGCAAAATATGAAAATTAAGATTATCCCCACCCCCACCCTCCTCCCAGTGCATAGGAATTTTGCATTTAGTTGTGACTTGACACATGTTCAAAAGTGTGCAATTCAGGCACTGGCTCGAGACATCAGTGGAAGCAGATCTGTGTTGTCATGTCTCATTATAGCTATTGAACTATTGCAAGCATGCTATTATGCTGTAATGAAAGGGGTCTTCTCCTTCTCTTTTCAACTTGCAAATCTAGGAAAGATACCATATGTCATCAGTCCCTGGCACAGATTCTGGGCAAAGGAGTTCTCCAAAGTGCTAAAATGTATGCAAAGCCTTTTCCCTTGACAAAGATAAAGGAAATATATTTTTGTCCAGCTGAACCTCAGTCTTTTACTAATGTATATAATGGTTACAGATAACTTAAAATATAATTTCAATCTCAATGCACTTTTTGGAGGATGACCTGTGAGGACGGGGTTTGGCTCTATGGGATCTGTGGAAACGGTAATGGAAACACTACCCAATACCCTGCGAGTGTCATGTTCCCCACTGAGCACATCTGGGTCAGGGTACCAAACTGTGGGAAACTCCTGGATGGGATCTTAGGCAGAAATTTGGCTCTCTGGATCCAGGGCTCTGCTGGTGCTTCATTCATCGTTGCTGTATGTGGCAAGAAACTGCTTGTGAAAGTAACGTGTAAATCACAGTGGTGGTGTATTGGGCAATGAGACTGAAGTCTGACCCAGCCGGTATCCCTTAGCCTTACTGGTGTTTCTATACCTGTTTTGACTTGCCAGAGTAATGTCTTCAGTAGTATACATGAATCAAGCATTAAAATGTCTGATCATCTCTTGAGAAGTCATTCAAACAACCTGATATTGCAAGGTTATTTGAAAAAGATTAATGTGGCATTTATTTAATTGGTAAAATATGCATGAAATAGATCAAAACCCCTGATATTCAGTACACAGAAACTTAAAAAAACCAGATTTCTTATCAAGGATATGGATGCATTTGTTCCTTCTCTTTCCTATTCAGTTCTCTGCTGCAAAATTGACTTCTGCAGGAAATATGTCCCCTGATTATCTTTTCCTTAAGAAACAGCAATATCTTCCTCTTGATAAGGATCTAATGATATGTTAATCTCTATTCAAGAATTTGAGTGAAGGTAACAGTACCTTTCAAGTCCCTTGGTGCCTTCTCTCACCTGCAGATGCCTGAAAAATAACTACCTACCTAACTACGGAATGAGTAACATCCACAAATGCATTGGATAGATTCAGTGAAGTGGGGATGCATCCTGAAGAAACATCCTGTGGTTCCAGCCATTTGAAACCCAGCCAATAAAGATGGAAGTTGGAAAAGTATCATAAAAAACTGCATGAAAATCTCAACTGATAATGAGAGATGATTTTGTGGCCATGGCAAATGAAATGTTATGTTGAGCTTGCTAGAAATATTGCTTTTATTGCTGATGGGCTGCAATTTCAGAAATGGGCAAATGCTGAGTTCTTCATGCAGGATTTCTATTAAAAGTAAAAACAGCTTTTGCAGGTTTACAGCCTTCTTGTTTCTTGCTTTTTGGATTTTGGTTGGGTTTGTTTTTGAGGGGAGAGGAGGCAAGGGTCACTGTGGTGATTTTTTTTTTTTTTTTTTTTTTTTTTTTGACTAGACATAAAGCCCCTATAGGGAGCAGCAGGATGCTGAGTGCTCTCTATAAATCAGGTTTTGAGTCCTTCAGAATCAGTAGTACTGTTACCATTAATGTCAGTGGACTTTGGATTAGACCCTTGATATAAAACCAGCCCTTCTGAGCCAGACAAAAAGTCCATCTTCCCTGACATCGTTTTCTGTGAGGAAGCCCGTAGTGGATTTTTAGGGAAGATGCATTCTGGAAACCAAGGATTTAAAGAATTCCTGAGATGCAGGTTGCCACTAATCCAGAATTTCATTAATATTTGATAGGCCTTTCTTCACATTAATTCATTCAATCACCATTGGAGCCAACCTACATTTTGTCTTCAAGAGCACACTGTAACACTGCCTTGCACAACTGACTTCTGTGTATTGATGCATTGTACATCTAGACCTGTGTTACAGGGGTCAGTATGGCTTCCAAAATCATGGGAAAAGATAAGGGTAGTTCACAGGCCAGACACAGAAATGTAGATGGTATTAATTAAGAGGAAGAAATACTGGAAGAATGATGAATTTCTTGTGGTCTGAATCACCAGCCACCACCAGAAAAAATATTAAGGAATGAGTTATAGTATTTGCCAGGCAAAGACAGAATTCATTATTTGGCAGTGGTAGCCCAGGATGGGTACAGGACTGGAGGGCATCCTCATATTTCTTTAGGGACTTTGAATGTTAGGTGTGTGGTTTGGTTTTTTTCTTTTTTTTCTTTTCATTTTTTTTCCCCTTCCACCCAAGAGAAAATAAAATAGAGAGATGAAAAAGAAATAAGGGAAAAGGGAGTCAGGCAATTTATCCTTGATAGTAACACTTTAGTTAACAACATGTCATTTAGGTGTCTGTGTTCTGATACTCATTTTCAGAAACATTGGAGAATTCAGCACTCTAGTACTATATCATGGGGATTTGTTTGACTCCTGTTAGGATAAGAGGGAGTGCCTCTATTTGTATTAGCTGGAGGAGGATTGTGAACTGTTATCTTACTTTGTTATCTGAGCTAGGAGTGTACAAGGAAGTTTCTTCTACTAATGGTTGAGCCGCTCTTCAGATAAAGCCCTCCACAGGATCCCTGTAGCCCTAATTAATCAGCTGTTAAAACAGTAGTTGATAGACAGGCTTGCTTTAAGTTCGAATTGCCTGCAATCAGAGATAACAGGTGAGTCCCATTTGGCAGCAAGATATGAAAGCAGTAGAGTGATCTGTTATCAAAATGAATATGGCACTCAAATCAAAATGGAAGTTTGCAGAAGGAACCAGAAAAGTAAAACAAAAGGGAATGTTTTTTACTTTGATCAAAATACCTTAATTTTGGCGATTGTTTTAGACAGGTCTGAATCCATTTTGTAAGTCTTTGTACTAAAAGCATGCATTATTGAGGTAAATTTAGACTTCTGGAGAACCTTGCTACTCCAGGAATATTGCTAAAATCATTGTCAGGTACTGCTAACAAAGTGCTCCAGGAGTTACTGCTCCCACAGGGCAGCCTGTGGCCAGCACGCCCAGCCAGCGTGCGGGAGCTGCAGGTGAAATAGCTGTGCTTCATGTCAGGAACTTCACGTGTCTTTCTCTTTCTGTGTCACTGCCCTAATCATCAGGCTGTAGAGTAACATCTTTCCTTACTCAGTTCATGTTTAATAAATCATGCAGCATAGTAGCGCACCAGTGGTGCCAGGTGTATATTATATTCCAGTAGCTGGGTCACTTACCTGGGTGTTATGGCAGGTCTAGGCTTGAGTCTGTCTCTGCTGGGTTTAAAGCCACAAAGAATGACCTTCTTCTTTCCTCATGTTCAGCATTAAAAGACAGACAAATTAGAGGGGTAATGGCAAACTTTTTGGACGGTAGGTACCAGATTTATTTTAAACCCCTATTTCATTATTGACTCATTTATATCACACCAACAATTGGAGGTATCTCTCAGGACTGATGCCACTTCTAGTCCCTGCACAAATAGTGATTAAAACATTCTCAGTCTAGATTCAATTTATATTTTAAATTCTCTGGATGCAACAAGAGGGTTACTGCTTCAGAGAGGGATGCTGAGAGCCTGAAAGAGAGATGGACTTCTATAAATGACCAAACACCTTTCACATCTTTCAGCCTGGGCAGTGTCTGATAGTCCCATGTTCACGAGTAGGACGGAAGTTCCTCTAAGAAAGAGAAACTATTTATTTTCTTTGACTTCTCTGTATGCAAGTGAATATTCTTCTGTTTACCCTATTGTTTATTCTTGAGACTGATGCTTATCAGTACCTCAGGAATTGAATTACTACTGGCTTCAGTCAGATGAAACCAAGTTGGTTGCTGAGCATGTAATAGTCACATACAGGGCAGCAGCATGGCCAGTAGCCTTTTCTTGAGATCACATACTCTAGCATTTTTTTTTCTACGTGCTAGAGACCTCAGTAGATGTCTTAATTCTCATTGGAAGTCTCTAACCATAATCAGTGCATATACATTTACTTTTTCTTCCTAGGATGTCTCTGTCATTGGGACATGGAGTTCTGTTTTCCACATTCACCATGGGCAGGGCAGATGTTGTTTGTTGTTTGTTTGTTTTTTTCTTCTTTCTTTCAGAATTCTATGTTCTGGGCCATGGACTCCGTATTTCTTGATCGCTATCTCTGCTAGAAGCTACATCCTCATGCTCTAGTACTGGTTATTGCTTTACATTTTTTTTGGGGGGGGGTCTGTTTAGCTGTGCTTGTCATCTGGACGTATGTTTCTCCAGGCTAACACTTCTTTCCCCTGTGAATCTTTCTTGTAAGCTCAAAAGACATACCCTGCTCTTAAACCACTCACTGTCTAGAAGATAATATGGGTCTCCAAGATTACAAGTGCACATCACTGCTTTCAGGTCTGTAAAAATCTGCTTTTTTTTTTTTTTTTTTTTTCTTCCTTTTTTATGGCTAAGCCCCATCCCCTCTGCACAGTGTCATTCTGTTTTGGCTGATGTTTCTCATCAAATACCTCTATCTGGTGTTCCAGTGTTTTAGATGTTATTTTTGACACCTGGGTTTTATTTGCTCTTAATTCTTTTACACTGATGAAATGGTATGAAAAAAACCCCAACAACTTTGCTTTCCTTTTTATCCCTCGATGTTTATCTGTGTACCGATTCAAGTCTCAATTCCGCTGTGCCCTCAGGTTTACTTCTGAAAATCCAGCATGCTGGTGGTCACTCTTTTTGATAGTCTGCTTGCTCTGTTTCAAGATGCTGCTTAGCCCCTCAGATAATCGTACTTCTTTTCTTGTGGTGTCTCTCTTTAGGTCAACTGCTTCCTGCATGTATGGCCTGCCACCTGATGGGTAATAACATGAGAATATTTCATGTTTCTAAAATTAGCCTCTCTCTTTTCAGAAACCTCTTTTACAGAGCTGTTGCAATTCATTTACTGCTGCTGTAGTACCAGCTCTCCAGTGTGCCAGCCAAGGTTTCTCCCAGTAACAATCCAAGTTCCACACAGATGCACTACCCAAGGAGCTCTTGGGCAGCGGCTCAGTGCCAGATCAGCAGGGCATGCAGCCATTCAGGAGATTTTCTCACCAGTTCAATATGCATCACTCCCAGGTACCATGGACCAGGTTTTCAACAGTGCTTCCTTGCAAGGAGTCCTGTTGGAAGTAGAGGAGTGACTGTGCAAAAGTTACTCTGCCTTAAGACACAGCAAAGAGCATAAGGGATGCAGACCTCGCTCCTGTGAGCCTACAGGTCTGTGGCTGATATGTTGTCCCCATTCCTGTCAAACCTTCGGAGAAGATTTATCCACTTGTGTCACAAAAATCACTTTTCCATGACCCCTATTTTACTTCAATTTTAGTCATATACCATGGAATTAAACAGCAACATTTGGATGTATAATGTTCCTATTTATACATTTAACTGTTAACTAGACACGCACATATGTGTGTGCACACACAGAGGCTATACTGAAGACACATTAGAAGGAATGTTTCCAGCAAAGGGATTTAGCTGTGTGAATCCCATTAACATTAATGGGAGTTGTTCCCCTAAGTCCCCATGTATCTCATTAAAATATACCTATTAGTGACAGGCTGAAGCCTACAAAAATCAGCAGTTTTCAGGTTAAAACTGAAACTTCATCATTAACTTATCCTATTGTGCCTAGGTAATGCAACACCCTTTAACTTCTCAAATTCAAAGGTATCTTTTCTCTATTGAACTTAAAACAAATCTTGTCTTTTTAGTATAATGGGTTCTGCTATAGTTAGCCCACTCTGTAACTCTTGATCATGTTAGAAATGTTTTCCCTCTCAACCAACACGACCTATGAAGGGACAGTGTTGCCAAAGTATCTTGGAAACCCTTACGACAAATAATATATAAAATATAAATGGACTAATGCATTCCTAGTAGTAGATCATAACATTGAAGTATGACAGTGATAAACTGTCAGGTTCTGGATTATTGTTCTGGGGATTTTTTTTTTTTTTTAATAAAGACTGAGAGCTTGATGTATAACACCTGAGTCACTCTAGAGGTATGAACATCTGAAGGAAACTTTATTTATAGTAACCTAATTTAGCAGTGTCATTCTGACAGAAAGAGAGCTTAAAATGGGCATCCCAAATTTTCACAAGTGTACTTATATGCATTCTAGACATAAGGTTGTATTTGTGTGTGATGATAAAAGTCTGCATTGTAGATAGTGTAGTGCAGCATAGATCTGATGAACAGTAAATGAGCTGGCCTGGCTGTCAGCTGTAGAGTTGCTATTCCTGAGTTACTGGAGAGGGTGAATTTAAGGGTAGCATGCGTGGAGGTCTGTACTAATGCTGTTGTACTGTTTCTGACACAGGAGGTAGCTCACTCACTGTTGTCTCGAGTAACTTTGCACTGTAGATATAACAGAAAACCATGCTTTAATAGCTTTGATAATAGTATAACGTTTTCAGCTTTTGATAGGAAGCTGAAATGAGGAGTGCCAGCAAAAGCAGGATCCACAGTGTTCTACTGGTAAAATATTTGGAACGCAGACTTATATCAAATATAATTTATTCCCAGTTTAACAGCAGAGATAAAAGGGTTACGGTGAAAGTGAATATCAGATCTAGTAAGTCCTGATCTTTTTGAGTAGGGAATGGCACAAAAGTAGACATCTTTGCAACCACCCTGGTGTGGCTTTCATTTTCACGGCAGTGAAAATAGCCCTTCACCTTTGGGCTGGAACCAGTGGGTGAAAATATCCTCTCATGCAAGAACAAATGACTATACTTACAGTGTATATGTGTGTTTATTTCCTCCTTCCCTCTCCCAGTGTAGATCTCTGTTTTAATATATTGCAAATAATTTTTCTGGCTATAGATCCCTAAGTGGTCCTTGTTAACCTGTGACCAGTACTCCTGCTTCAACAAAATGCACTCCCTGCTAGACCTAGAGCATGAGTTTGTTCAGTCAGGAGGAGCTCTGGTAGGAGTCTCTTCCAGTAGCTTAACCATTAACAATAAGCAGTGAAATGAGTCATCCATACTTTATTTTTAATTAAAGCTGCAGTGAGCTCAAGCTTGAGATATTTTTTTGCCTGCAGAGCTCAGGAGCTGAAACCAGCAGCACTCTCCTGGTACTGGCTGTGCAGGGATTTCTGTAAAGCAACATCGTTAGGTTGTTGTGGGTACAAACAGTGGAGCAAAACCAACACAACATACAGATTCATATGGGCAAGGGAGCATAATTCCTGTTGGCTTAGTCTGCCTGGAGATGTTTTGATTCGTTCTATTTGTGGTTTCCCTCTCCCACCCCCCGCTTCAAAACAGAAGCCCAAATAATGAGTGAGACAGAACTGGATGAAGGGAAATTAATGTTTAGATATGAGGGTCGGTTGTATTAAATGTATTCATTTGATTGTGTTTTAAATATGCTTAGTAAGCTTAACATGAAGTTTTCAAGCCACAAACCACTAGAAAAATGTCTCCACTGACTTCTGGAGTCAAAAGATACATTTGCATTTTAAACATGTTTTGAATTAATTTCGCATCCAGCCCATGAACAAGCCCAGAATGTTCCTGTATAAAAGAAAGTTCTGATGAACTGTCCCTGGTAGTGCCTGAGACCCGTTCAAAAATCATTAACGCCTTTAAAATGAGGAGTGAATCCAAAGCTCACCTGAGCTGTTGTGCCAGCCCTTGCCAAAACCACACTGCAGTCAATCTGCTGTGCTAATACAGGTGGTGGCTTTAAAGGAAGATAGTTCTTGAAATGTATTGGAAAGCAGTAGAAAAATGTGCTGTGCTGTTTGGCATTTTGTTACTTCTTAGTGAATTAAAATCCTCAACAGAGAATTAGTTCCATTTTTTCTTATCTGGGTTGCTGTTATCTGTGGAGGAAAATTCAGCTTGTTTAAGTCTGTATGCCTTGGGATGTCAGTGCCAAGCAGTTGGGAGGCGGCTGTCAGAGCCCTGGACCCAGATCTGGTGGTCTCCATCAGCTTGGCCATAGCAGCGCTTCGCTCTCCTTCTTCCTTACCCATGTTTTATTTTGTCTCTTGTTTTGGAAGTTTGTTGGGGCAGAAAATGTCATGAGATTTCTGAGACAATATCCTTAATTTCAGCTAGCAGGACCGTAATAAACGCTGCACTGTTCATTATGTATACATGATATTTATTTCTCAGGTGCTGCAACTGTTCTTTTCTACAAATGCATTAGACAGGTGACGATTTAAGCTGCTTCTTATGATGGGTGTGTTCATTTTTAGCCTGGGTTGAGCTAGGATTTCTTTTGCATCCCTAGTTAATGGGTGGGAGGACAGGTTGTAAGGGAACAACCAATGCGGTAATGTTGAAAGGGTAGGCAGCAAGCTGTGCGGGGCCAAGGACCCGGGCTCTGCAGAGCACTTCAAAGCGGCACACAAAATATTAATCAAACAGTCAGGTGCTTCTTTCTGCACAGCCTAAATGCAGAATCTCTTGTTCTGGGGTGCAGGCAAAGTCACGCTTGTCATGAGGTTTCTGTGGCTCGGGTCTGGATGGCTCTAGCAGTACTTTCGCTTAGAAAACAGAGACAGGTTTTGGTGAGAGGGATGCAGGGGGAGAGCCCCAATCCAGGCTGCCTGCCTTGCTCCTTCTCCTCACTCCAGCTATGCTGGGTGGCCTGGGAGAGAAGCGGGGATGACGCAGACGTTGTACATGGCTGGTGATAGTTATATTCAGGCAGAAGAAGTGATGTGCAGACTAGCGGCAGGGAGGGGCGTATGGATATAGGCATGAGTGCATTGGAAAGTACAGCTCACCCAGGTTGTACTGGGGAGCAATTGTAGCAGCCCACTGTGGTCTGGAGCCCTTGCTGAAGTGGGAACTCAGGAGTCGGGGGGCATGCAGCTTCTTGCTGGACCGGGCTAGTTTAGGCTGCGGGAAATTAGGTATTTCCCCCGACAAAGAATAGCCATGATAGCAGACCTCACTTTGTAGCATTTTTTGTGCAAAGAGCAACACTAAATAACATAGTTACAGAGATAAATGCAGACAGGAGCAGATCAAGAGGGAGGGGAGATTAATTGATATAGAAACTGTAGAAGAATGACCACCAGGGTGAATAAGGCAGATCGAGATATCAGACTTGGTGGACAATACTTGAAAATTAGCATGCTTATGCTGTGAAAAAGGGCCAAGAGGAGGACGGTGCAGCATGGGGAAAGAAGCATAGGAGAAAAGGTCGGTCAGGTGGGTTGGTTACAAATCCAACAGTAATTTAGGGTTTTAAAGCTAAGTGCCATAAGCATACACACGAAGTCTTTATGTAGGAGCTAGACAATGTCTGGTTCTGATCTGAGATTACATCTTTCTCTGTTTCTCTCTCTCTCTCTCTCTGCACCTCATTGTGACTATTACATGTTTTGGTGGTAAAATTCAAATTGCTAAGTAGCTGAAAAATTATATTCAACAGTATCCATGTAGTGATTTGTCATTACTGAAGATTTTTATGTCTTCATGTAGTTAATGTAACCTTTTTTGGAGAGAGTTGGAAGGCAGGATTCAGAAAATCAGTTGGTCTCCTTGCTTCACCACTGGTTTGGATTGTACTAATTGAAACCAGTATTATTTCATTTGATCTTGTAATTAAACAATGTAATTTATATTAATCCATTAAATAATTTGGCTAATTACTTTTACACTGATTATATCTTAGCCTTTTTTCTTTTAAATTAGTATTGGAACCAAGCTGTTATCTGCTGAAAACCAGTAAGCCACAAGTGAAGAAAAGATCTTTCTTACTTGTGGGGATTTTTTTTTTTTTTTTTTTAGGCTCTTTGATAAAGAACTGTGTTAAACTGTAATCACAGAGGCCCTGATTCAGCCAAATATTTAGGCATATCATTCCACTGCTGCTCGGTAAACTTTGAGGCTTTCTTGCAGCAGAGTCTACATGATGAAAAGCCAGACTTCATTGGAAATTAAAGCTTTGCATCTCAGGGAGAGAAAAGACAGTCTCATACTAGCAAAAGAAATTGGCTTTATTCCTGTTTCGGTATCACTGACCTACAGTGAGTAACCTTGGTGAGTTACTCATCCTATTCCCCTATGAGCTGAGAACGCTCACTGCTTTGCTGGCAATAATGCGAGGCCGTAGCAGCTGTAAACTTCGCTCAGATGTGTAGGGCTTAGTTAACTAATGGAATACATTAGATAATGCACAGCAAACAGTCATCTTTACCATCTCTAAGTTGAAATCTGTTTATATGCATTCGGATAACATTCATTCATAGGAATACATTTGCAGGGATCAGGTTGTGAACTATTTGAGAACTTGAAAGGCTCTCTTGCACTTAAAAAAATCTGTTCATGTCACACGCTTGAGTATAATTGGACTTGCTGAAGTTAAGATCACTGTGTAGGAATACCCAGGATGCATATGTCCTCGGGAGAAATTCAAAAAGGACTTGCCTGTTGCAGTGAATTCTTGCTTCTGTATTTGTCATACCTAATGATTGCCTTGCCATATGCAGTTCAAACTGAGAACCTGCCTGACCATACAGGAGAATGCACATATCAAAATAATCAATGGTGTGAGAAACCAGAATGGATAGAATGCATAATCTAATTCTTCAGGATAAAATAATTTTCTTGTGGGTCTGCCAGAGTTCAGACTTCTTAGGGTGCTTACCTCTACCACTTGTCAGCAACGTGCTTATCGGCTTAAAAGAGTGAAAAAGAGACAAGGTGCAGCTGGATGTTTGACAAAGGTAGGAGCAAGCATAAGGAGACAGCAGGTATGTCCATGACGGTTTGGTGCATTGTGCTTATTTTGCTATCTTTGTGTACTTTATTGTTGGTGTCATTTTGGATAGTTGCAGTCATGAATGGGGTTTTTGTATACAGTCTGCGGTCCTCTTCACGGGATCCGCTTACTGTGCTATAGTTGGACTTTGCCATGAGCGAAATTCTGCAACGTATTTACTGTTTATACGCTGAGCAGCTGAGACAGCTTAGTGTTGGTGAACAGGCAATAGCTTTGCATCTGGGGAAGATCCTCCACAATGATGTTGTTCTGCAGATGCTCAAACTTCGGCATCTGAGCACAAAACTGATTGCTTTACTTCCATCTCATTGGGTCTCCGTGAGCCTGTTTAGTGCTTTGCTCTGTTACTGATCTTGTTATTACTGCCCAGAACCTAAGGACTTCATGAGTTAGCTCAAAATTTACCATGTATTTCATGGATGTATATCACTGTTTCTACACTGCCTTCTGATACCTATATGTTGGTGTTATTTTAACATGTTTGAATCACACATGTTGCAATTTTGCCATCTATCATCATTCTTTTTCTCAAGCGTTCTTACTCTGTTGAGCTGGCACAGACAGACAGGTTTTCCCTGCCTGTCCTTCTGTCCTTTTAAAAAATGTAATTGTGTAGTTTCAAGCTTAATTCTTACAGTATTTCTGGTAAATTTTAGTTGGATTAGATTTATTTCTTTCGGCCTCATTTTGTCTTTTTATTTCTATATTCTAGCACTAATTACTAGGGATGTGATTAGTGTTCCACACACCTGGTAGCTTTGTTCTTTCTGGTTTTTGAGATAATGTTAATTAATCCAACTTTGAAAAAATACTTGCAGTCCTGATCATATGTCACATTTCTAATTCTTTCTGGAAACCAGAGGATATACAAAAGCTGAGTAATTAGAGATATATTTATGCAATTTTACTTGCTGAAACTTTCAGTCTAGGTATCACTGTCAGAAGTACTGACTGCATTTAAGAGGATGACTATAAGCAATTCTTTATTTTATGTAGGATTAAAGGAAAGGCTATAGTATCATTCCAGTGTATTTTGATAGAACTATAGTGAGGGGTTGTTCAGGTTGAAGGAAAAAACCCACACCATAAACCACAAAATCTCTACTCTTTAAAAATGTCTAACTCATTCAGACACATTTTTTAAATGTTTAATAAATATCTGAAGTAGATGTGGGGTTTCCTGTATTGATACTCCTCTGTGTATAAGTATTAAATTGCATTAAACTGCCATGATTTTGTTGACTCTAGACAGGGTGAGGTCATAGCATAATAGCAGTTTGGGAGAAAATAAAGAGACAAGTATACTAGATGCAATGTATGCGAGTCACATCCCTTGCTATGCTACTGGAAGGTGATCAGATACAACAAGGATAAGGGTAGTTCAGGAGCATAAAGAAGAAAGAATAGCAGTTACTTTTAGAGCACTTTGGTTTATCTTGCAATGTCTGTTTTCTTTGCAAAATCACTAATGGTCACTATTACTGGAATTGTTAAAGTGACCTTTAAATTGCTTTACAAATATCGAGTTGTGGATGCAATCTACTTTTGCACAATAGTCAATTGTCCATCTCAACTTAAACAAAACGAAAAAAGAGTGCATTTCAAAGTATTTCAAGCAAAGTCCTTGAAGTATTTTTAAGAGTGTCACCTATAGCAATAATGTCACCTTTTATGCGATGTTAGGAGTGATTTTTGCCCTGGAGAATGGCTAAAGTCTTGGAAGCTGATAAAAGCTTTTTTTTTTTCTTTCCCCTCCTAGATTTTGGTACTGTATGACAGAGAAAGCATATAATTTTTGTTGAACTTCTTGTGTGTGTGTGTTTATATATATATAAACACACTTATGTGCATAAATGTATACATATGCATTCACATGTTTTGGAACAGAATGTAACAAGAATTTATACAATGGAGTGCAAATCTTTTCCTTGGCCCATAATTCTAATGTTGCAGTTGTGTCTCCCTAGATATGTGTCTATCTGCCCTCTCTCATCTCCTGAGTCGTTAATATAAGCTCCCCCCAACCCATCTAGTCATGTTTGTTAGAAAAATAACAAATGGTAGCTCTTTGGTTCCTGAGTCACACAGAGACAACCTGGGGAGTGCTCAGCAAGGCGTGCAGCCACAGATCTGTGGGACCAGTATGTACCATAGGACAGTGGGGTCAAGTCCCGTATGAAGGTGGAACCTTATAGGTTCTTCAGTAGAAATAAAATACATTACATGAGCAACTTTATATAGTTATAACTCACATTTATTTTACAGTGACCATACCGCTGTACTAGTTGAACAGCACATTTGCGTGCTACTTAAAAGGTTTGTCTTTCCCACTTTGCTAACCTGTATACCAAAAGTCATCACAAAAACAAAGTGGAATTCTGGTAGGTTTTCACTCCATTCATAATATTTCAGATTGATGTCCTTGATTCCCAGAGTAAAATCTAATTGAAATTTTGGTGCTAGCTGTTCTGTAAATTTGGGTGAGCTAATGCTTCCGCTGTGTTGGTGTGACTTTTTAAATTTTTTTGTGTGTGTGTGTGTGTAAGATTGTTTCAAGAGAATAGGTTTGGGTCTAAGTGGCCTCCTGCATTTCTTACCTCCTGTACATTATTACAGTTCTGTATTTTTCTGGCACTGATATCCCAGGTGATGTGACTGATATTTCAATGAAGATCTGACCCCTAGCTTACAGATATTAACCCAGATGAATGATCCTGATCAATCTTTCTGCAGCCTGAAGTTAATTTCATTGTGTGCATCAACACAGTTGATGTTAAGATCCTGCAGTGAACTGTCAACACCACTTGTTGTATGAGATGTTAAAGCTGATGCCTACTTGTTATATTATTATCGTTGCTGTTATTTATTATTTATACAGTGCTATTGCTGTTTGTGAGACTTTACGGAGAATATAGGTCCCTGACCTTGAGGGGCCCCCACGTTGCTGTCGATGGAGTGTAAGAGAGGTGTCAAACAAAAGCCTGAAGTGAGGGGAGGCATGATGTTTATGGGAAGGATGAGCTCAAGCATGGGTAAAGCACTGAGATACATTTTAGAATCATAGAATCATTTTGGTTCAAAAGACCTTTAAGATCATCCAGTCTGACCATTAACCTGGCACTGCTAAGTCCACTTCTAAACTGTGTCCCTAAGTGCTGCATCTACATGTCATTTAAACACCTCTAGGGTTGGTGACTCAACCACTTCCCCTGGGCAGCCTGTTCCAGTGCTTGCAACCCTTTTGGTGAAGACATTTTTCCTAATACCCAAACTAAACCTCCCCTGATTCAACTTGAGGGTGTTTGCTCTTGTCCTATTGCTTGTTACTTGGGAGAAGAGACCAACAACCTCCGTGCTACAACCTCCTTTCAGGTAGCTGTAGACAGCAATAAGTCTACCCTCAGCCTCCTTTTCTCAAGGCTGAACAGCCCCAGGTCTCTCAGCTGCTCCTCAACAGGCTTGTGCTCCAGACCCCTCACCAGCTTCGTTGCCTTTCTCTGAAGTCTCTGCAGCACCTCAATGTCCTTCTTGTAGTGAAGGGCCCAAAACTGAACACTGAGCATGTGAAGCTCATTTTGATGGGTCAGATCCTCAGCCCTGTTCCTTAAATTAAGCTGAGTGTTGACCCAAGTGCCGGGTGAGAATTCCTCTGCAGAGAGAAAACTTGTCATGATGAAAAGCAGTGTGAGCTCAGCAGGTGTGCTGTGTGTCCTGGCAGGTCATGGACTGAGCTGCCACCCACCAACCCTGCTGCTGAGATGGTCTCCTGGGACAGTGGAAGTCACTGGGTGGCACACAGACGTGACTGAGCTGCTGGCTGGCTTGAGCACCCTCTCATGCAGTTTGGGAATACCTCAACCTTGAGCAGTGTTGCACAGAAGCTAAGTCTAATGGAACAGAAGGTGGCCCCCAGAAAAAGTTGTCACATCCCAGAGACTGACAGTGACATTCCAGCAGCCCCTGAAGGTAACAGATATAAACGCTTTTAATGAGGGGAAAAAAAATATACACCATACAAAATGGATGAACAGTAAGCACAGAGACTAGAAGCAACCAGCTATGTAACTGCTTTAAGGATGATTTTTCTCTCTACATAAATTGAGAGAAAAATAGACTTTTGCTCTGAATACCCAAATATCAGACATACATAGATTCTTTCCCCATATTCTATGGCAGAAGTAAAATGCCTGGTGCAGGCAGGGACAGGACCCTGTTTTTTCTGTGGGATGTTCAGTACTGGACACTGCTCAGGGTTCAGGTACCCAGTCAGGTTCCTGTATGTCAATATAACTGCACGTGTGCCCTTTGATCTGGAGAAAATGCAGGATAATTTAATTTAGCTTGGTCAAGATGTAAAGATAGATTTAGCTGCAATCTTGCTTGTATTTCGTGAATACGAGACAATATTTAAAATACTCTCTGTACAGGAGAAATTTGAAGTGTGCCTTGAGGCCACAGAATTCAGACTTGGTGTAAGTATATTGAATTCCATTGAAATCTCTGCCTTTATGGTCGTGTTCACTCAGGCCTGATTTTGACCCCAAATTAATCATAAGGGACTAAATTTGACTTGACATAAATGTACTTGCATGTGCACATATACGTACAAAGGCACAAAAAGGTGCAGTTAACAGAGAAAATAAAATGCAGCTAATTATGGCAGATCTTTTTAAAGTATGTTTGCAAGTGATGTGTTTTCAAAACAAGCTAAACAATAATTCATCAGCTTGTGTACCACATGCTGGCTAATGAATAAAGTCAGGAATCAGGAAGCAAATGTAAATATGGGGTCTAATTCCCAACTGCCAAATTAGAAGTATTTTGTGCCCACTTTGCACAGGTGCAAGTGACAACATAAGTTACAAAACAGCTGGGAATCTGGTCTCACAGTCTGTTGTACTGTTCAAATAATTGAATTTAAAGTGTGGTTACTGACTAACTAAAGCCTCTCCAACTGTATTGGTCCTCATTTCCCAACCCCAGGTCTGGGAGAAGACCAGGCCATTTGAGAAGATTGTCATTCAAGCTTATCCTTTCAAACAGAATCTGCAGGACAAAAAATACCAGTTCCTTTATGGTGGCAGTTAATCTGTCAAGAGCAGATTCAAGTTTTGGCAAAGATCTGTGGTGAGATAAAATGAAAAAGCTGCCAAACAGCATTGTTAGCATGGGGAGGAGGAAGGGAGGGGAACTGACATGATTTCCCCAAGTTAAATGCCAAGCACACCTACATCGTTTTCAATCAGGCCATGTGAAAATCAGGATATTTATAGCTGTAGTAAGCTTTAGTGCTCATTTACCCCGGGGGCAGTGTGTTCATTGCAGAAATGCATTCATCATAGCTAATGCTTGTTTCTACAAGGTTTTTATAGCTTACTTGAGTAAGTATAGCATAACATGCTAATAGTTTTTGAATAAAGCACATCTAAACATTCGGTTTGCAGTGCCATGTTGTTTGCAGCTCAGCACAACATTGTTCTTGTTGTTTCAACTTCACGCTTTGGCTGCTTTCAAACGTATTTCTTTACTCTCTTGCTGTTGTCATCTGCAGTTAAGACCTGGAAAGAATTTGGTGCCAGTTTTAGGATGGTAACTTGATTAAGTGACTATTCTAATCGGATTTAAAAATCTATTGTGAAGTGTGTTTTTAGATAGTTGCTGGTCAGTGAAAATGGGTATTTATGCAGTCATTGCCTTGGTGGGATGCTGTTTTATCTGCTAAGTCAGAAACAAGATATGTTTAAGGGGAGTTGTTAATAAATAAACATGACTGTGAACCTGCATTGTATGCAGTACCAGCCTCACCTGTCATTTTTTTCATGGGGCCTGGATTTGAACATAAGCTGCTAAAATAATACATAAAATTAAAGACCAGATAGATGTACGGTTTCTGTGTTGTGTGATGCCCTCGCACCACTCTGCACATGCAATGCAGGATCCCTGGAGCTGCTCTCTCCTTGCAGTCCCCTCGCTGCAGGGGCAGAGGAGCTCACAGACACCTGGATTAGCTGCTACAATGCTGTTTTCTGCCAAGGAGGAGAGCAGGAGGCCTTCCTTCCATGGATTTCCCCTGGGTAACTTGAACCGTGCTCTCATATTTCAGTCCAGGAAACTTTGTGCTACCCAGAGCACAATCTGGCTGATGCTGCTGAGCCCGGTGGTGCCTGGTGAGGGGTGCTGAGCCTCCTGCTGTGAGATCCTGCCACCAGGCAGCCTCCATCTGTCTGTGCCAACTGTTGTCTCTGCTTTGTGCTGGTTACCCAGAGCTTTAGGGCACAGTTTGTTCTTTTGGGAGTGGAGGATTGGAAAGGACCATCAGGGTTACAAAATCTGCTCTGCAGTAACTGCAGGTGTCTGTGCAGTTCATTTCATGTGTAGGTGACACCTGGTAGGATCCTTGGCCAGAATAATCCAGCTACTTGTATTAATAAACACTACATGGCCATTTTTGTCTTGAAATATTCTGACTCCACAGAGGTTACAAGTTCCTTGGATTTCATTTGCGGTTTCAATGTGAGCATGCAGAACAGCATATTGGGTCACTGGGATGCTCTTAGAACATATGTTTTAAGTGTCTCGGTTTTCTCACAAGCTTCCATTTTTATCCTCCATTATTTTCAAAAGTTCATAGTTTAGATAGAAAAGTGTTTCAGGGGTTAGAAGTGCATCCTTAGGGAAGCGTGTCGTTGATATAATAATGCACTGAGTGCATAGCTCGCATGGTACTCTGCTCTCTGGTTGGGTAGCTTCTAATGAGATCTTTTGAAGATGTCGGCTGTTTGCATAAAATGTGGAGGAAATCTGGGATAAACAGAGCTTTCAGCTTTTGAGGGTCTCTTAACTCTGTTTTCTCTTCATAGCCTTTCTGTCTTTAGCCAGTGTTTTACTCCCCTAGAGCTGGTCAGGCTTGTTTGAGTGAAATATTAGGCCCTAGTGTCTTTATTTCCATTGAGTATCAGATAGCTTGATCAATTTTAATTACACAAATGAGCTGACATGATTGTAACCCATTCCTGTTTCTGTACCAGAGACACAATCTGGCTAGGATTTCCAGATTTTTTTTTTGGATATGGTAACTTGCACAAAACACAATCTACAAGATGAAATAATGAAAAGTGGAATCTAGTTTAGAGAAATTTAAGATAAAGAGGGTCGCACAGCTACCTTGTATCCTGCACACAGTAATTTCCTCCTACCTATGACAGCTGGAGCACTTACAAACTTGAAATGTAAGGAGATGTAGCTACAGGAGTTTAACACTCACAGCCACACCAACAGCAGTGAGTAGGAGATGCCACTGTAAAGCCCAAGTGACTACTGTTACACATGCTAAGCCTTATGGTAAAACATCTCTAGACTTCAAAGCAGCTGTTGAAATAGTTTCTAAGCAGGGATATTGCTGTATGTTTTCTTATGGTAGATCCATTTTCAGTGGATAGAGACAACCATCCACACAAGGTTCAGAGACAATTGCTTGTGCAGGGTGTACTGTTATAGAAAAGGGTATAGGAAGTATATCCTTTACTCTTATGGTAAAGAGTATAATAGACCTAACAGTAGATACAGTTTGAAGTATTTCATAATATGTGTTTAAAGACAGCTACATGTAAATCTATTCACATTCCAACATTGCTCAGATTTTCTAATTACAAATTGATGGTTGGTTCTGTGTTTTTAATTTCAAAGCTGCTATCTACTCCCTTTTTTTTTTTTTTTTTTCAAACTGCCATACAGTAAGATTGAGAAATTGAGTTGGCTAGGACTGCTGAGTAACCCCATGAACTAATGAAGTAAACATTTGCAACCACTGTGACATGGAAATCATCCAGCTCTCCCTGGTGTACACCTGCAGAAACCTGTGATTCACCTCTGAGTCACTCTGCAAATGTTAGCAGGGCAAAGCTGACAGCCGTGCAGAGGGCTCGCTCTGCTGCCAGTTCTCTCCTTCTCCCCTGGAATAATGACATTAATGATGCTTCCAAACGGCTCATGGGGTTGCAAAATGAGAGATCTAAAAATCCATGTGGCAGTTTGATTTCCTAATAGAATACGTTAAGTAGGACATTGCATGTTTTACAGGCTGAAGTTGATTAGACAATAAGACTTAAAATATGTCACTAAAGTGGTTAGAAAAATAGGTTTTGGAAGCTCAGATCAAAGCTTTACAGGGGGGTGATTAGATAAATAAAAAGTTTAAGCCTAGCTGAGCAAATAATTGCACATCCTCTGAAAAGAACAGTTCATAGGGATTGATCAAATGTGAGTCACCCCAGGCACAGATGTCTTTCTAAGAATATTCCATTTAATTTTCCTAATGTACACCAAAAGCAAAGAGATACTGGTGCTGATCAGTGAATGTTCTTGTTTGCATAAGGAAAGGCTCTTAAAAAATAATGGAGAATGAAAAAAAAAAATCCAACCAAGTAACCACCAAAAAATGATTCAGTTCCTGTTGTCCAACAGGGATAATTTCCTCTTTAGTAGTGATTTCCCTCCCTCATTAAAAGGTGAGGGCTTTCTGTTCTTTAGCGTGTGCTAGAACAACATAGTACATGCTCAAAGCTTAAGAGAAATGCAAGTCTTATTGCAGTCTTTGTTCTTAAGGGCCAATTTGTGCTTTTCTTTGGAAACATCAGCCCTGGAATACTGGTGAGAACCTTAGAAGCGCAAAATAAATAGATCCTAAAAGTCTGTGAGGTTCTTACTGTGCCGGACTGCCTCTTTAGGTAAAGAATGGAGTTCGAGGACAAAGTAGGAGTAACTGGAGGTGAAGGGGGACTCTGTAGAAGGGAATCCCATTCTCTGAGGACAGAGGTTTTTGGAAGAACTTTCCCCTTCCTGCCTTTGGCATTGTTTTTTGAGAATCCACCTGCAAAACCCTGTCCTCTGGAGGGTGTGTATATAGGGAGGCTGCATTAACATTACAGAGAACAGTGTGACAGGGTGAAATTCTGTGCCTTCAAGATTTTGGCACGTATTCCATTTATTGCAACAAAGCCACAATTCCACCTTTGCTGAAGGAGAGTGAGTAATGGCAGGGAGCTTGGTTTCTTCCAACCCTTTCTTCTGACACAGGGAGCGCTGAGGAAAAAGTAACAAGAAAAAGGTTATGCAAAAAAATCCCTAGACCCATAGAAAGAAGCTCTGCGCACAATACGGAGAAACGCAGCACTGTCATACTAAACGTGCCATGCAGATGCTGGTATCTCACTAACTGGAATATATTCCTTATTCAATCACTAATGTTTTGCTTTATTTGTTCACTCCTTGAACACCAAGTTGTTAAATAAGGGATACACAAACTCAAAGAAAATGCAATCTGCTCACCTGTTCCCCTCTATTATATCTTTAGTGTCTCTGCAGATTGCAGGAGGCATCTTCTGAATGCTTCCAACAAGCTGACTGTGGTAGAACTGGTGTATCCATTGGAGTGTTAGAGTTGGTAATAAAATAATGGCTCTTGAATTTCACTTTAATGAGTGGCTTGGAACCATGACTAAATCTTCTTGTTCTTAATAGCAGAGGATACCTGACCTTCTGTCTTGAGCTCTTTTATTTCATGTAGTACCTAATTTCTGAATGTAGCTGATCTTTTCTCACTGCTCGCTCCCTTCTCTCTCCCTCCTCCACCTTCATGGCAGGCATACATATACATGAATTTGGTGTTAACTGAAACCTAATACGAGAGGAGCAGTTCAGAAATTGTCTTGCTGAGGTGTTGTGTAGGTTTTGGTATGTCTCTGGCAACACTAGCGTGACAGACAGCTCTAGGATAACTGGCTGGGCCATGGGACCCATGATTTGCAAGCACCTTTGATATATACTTCACAGCTAATGTAGAAATATTCTTGATGTAGTAAAGAATTAATTTTGTGATTGTGAGTTTGAGAACCATTTTTGGTATCCAGTAATTTGAATAAGAGATAAATAATGAAAAAATCGGAGTGGAGTTCCCACTTGGTTGGTTTCAATCTTTGTATTTAGTTTGGCTTTCTTTGTAATCTGGTTCTTATGTTCATATTTAGTGCCCACCTCTTTCCTCCTGTAACTTATCTATTTCACAGAATCACTGTATAGCTGCAGTTGGAAGGGACCTCTGGAGATCTTCTAGTCCAACCTCACTGCTAAGGCAGGTTCACCTAGAGTAGATTGCACTGGAATGTGTCCAGGTTGGTCTTGAACATCTCCAGAGAAGGAGACTCCACAACCTCTCTGGGTAGCCTGTTCCAGGGCTCTGACACCTTCAAGCAAAGAAGTTTTTCTTCATATTCAGATGGAACATCCCGTGCTTCAGTCTGTGCCCGTTGTCCCTCATCCTGTCGTTGGGCACCACTGAATGAGTCTGGTCCCACCCTCGAGATATTTACAAACATTGATGAAATCCCCTCTAAGCCTTCTCTTCTCTTCTTCAGTAACAATCTTGGGCTGGAGAACCAAAGGTCCTGCAGAAAGTTTGACTGTATGTGGTGAAAACAATTTATCTGTGATTTAGACTGAGGGGTACATTCTCTTCTACCAAGTGGAGAAACTTTCCTTCATCTAACAAATTTGCTTTTATCAATGATTAACATTGCCACTTGTGATGTGTCCTTAAAACTGTCACCTTCCTGCTCTCACCTCTTAAATCATCTTTCACTTGGGTGATGTAAACATTTGATGTGTTTTCAAATAGAAAGGTTTTGGTCTTATGTACAGAGGGGGTTAAGGGTGTGCGGCACCTCAAGGTAGCTGCCTAGTACTTTGGAAAATCAGACACATTATGTATCAGCAATTTCTCCTTGCAGCTGGGAAATAAATTTATAGCTTGGTATTTCTAAAAGAAAAAATTACTAGTTCTGATTCAAATGCTTAGCAGTGTAGACAGTTAAAGTAAACATTTTTCCTGACTCATTTTTTATAGCCATACACGTCTTTAATTTTCTTCTGTTGTATTTTGAACTTCAAGAAAATGATATTTCCAAAAAATATGAAAGGCTGAAAATTTTTATTGTATTTATTCCAAACATCACCTAGGAAAAGGTAGTCTATTCATTTTTCAAATGCATTAAAATTGATAAACTGATGCTCAGGAAATGGAAAAGGGCTAAACTCAGGTCATGTAGTAAGTGTTTACGTGCCTTAAGACAAGGCAGCTATAGATGTCTCAGAGGAAGACTATTGCATTGTCACTTTACCTGTGGAAAGACATCTCCAAATATCCCTTCTTGGTCTAAACTTCCTTCTGCGAAAGGGGAGGGTAGTTCTGATTGCCATGAGTCTGGTATAAATCATATGTTTATGCAAAACAAATGAGTTCCAACATGAATAAACCTATTTCCTTTCTCTGACATCCCCCTCACTCTGTTTGTACCTCATGTCTTGCTCCAGCCTGCTCTAGATTTACATCAATGCTACTGTGTTGAGGTAACAGGTACCATATAGATTTCAAATTTATAAAGAATTCAGTGAAAGACACTGTCTTGAAGATCAGCTTGGGTTCTTGTTGTAATTTTACATTTTTGGGTCGTATTTAGAAGTGATGATTTGAGCGTGGCAATTAACACAGTTTTAAGAGGATGCAGCATATTAACATCCTGTTGTCGCTTAATGATATAACAACTTTAGTTCAAAAGAGGCTTATTTCATTACTACCTTTGACTACAATTTTTATTTTTCTTCTATATGAGAACTATTTTTTTGTGGGGAGGGTGAATAAAATGCAAAGGAAATGGGGATTTAGCAGGGCCCAATCAGGAGTTAATTAGCTATTTATGTGACAGACAGCCTCAGTGTAGCCCTACTAATCCCCTCTTTTGTGACTTCAGTCTAGAGTAAGGGCTCAGACCTGGGTAAAAGTCAGTAACGCTGGCAGAGTTCTGTGAAATGTACACAAAGCTGCATTTGCTAAGTATCTCTTCATGGGAATGTTCCACAAAGCTCAAAAAAGCCACATGTATTCTTAACATTCACTGTCATTAGGTCACAGTATGTGGAAATTCTTTTCAATTTCAGAATTTAGCAATGGCACTTTCTGTTAAATAAGAATTGGTCTTAAAAAATAAACTCACATCCATTCAGCATACTGTGAGGAAAAGAGCTGCTTGGGTTTATTTTGCAAAACCAGCAATTGCCTCATACTAAAGTGTGATCCTTGAGAGGAAAGATACCCTGTCCTCAGGGCACGTATTGGAGTCATGAAAAGCACACCCTTAATGATGGGACTTTGGGCAAGTCACTTACTCTCTCTGTATTTCGGTTCCCCTGTTATAAGATAGTAATTACAACACTTCCTTTCGCCACAGGGTGTTGGGATGTGCTCAGATTTTCATAGTGTCCATACAAGCTTGACAGGCAGTAGAGATGTTCCTAAAATCTGATATGGAAGTGTTCTCTTGTGTAACATTTCCTAAGGCCTCTGCTTTAATGATATTGATCAGGAGTATAATTCGGTGGTCTGAAGGCAGGTATAATACCGAAGCTGAGCATGCTGTTTAGGAGACTGGTTTAGAAGTTTGCTGCTTTTTCTTTCCTGCATCTTCATGCTCCTCTTGGCTAGGCAGGTCTTCATTTATCCTTCCTTCACAGCCTCTCTTCTTCCCAAGGTGGGTTTGCAGGGCTCGGGCTCTTGCAAAGGACTGTCACAGGGCATGACAACTGTGCTGTGAAATGTTTTCATCCCACTGAAGGAGCAGCTCTGTGTTCTGGTCAGCCACACTCAAGCCTGTAATGTTTGGACTTGGTCCAGTGACCTGAAGCAAGTTGGTTTCAAGCAGCTTCATGTATTTTCCCAAACAACTTTTCCCAAGCGTGTTGTCTGCTGCTGCATTGTGTTTAGTGGTTAGCCTCAAAGAAATGAGTTACTAATGTATTCATGTCATTCTTTTCTTTACAATAAACTCTGTGCCATTAAGTAGGTTCATATGACTTTTGAATGAGACAATAAAAACCTGAACCCAGTTACCAGCCGTTACTTCAAGCGCACCTTTTGTGCAGCAGTGCTGGCTACTCTGGAGGCCTGGGCTAAATGGTCAAGTTCTCAAGCTCTGCACTGGATCTCTTGGACTGTTTCAGGGAGGGAAGGGGCCCACACTGCCAAATCATCCCTCGACCAAGCAGGTTATAGTCAGGTGCTTTGGAAAAGTGATCAAGACCTGGAGCCAGTCTGATGGTCTCCTTACACCCAGAGCTGGCCTGGGAGGAGCTTGTTTGGGGCTTCTTTGGACAGCACAGGGGTTATTTATTTTTTCTGTAGTAGCTGGAAGGCTGAGTTGTGGAATCAGGGAAGTTTGGTGCCCTATAAGTGTAGATCGCTTTCATTTCTTCTATTCTGTGGCTGGCTTGTTGACTTCTGCAAAACAAATACTCAAGGTTCATCTGTGTATAAAGCAGAAGATGACATCACTTTTTCCTGAAATACCTGAGAACAGAAACTTGTTGCAAGTATAATTCAGTCTTAGTCTAATTATTTTTAAATGCTGCCTGAGTAAGAAAAAAAGGGGAAAAAAGGTGTGAGCTTTTACAATCTTACTCGTTCAATCGATGTAAAAGCTTTTTATTTAGCTTCAAAGTGAGTCTACTACTTCACAACAAAATTTCATTATGTCCCAGCTGAGTTCTGTTTAATGGAATTAAATTTCACCCTTTCTAATTATCTTTTGGAACAGACAATCTTTACAGAATAGTTAGTAACAGAAGTACACAATAGGTCATTGTCTTTATTGCTTGCAAAGAAATTGTAGATGCTGTACCCAATCTTGAGGTATGATATCAAAAAATGTAAAATATCTCACTCCCTCCTAAATTATATAACTTTCAACATTGTCAACATAATTTAGGCACAATGGGTGGTAATTTTGCTTTTTTGAGATGACCAGCTTTAAGTTGCTTTTATAGAATAACTTTCCTGATCCCATTCTAATTAAGCAAGATTAGAGATAGGCAATCTTTGTGTCTTCAATTAATTTTCAAGATTTCTAAATGAAGGACTTAATGTCCTTTTATTAGTGAGATAAAAACAATTATATTTCCTTATCAAGCCTCCAGTTTTCCTTCAATGGTCATTTGTATTGTGGCATTGTTTTAAAATGCCTTCTTCCAATCTGCTAAAATGAGGTTAGGAACCACAAAAGTACAGGATTTTAAAAAGTAGGTAACCCTGCATTGAATGAACACATACAATCATAAATGAAAAGAAATAATTCTGGCACGGGTAAGAGTAATTTGGAATATATGTCCCCTTCCTGTCTGGCTTTTGCAAATATTGTAAAAATTATTAACTCTTCATGAAGATGTAGTTCTCCTTGCTAAAAACAGGAAGAAATAACTTAGTGAAAAGAAAATTATTTTTTTATCAAAATAGGATGTTTCTCTAAGAATCAAGGTTGAAATTAACCTTTCATTGATTTAAAATTTGCCACAAAACCAGGAGAAAAAAAGAAAGTGCGCAAGAAAAATGGGTGGGGTCCTCCCTGGACTGCTAGTCTTTATAATTTAATTTGTTGAGAATTTTAAATTACATTAATTGTGCTTAAATAACTGACATTATTTGACACTGCAACAGCAGAGCAACGGAAATGAGTGACAAACACACAAAAGACTTTTGTTATCTTTGTTTGTCTGCCTGAATAAATCTCAACAAGTAGTTCAAAGATTTAAATTTATAGCATACTTAATCGTCATTAGATGGCCAATCCTATTGACTCTAAACTGCATTTCACTGATATTGAATAGTTTTGGCATCTGCTTCAGTTTGACTCATCAAGAATCTGAATTTTCAAATCACTGAAATTGTATAAAGAGAGGTCATAAAGGAGGATTGTACACAGTGTTACGCTATACAGGTGGTTTTTAAATGTTGTGTATTTTTCTTTCTCTTTCTAAAGCTGTTTATATTATTTCAAAACCACAGTGCCATTCAGAAATACAACCTGTGATGGGGACAGCTAATAAGGGTTTTCAATTTAGAATGTAATTACTTATTTTGAGACTTAGCTTCCTTGCACAAATTGGCGTATTTTTAGTTCATTACAATACTCGTCTGAGACAAGCAAGGTTGATGTTCCCCATTCCCCAAAAAGGCAGCGCATCCTGACACAGAAATGTCACGGGCTGCGGTGTGAACCACCCCTTTAAAACAAAATAAGTTGGCTAAAACCAGCCAGTCATAATTGTGTGTCTAATTATGCAGTGAGATATATAGACACATTGTTGGATCTTGCTATCAGAGTGCCATATTAATGCTCTTTGTATATCCCTTTCCCTATAATTGTACAGGAAAAACGGATGCTATACTGTCTGGCAGCAAAACCCAGTGTCTGAGATGGGAAAAAAACCAAACTCCAAACCCTTTTCACGATCTCTTATTAACTGCTTCCTTTTATGAAACTATCACAAAACATGCCTAAGCACTGCAGACTCTAGACTGAAATTAAATATGTGTTCTGTTTGTTAAAAACAGTCAATTTAATTTCATTGAAACCATTCACAAATTTATATTGAATTTTGCCCATTCTTTGCATTGAAAAGAATTAATAAAATTGGATTGCTTTCAACTTTTATTTTTGCAATATTATGTTAAACAGTTTGAAGGATTTTTGATTTAGTTTTGATTTATGTATTTGAAATTATAAAACATTCTCTCCAACACTGACCCAAATTTGATGTAAAATAGCTGTGATTTTATGGGAAAACGGAGAAAATTTAATTTGAAAGAATTTATTTTTCTCTTCCCCACCCTTTTAGTTTGTCAGCTAACCAATCATTTATTGAAATAGCACTATGTAATACATACACCAAACACCAATGAATGCAACAAATATCCATTGATACCAAACAAAAGTATTTGTTAGAGAGCATTACAGTCCCATTTGAGAAGAACATGCCTCCAGCAAATCTCAGGATTCCAGTGAATCAATGTCTATTCTCAAGCAATCAATTTTACTGAACTGTAGCCTTAAAACTAAGCAGGCATTTTAAACTGTACTGAGGGACAGGAATTATTAGTTAGTTACAGAAGTCCTAAGTTGGGAAGTTATTCAGATTTATACTTTCCATACTTACTGGTATGGAAATGGTGGAGCTAGTGCAGCATTGTAACAGAAATGAGAACAACAATTTCAGGATCTGCTAGACAAAGATATTTTCCTTCATTAAAATATTCTGTACTTTGCTCTATAAAATTAATAGCAAATTTTTAAATTTTCCTCTATTCTAGAGCAGAAGGGGGTTGAAATCAAAACCAGCCTGAGAAGTTGAGAGACAGCTATTCATTAAAATGTATGAGACTGATGTTCTTAACCTTCGTTAGGGGTATGATCTGACTCTGCAAGAGTAGGTATAAAACCTCAAAAAAAAAATTTAATTTACTGGAGCCTTCCAATAGAGATTGAATCAGAATTTGGCCTGTCTGAACTGAACACTGATATTTGGTGGGGGTACAGTTTCCCTTAGCTGTTGGCTGTTTACTTAATGAGCTTGATGATGTCATTTCACTCCAGTGTCTGTTTATGAGATTAAAAAAAAAAAATAAAAGGAAAGGAAAAAAAATCAGGATCTTTTCCTTTAGGCTAAGCAATTGCATCCCACACTGATGCAGGTGAAGAATTTTTTTGTCTTGTTTGAAAAAAGCTGCCCCACAAAGTATTGCTGCGCACTTATGGCTAATGAACACATTGGCCCCAGCATAAAGGGAGAGACACACCTATTGAACTGCTATTATTGGAAACAATTATCTTTTCGGTTTCCTTATATATAATAGCAAATATGAAGAGTTGAAATATGGCATCTGTCTTCTTACAGGTCCCTTGTAAAGCCTTACACCGTAAGAGCCAATCTTACCTTTATGGAAGGATTTAGGCAGGAAGGCATGATGCAAGACCAGTAGTATCCATCCTAAAATTCTGGAGAGAAAGAGGAACACAAAGGTTGTGCTTTTGCTATTAGTAACTTTGTTCCCTACTTCAATAAATGCAGACAAACCATTCATTGCCATTTCCAGGAGGGAGCCAAATTCTGTTATTCATAATCAATACAAAACAGAAGGGTTAGGTCTTTTAGTTCCTAGGAGGCTGAGATGTTTTCTTGTGATACCCTTACTCTTGAAGGGCCAAAATCTCCTGAAATAAGCAACTTCCAGCATCTGCGAGTGGAGCAGAACTGGGACCTTAACCCCTGATCTTTGTGTTGACATTTGAATGGATTTCCTTTTGAACAGCAGGACTGAAGGCCCAGCTGGATGCTGAGCCATCATTTCCTTCTGGTGATGTAAATAAATAAGTGTAACATTGGGGGGAAAAAAAACCCCACTAGCTGGTCCCAGTAATTCCTGGCTGTCTTGTTATTTAATTTCTTGTACACGGTGAAAGACGTGCTAGAGTGCCTGATGTCTTTGCCATGCTTTAAAAAAGGACATAATAGTCAAGAGCACTAGTGCCTTCTTTTGAGCATAGCAGTGTGCTATTAAGCCGATAGGATCAGTAAACTTCCTAAAGCCTGCAGGATGAATTGATGTTTTTCAAAGACTTGTTTAGGAAAACAAGGGAAGCAAATGTTCATAGTCTTTTAAGCAGAGGGAAAAAGAGAGTGAGAAAGAGAGAAAACTCTCAACAAGGGATTATTCTTTTGTCAATTCCATTCTGACAAGAAAAGAGAATGTGCACTGATGATGTTTTTCTTTTGTTTAAATACTTATTTGTGCTACTCTGTTTGAGTGGAGGGAAGAAAATTTGTCACGTCAGTAGGATGCAACAAGCAACCGGAGATTTCTAAACAGATTGGTTACAGGCAGAGGCTAGTTTACAGCTTCGGTTCATACACTTAGGCCTTTGTATACCGAAAGGTAGAAACATTGACACATGGTCATTGGTGAGTGTAGTGAGGAAAAACAACAAGTCACTCGTAGCTTGACGTTTTTCTTTGGTTTGATGAATATATAAAATTCCTGACTTCATAATGTGAGCTTGGTGATGTATATAACTGACTTTCTTCCATGGTGTTTTGGTTTGAGAACTCTTGGTTTTGTTCATCAAGACAGATGGAGGGACCCTATGGATCCTTGTTTCTCTGAGGAGAGCAGGTAAAATTTATGTGAGAGTCAAGTCCAGTTCTTTATTTCCATGCCCACCCAAAAACTGATGGAAATTTTCATGAGATGGGATTAAATCCTTGGCATAGGAGTCTATATTAATTTCCAAAAGATTTTCTATTAGGTTAGTTTGGTAAAAAATGTAGTATTGGTGAAAAATTAATCTCTAAACTTTTATAACTTCTTTTTAAATGAATTATTTTCTCTCTTGAGATGGGATATTTTCTGTCTTAACAGAAAGATAAGCAAAATGGTGGCGTAGTGAAAAACGAGTGTTGACATGCGAATGAATGAACAGGAACTGGCCATGACTGGTCAGGTTTAACATGAGGATACTCTGATTATCAGAACATTCCCCTGTGGAGAAAATGGGCTAATACAAATTTTTACATGAATCTTGACTGGTTTATGTAAGAGATTTTGTGATAATACCAGGAAACCGGACTTGAAGACCCAGGATTGCATTTCCAGGTCAGTTTTCCAAAGTTGTTTGGCTCGCACTTTATTTTCAGTCTCCGCAAGCACCTCTGTAGATGAACTTTACCAGTGCAAATGTCAACAAAAGCAAATACTGGGCTTCCACGCTTGCATTTTTTTTTCTTTTCTAAGAATTGTGGACTGCTGATTTAAGGATCAGAGAATGTGCTTGGCATTACATAAGATGTATATTAAAAAACAGATCAGCATAACTCTTGGACAAGTCACAAGGTTGTCTGGAGAGTGGGTTTCATCTGCTGTGGGAGTTTCTGTGTAATTAAAGATATTCGTGCACGTACCTTTTCTGCAGGAGCAATGCCAGCTCCCAGAACTGTTGGCCATCTATTCCTGCCCCAGGCTTGCCCCTCTGCTCTATTGGCGTGACACTACATGAGTGCGATGTGGGGATGAAGGCAGAACACTTGGATATGAACTCTGCCAGATCAAAACTAATCCTGATAAAAGAGAGAGGGGGAGTTATTTGTACTGGAGATCCACCACTGAGCTGGTTTGCTGTTGTGGCGTCCCAGCAGAGAGGTGGCACGGGGCTGGGAGGAGATGCTGGCCGCAGGGTCTATGGGAACATGATAAACAATGCAGAGACATTGTGTTTGTGATTTATCTAAATCACTGGGGTTTGCAACAGAAGTGATTCGACGGCTCAGTCTGTACTATGCCAGTGCTTTTGAACTCCTGTTAATCTCCACTGAGGCCTCTTAGGACTCTTTGCCCTTGTGTACCCCATGTAGAAATATTTGTCATTGGCCTGATTCAGCTCTCTTGGAGATGTATGGGAGACTTCTGGTTAGAAAGGGAACTTGTAGCGACATTTATGTTCTGCAGAATCTTTCCCCTGGGACTACAGTGTTCAGTGCCTGATTCTCTACTGCCTTATGTCTTGTGTGGCTATTTGTTTTTGCTGGTGCTAGTACATAGAACGGTGCTGTTCTGATTTGGAAACATTTTATACCCACTCAGCACAGATACAAGTGTCTGCACAAAAGACAGAGCAATGGAGAAGTGGGTTTAACTAGTGCAAGGTCGTTTGTAAAAGTTAGGATGCTTGGAAGCAGAGAAGAATCCTGTAACAGTCTTAAATGAAAAGATATTCACTTATTCTGTTCAAGTAAGTACTGTAGATATTTACAGGTGTAAATTAATCTACAGACATTTAGTCTTCCTCTTGAAGGAAAGTTTTCTTAACAAAGTGTTTACTTGCACAAGTGAATGTAAAAAAGAAATAACTCAGTGTATGATTATGTTGTTTTTTTTCCTTGTCCTATCTATATTGCCAAAAGAGAACTGGCATAATCACACAGTTGAATTAAAGTTGAGATTGTGCAGTAGAAGAGTCGGGATGTATTAGATTCAGGGCTAGATTCTGACACATTTTCTCTAGTAGAATAAATTGTTGTTTATTCTGAGTAACTGAAAAAGCATCATCTACAAAAAAAAGTATGATTTCTAGAAATTCCCAGCAATTGCTAATGTTTATTCTTCTGCAGTCATCTCTTTGTATAACTCAAATTCCATCTAAAAATTCCTTTCTTCTTAGTTTTGTTGAGAAAGGAAGATTTCACAGAATTGTAGCTGCATTTGAATCCAAGAGATTTTTTGCTGTAAAACTCTGAAGAGCCTATTATGCTACTGCCCTGTCTAAAGTAATGTAAAGTGAAGCTGTTCCAGTATGAGTAATGATGTGTCAGACTAATTGTTTTGACTAGCTGGGCATCCTCTGAGCTCACTGGATCATGAATGCAGTGGCTACATTCGGTTTCATGCCACTGTGCTCTGAATGTGGTGTTTGCTTCTAACTGTTGCTTTTATAGCATTTTATTGTGCACCTATTGTGTTATGTTTTTGCTGCTCAGTGTTTGTCAACATCATATTTCAAAATACCATGGAAGTGCTGAGTGCTATACAATTAATGCCTAACGTTTAAAGAACACTATTTTGTATGGGACAACCTGCTGTTAGTTTGAATATCAAGTATCCCATTTACATTTTGGTGGATAGTTCAGAAATTTGATGTTTGCCAAATATGAAGTGTTGAAGAACACTTCATGTGCTGGATTAGTTCACTGTTGTGATCTCCTTCACAATGAGCAGCCATCTAATAAAAATTTGTATGCACAAATTTACATGACTGCATTACGCTATCTTGTGGGTGACAGTTCAAACATGCAGTAAAAGAATATTTTGACTCCTTTTATCAGATGGGCAGAAGATCTTTCAGAAAAGGAAACCAAAGCAAAATATTTACCTCCAGCTGTTAAAAAAAATATTCATAAATCAGCTGTAGCAAATAGACTGGAAAATACTTGGCTTGATCATACATGTGTTAAACTTTTTTTGTAACAGTCCATAGCAAATTCTTTTAAACATTTACTTGGCATATGCCACAAGTAAAACTTTACAATGTTGTGCACAGTAGTAAAAATAATATAATAAATTTCCTTAAGAAGCTGTTGCCAGAAAGTTTGCCTTGCCTTGCAGATTATACCAGAGGAGTCCAGTAATCTGAGCAAAAACTGCAATTTGTGGAAATGCCGTTCACAACCCATTTACCCTGCAAATATCTCCTCATCTATGAGTTTTGGTAGCACAGCCCAGAACACCTTGCTGACTGGAATCCCCCACCCCGCATAAAACATAATAAACAGAGTTGGTAGTGGGTGAGATTTGGTACAAAATAAGAAGCTTTAATTAATTTTAAATGGTGCTTTTCAGAGTGTCAAAAGCTCAGCCCACTGAAGTGGAAAAGGGGGTTAGAGTGGTTAGAGCCTGGCAACACAGCTAATCTAGGCACTCCTGAGCAAGCTCATTTCAAATGCTTACATCAGTCCATCGGCATTTCGAGGTAAAGCTGCCTGGGGACAGCGAAGGGAACAAGCCACATTACAGACAGACCTGCCAGTGCGGGGCTGCCAAGTTAAGGGTCTGTGGCAGCTCCTGTGACAAGAGAGCATTGTCACAGCGCGGGGCCTGGGCTGCCGGGATGGTGCGGGGTTGGTTGGTTGTGCTTTCGGCGTTTGGAAGGAACCCAGACAAGCTGGGGGATTGATGCTTGGTGCGCACAAACCCCCTGAGATGGAGGCTGTAGAAATGCTTACATGGATTAGGTAAAACAGTGTGGGCCACGCTTTCGGTCATTGTAAATCAGGGCAGCCCCGCTGCAGCAAACTGTTGCTTTGCTGGCTCAGGGCATTTAAATAGTATTTTTGAAATCGGTGGTTACATGTTTGCTTTAAAAGAGAGAAGGACTGTGTCCATGCAAGTATTCAGTTTTAATTTTCCGGTGCATAAAGCAAAATGTGTTTTGAGAAGTTCCTTTCTGACTGTTTAAAAGACGAACTAAATTGGTTTTTGAACTTACTGCATAGAGAATTTGTTCTTCTGGAGGTCATTCTGGGATCTGTTTTCTAAAGGCTAACAGTTATAAACACAAATACCGTTAACTAAGCTATCAAATTTTTTTGTTTGTTTTATATTTTCAATTATAATTTTAACAGTAGCCAAGATATGCTTGTCTACCCACTTTTGTTTCTCTTTAAATCAGTGGCAGAACTCCCATTGACTTCTACCGCAGCACACATGATGTAGTACTTAATTCATGTTAATCTTAGACAATAAAGTCTAGAATATGAGACTGATGCTGAATTGAGTATGCAAAACTTCAGCTAAGAAACCCTCTCAGACTTATAAGGTAATGCCCCTTAAAATTAAGCTGGCGCTTCATAGTAAGTTCTTATTCATTCATTATTTACAAAGTGGGAAAAAGAAAACCTCAGTACTATTTGCTGAGTACCAGTCAGATGACCCACAGCCAACAGAAGCTTACAAAGTTTTAATAAGGTAGGTAATTCCTTTTTATAAATGTAATTGCTCTTCTCAGCCACTGGAGCATAGCGGCTTCAAACTCTAGTCTTCCTAACTTCTGCACAAAGTGACTTTCTACAATTTTTAACTGTAACCTCAGTGCTACATTCATGTCCCAATTTGTATTTCAAGTTTGATCCATAGAAGATGCTTAAAGTTTTGGTCTTCTTTCTATAAAGCATGTAAGCCTAAAATGAGACTACTCACATTGCTTAGAAGTCTATACCTCAGTGGTACCCTGAGTGAATCCGCCATATGTGCTCTGCTTCTTGAGGTAGGAGGCTCTGTCATTAAGTTTGCTCTGAACATCTGCGGCACTTACCCATTCAGTTCAGGATGTCCTCAAGCTGAGTTTGTCTCCCTGTGAAGTCACTTCTTTGCATTGTCTCCATAAGTGGGGACACGCTAGTTCCAGGTCTGCTTACTGTACCTAGCAGCCCTCTAGAGCTGCTATTCATAGATCTTTTGTTTGCTGACACTTGTCTCACCTCCCACAACAAAAATCACAGAAAACACCAACCAACAAAACCTCAAAAAACCTCCAGCCCTCAGAATTTCCCCAAGAAGGTAATTCATCTTTTAACTGACAAGGATGCACTACATGCACCAGGCTGATGGCAGGTTGGGAAGAGATGCTGACCTTGGGCATGAGTGCCTTGTGCCACTAGGCTCCTTTTTGCTAATGGTGAATACACAGTCCCAAAGGAACCTCTACTAAGTCTTGAGTAGTCCTACCCAGCACATGTGTTGGTGATATGTTTGCTAGCTCACCTAGTAATCACAGAATCACAGAATGTCAGGGTTTGGAAGGGACCTCGAAAGATCATCTAGTCCAATCCTCCTGCCAGAGCAGGAACACCAGATGAGGTTACACAGGAATGTGTCCAGATGGGTTTTGAATGTCTCCAGAGAAGGAGACTCCATAACCTCCGTGGGCAGACTGTTCCAGGGCTCTGCCACCCTCACTGTGAAGAAGTTTCTTCTCATATTTAAGTGGAACCTCCTATGTTTCAGTTTGCCTCTTGTCTTGTCATTGGTTATCACCGAGAATAACCTGGCTCCATCCTCGTGACACTCACCCTTTACATATTTATAAACATTAATGAGGTCACCCCTCAGTAATATGTCATCTGTGGGATGTAGAAGTTAAATCCAGGCAGTCCTTTTGAAGCTGCAGCAGCTCCTGAGATCCTACCAGGCAAGGTAGATAGGAGGATCCATGAAGCAGCCTCCTCACCAGCCCTGTGCTCTGCCTTGACCGAATCCTGCCTTGTATACTCCATGCAGATCCAACTGCTGCACGGTGACCTGGGACCACCTCTTCCCCACGTACCACCCTGCGCCGGTTCCCACTCTGCATTTTCCGGTAGAAAAGCTTGCTCTTCCAGTCACATAGAAAGGGTGCAGGAATGCGCTCTCTCCTGCCTGGAATAATCTCTGCTCTTATGGGGAGTTTGGGTAATGCGTTGCCAGCCTCTCTGTGATTGTGTACATATTGTGTAAGCGGTGACAGCAAATGTGGTTATGTGTGATTAAAGGAATAGTTTAATCCTAAATTCATTGTTTCCCATTCATCTCTCCCAGGTGAAATTGTTTCCCAAATAATAGACAGAAAACTTTATCTTAGAGATTGGTTTTAACTAAAAGCTGTTGAAGGGACCAGATATCTTGGGAGATGGATTTTGGCATAAAGAATAAACATCCCCTGAGAAATATGTTGGCTCAAGTTTTTGTTTATTCATGGTCTATCTTGAAAATATAACAGTTTGGCTTCTGTGGTAAGATACCTTTACTGGGAAACCTCACCTCTTCCTGGCCATATTCTGGCACTGTACCATTGTTTGTCTTCCTTTTGTAATTAAATGTTTTGGGCCTAGTCCTGAACATGTCAGATGAAATTTCATTGACTTAAGGTAACTCTTTGTCTCAGCAGATCAAGACTAGGCTATGTATTAAACAAACTTATTCTGCATTCTAGATCCATACTACACAAAAATAGACCATTGTTACAGTTCCTCTGAGTGTCGGTGCTGTGAAGGCGTAACAGGAATTATATACAAACCCAGGCTGAATGAAATCTGTACTGGGTAGCCACAGCATAGAACGTGTATTATTTTTAGCATTCATTCACATTATATAGTGACAGAACAGTCACTAGGAATTATAGCAGGCTTTGGAAAACTGAAAACACGTTAAATCAGAACATGTCCACAGACCTATTGGATCAATTCAGCTTTTGCTGTTAATAAAAATTACCTCCCACCTTCATTTTCAAATCTATCCTCAGTTTTTCTAATGTACCTAATATAACAACACTAAAAAGAAAACATTGCTTATGTGTGTTGCTTATTCTTTTTCCCCATGTATTTTCCCCGGATTGGGAAGATTTTGACAGTGAGCACGTTGCTGTCTTCTAATAAGTGCCAGGGAAAGGCACAGTCTCATGGCTAAAACACAGCACTGGGGACTGAAGTCAGAGGCCTTGTACTGGCCTGGCTCTGGCACAAATCTGGGGCAAGTGATTTTCTCTCTCCATGACTCAATGCTTGCAAAAAAAGAAAAAAAAAAAGGAGTCTTTTGGCAGTGTTAAACATGTTTTCAGATCCTCTATGCAGTACAAAGGTTATTTTCCTTTGGAAACATTTCAGAAAACAGCAGAGACAGTGAGGAGGATTCCTCTACGTTTGGAAGTTCATTCAAATTTTTCTCAGGCGCTCCAAACCCTTTTGCAACATGTGTTATTTAGGACAGAACTTTAGGTTTTTACCAAGGTAAGATATTTTTCTGACTCTAGAAGATGCAAGTGATAAGGGAGGAGTGGAGGACAGAAAACTAAAGTGTCTTTTATCCATGGAATTGGTTTCTTCTCAAATTTTATGCAGTGATTTGACTTGCTGGTTATTTTATCCAGTGTGGCTTGTTCATCAGAGGTGGTTCTGCATCGGGGTAGCCTGTGCACTATTCCACTCAGATAACTGAGATAATTAAATCATAGTGAGATAATTTTATCTTCATTTTAATTCTGTGCATCACTCACAGATCTTAATTTAACAACACATGGAGATGAAAGACTTCTAACTTAAGGTATCTGTGGTGATGTAAGGAACGGGAACCATTTCAGGATTTATTCTTCATTTGCTTGCATGATGCAAATATTCTCCTGAAGGTTGGTGATAGCAAAGCTGATACCAGGAGCACTGTTTTCTAGATGTGTAAGTCTCTCAGTGGTCTGAATGAAAAGGTCAAGCTCTGTAGCTCAGGATGTAGCTGACCACATCACAGCTAGTTCTGCCACAGGAGGGTGACAGACTTGTACTGGCTTTGCGTGGGTGACAGGTTTTTGCATTTTTAAGTAATAGGAATGCATTTTTTTCCTCTTCATGTGACTTTTTATAGTATTTAGATATACTATCATATTTTAAAAGGGTGAAAGAAAAGTGGAGAAGAGAAATGGGGGTGTTCAGACAGTGACAGATCATCTTTAGATGTCTTATAATTTCAATCTATACATTAATTATGAGAAGAGTGGCAATTTTATGCACGAGTGCAAATCTTATGCAACAGAATGTATTTTGTCATTAAGTGAATGGACAATTTTTTTCACTATGAGCAATTATTGCTAAAAATAAATAAATCCATTTTGTATTTAGAAACAAGGGACGTCTGTCTGATTAGTAGGGAGTGGGTGTTTTGAGAAAGAGGTGGCTTGTGAGTCAGAACTTCTTAGATCTATTCTTGGTTCTGCTTCTGATTCATTATTGGTTGGATCCCAAATCAGTGGAAATGGTGCCAGAATTTTTGTGACCTAAAACAAATCACATCAAAGTAAAAGTCGTGGTTTAGGCAAAGAGTTTCTTAACCTGTCCTGCGAGAAATATGATGCACTACTTCTCCAGTCCCTTCTCTCTGAATGCCTGATGCTGGGCATGCTGCTTCCCTGCTATAGTTGGTCCATTTTATTTCTTATCTCTCCATCAACGCAAGTTTTTCTGAAATCTGGAACTCTAAATATATCATGAATAAATAGCAGCCCATACTTTTATATATAGATAGTATGTCCAGAACTACTCTTTTTATTTTTGAGGGAGCAACTCTGAAGCTGATGGTGTCCATTTTTGGATTAAAATTCTGATTGCATTTTTGTTAAAAGTAAAAGAAATAATTATATTAAAAAAAATAGTTGAGGTTCTTTTAGACAACCGAAAAGGTTCCATGGGTAGCGAATGAAAGTAATAATTCTGTATACTCATGCAGTCTCTTACCCTCTTTGACTGTAGCCATGTTCACTGCCTTTCATTTAGGATCACAGAAAACAGAAGAGCTTCCCCAGGTTATCAAATCCAGTCCCCAGTGTTCACTGGAAACCATGCAATTAAATAATAGATAAGAAAAATCCAGAGTCTATTATCACAGTCCCCAATATGCTTTCCATACCAAACTTCTGATGTAGTGAAAACTCAAATCCAAAACTGTACTGTATTACAGCAAAAGAACAAGAACAAAAAATTAAAGTGACGGTAATGTCTTAGTTCCTTGCAACAGAAGACAATAAAGCTTTCAAATAAAGCACTTATTTTGCAAATTTACCTTTTTGAGTGCTCTGCTGGAGGGATGTGAGATGACTAAAGGGCAGTCCTTTTTCCAAGGTGCACAAAGAGCCTGCCTTCTGGCAGCAAAGCAGCACTGAACCTTTCGTTCTTGCAAATGCTTCCAGTGGATGGGAGAGGGTAATTTATGTGGTACACACCCCATTATTGCAGATGGAATTTTGTGTGTGTGTGTATTTCAATTTAGACTCAACAATATGGAAGCAATTCTCAAAGGGCACCATGTTCTTGTTGCATGTATAGTATAATGCTACTAAATATTAGAATAACTGAATCAATAGAATGTATAAATAGATATCTCCTTCACCCATCTGCACAGCTACAATGTGTTTAATGTGTTAATTAAAACTTTCAGCAAAAAGAAAAATGAAGCTTGAACACTAATCTGAAAACATTCTTTTTTAACATGTCAGGAGTGTACTGTAAAAAGCGACTTCTTTAACAACTTAATAAGTAAGTGAGAAACGTTGCAGCAGGTAGTGGATCTTCAGTGATAACAGCTATTGCAAATGATTGATTTAAAAAAAAAAGACAGTTTAAATCTGTTAACTTGTAAAGACTTAGTTGTTGCTGAGTAAAGGGTAAGGATCTGGTATCTGCTCTAGATTAAGGGAGAGAGAGGAAGGTTAGAAGTCCCACTTTAAGCTCTAACACAAAACCAGACATCTGTTCTCACAACCAGGAAATCTGCAGATAGTAATTGGGACTACACATCTAAATTCTTCCTCTGTTCATGTGAGCATATAATTTCATAAGGTGCCTTTAAGCCAGAGTAGTCTAAATGTATTTTGAAGAGTTCTAATGTGCTGACGTTTTTTTTAATTGCATTTCCCATGAAATGCTGTGTAGTGGGCAAAATTCTCCTTCCCACCACTGTGAAAATGAGGACGCTTCTCTGATACTATTGTTATTGATGTAACTGAGCACAATTTGTTCCAGCATAGATCTGTAAAACAATTTATTCCTGCACCAGAACTTACTTTCTGTCCTGTAGGAATTAGCATTCACAGGTATTCGCTCACTTCAGCAGCATTGTCTGCCATGAAATAAATTCCTTATTTCATAAGTCTACAACTCCTTGAAAAATGAGTTTAACATGCAGAGTACAAATACATTACTAGCTTTTTAGACTTTTCTGCATGGTTGTGGAACTCTAGCAACATATACCCTACAGTTCCTAGCTGGCAGCCTTTTTTCGCAATAGTTTTTCTTAAATGTGACTACTTCCAATTGCGATTTCAATTTCTGGAATTGAACTTCTCAGCTGAGAGGCTCAAATGAGGATGCAACAGGCAAGAGACAGCATAGCATACTATTGTGACAGGTGGTGCAAAACATATGAGGTGTCAGGTAACTCCAGTGTTATTTGTTAGGACGTGGACTGGGCTGTAGGAAAGAGTTCTATGTTCCTTGAAGACTGGGAAGCCCAGGACATGGTGAGCAGGGATGATGTGCTCCTGCTGCTGCGGTGCAGACAAGGTTCTGCCCAGCAGTCTGATCTGTTCTTCAGCCTGGTCCACAAAATGACGGTCACTTGTGAGACAATCGTTTGAAAGGTCCTCCATACATTGCAGTGAGATCACGTTCCTGACAAGTGGGGGACTGATCGAGGACAGAGGGAGAGAGGGGAACCTCACCCTCTGAAATCCCACTGCATCATTTGCATTGTTCTTGCCCTGTAAACTAACACGGTTTCATCTTGTCATTGTACCATTTTATTTTTAGTTTCACCATGCAATACTCAAATGGCACTGTGCATCACAACTGAGACCTCTTGTCTGAGGTGGTCATTGCCTGGACAGTCCACACCCAATGCACTCCTTTCCTGGGTCGTGATAGCAACAAGTTAAAGCTGAATGTCTCTCATCAAGGATAGTCAGGACTGCCAGATAATATATGGAGAAACTGTGTGTCCCTCCCTGCAATGTGGAAGCTTTGTGGAAAATCGGGAAATCTCAAAACCAAAAACTCTAAGCATAAGGAACTGTCAGTTGTCCAACAAGTTTTTTTTGGACAATTCACATTTTCTTCGAACACAAGGGCTATTAACTTCTTTAAAAAATAATGAGCTAAGGTTCTCCTGTAACTAAATAACTTGAGGAGCTGGGGATTTTTGAGGATCTCTAAATAACATGACTGCAATCAGTATAAAAGACGAGGCAATTCAAGTACTGTAGAGGATAACAAGGCCTGATCTACTTCTGCTGTTGATGTGTTGCCGTTAATTTTAGTGAGATTGTGCTCAGCACTAGTAGACATTTAAGCAGTGGTTTACAACAAATAACTATGAATTTTCATATCTATCAACAGGCTGTAAAGGGAATGATCTGAAATCCATGCAAATAAGAAGCAGAACATTTTCTTTAAACTATTTATGTGGTTCTCATATCGAACCTCTAGTAAATTACCCAGCTAACTGCATTTTCCTCAATGAGAATGTTTGAAAATAATTTGTTATCTATTAAATATATATCCAGTAATCTTTCTTCTTTCCCCATCTGATTTACGTTATTTTAGCATGATATTTTTTTAGTTACTGAAATAATTCTGTGTTTTGTTCTAAGGGCTCTTTAACAAACATCTGTTATAGCTAACAACATTTTTTTTTTGCCACAGCACATTAAAGATTCAGGACTAAACCTTAAGCTGGTGTAAGCTGATCTGGCTTCCAATGAAGTCAATCCTTTAACTTTGTGAAGACTTTCAGTTGTAGCCAAGAGAAGAATAAGAAAGTCAGTGTAGCCCTTGTACCTGTCATATTGATCAGATCTGTAATTGCATCAGGAAATTGAATGTTTTAAAAATTCTTTTGTTTAGGCTAGAACGGCTTATGAAAAATGTATTTATGGCTATACTATACTTTATAGAGTGAGTTTGTTTGTATAGCTTGGAGGAGGATGTGGAGCTAAGAAAAAACATTCATTTTAAAAGAGTACTTTAATTGAAACTAAGAAAACTAAAGTGAAAAACTATTTATCCAAACAAACTTTGTATCCTATAAAGATGTGGGTACATAAAGCACGCAAGCCTGTTGCTTATTAGATTATTTCAGGCCTTCACAAGCTGTTTGCTTACTCCAATAGCAACTTGTTGATAATAGCAATGCTTTTGTGAGAAACGGCCCGAAAAACAATGGAAAGCATCAGATTTAGTAAAGTGTCTAAGGAAAGTCTTAAAATGACACCCACGCTACGAAGGGAAGACCAAATTTGCTTTTTCTGAAGGGAATTTGTGTTTGTCAGGAAGGGCTCCTGGCGGCTTTGTTTCCAGGCCTTGATGTGTGACCAGGAGCCTCCAGGCCTCCCGTCACCCCTGGCCTTGTTCTGCCACCGCGCTGCCCACCCATACCGGCACCGCAGGGGGAAGGGTTTCAGAGGAGCCACAATCAAAAGCGGAGGGAGGAAAAAAAAGTGCTTTTCAGGGTCTGATGTGTGGGAATCAAATGAGAGGCCTAGCTCAAATCCGGTCGCCAGGCAACCATAGTGATATGCTGAGGGAATATCATTAAAGTTGGAAACTAAGCGGTTGCTCTGAATTAGCAAACCTGACCGCCGTGCGGATGATGCGCCAGAGCCACCTCAGCCCCCGAGCTCCTTTTCTGCACGTAAAGGGGGGAAAAAAGCAGCTGATTTGTGGAGTTTTTCATAAAAAAGACAATAGCTGTCCAGACACGGAGTTGGTGGTGAAATATGGTAACTGCCAGCCTTGCAGCTGGCCCTCCAACACAAGATTAATAAGTTGCCGTTTCCTAGCCGACCACAACCTAGTGGGAACTATCCGGCATTTTTCCCTGAATTGTGGGTAACAGCCTTCCCGCAAGCTGGCCTACTTTACTGCTCTGCTTTCTGCCGATCGCTCTAAGTGCAGTACACATCTGTGGCTGCAATGAGGTCAGCGGGAGCGGTGGCCGGCAGCCACCACCTGAGCTGGCCGAGCCCATCCTCGCCATAAAACCCAGGGCTGGTTCTAAACCGCAGCGCTGTCTGCCGAGGAGGCAGCCGTGGCCATGGGTTAAGCACTTCAGAAAGTTTTGCTGAGACTGGAGCGGGGAGGGGATGGCGGGGGACCGGGTTCGGAAATGACAATGTGACAAGAGAGCGGGAGCGAACCTATTGAATTAGATTTAGGCTGCGCTGAATATTATCATTGACACGAACAAGCAAAGCTTATCTGCTCTTTCCTTCTTGAAAGGTTGAATGAAATTGAATTGCCAGCCTCTGTATTTTACCACCGTTTGGCTGAAACGGCTCAGAGGCATACATGATCGCTTAAAAGGAAGCCAGGTTGAGTCAAACTGTAAAGCGTATGTATGCATTTCTGACAGCAACATCTCAAACACAGTGTGACATGGCATAACATTTAGAAGTAATTTGATTACAGGCACTGTGTAATGCAAATCAGACTTTCCCAAACACGTTAATTTGTTATCACAATAGCTCACCAACACAGTCAGGTTTGATTTATTTTAAGGTATCTTCAAGCTACATTTTCTATTATATTAAAGCATTGTAATATAATTGTGTGCATTTGCTCACAAATTATAAAGAGCTAAAAGATCAGTGAATCCCCTGGCTTCTGTCTTTCTAGGTTTAATTTTAAATGACAGTATGATGAAAATCTTTATAATACACAGAAGAGAATCATTTGGATGTTTCTTTAGGCACAGAAATTTGGAAAGAAAAGTTGAACTCAAATTCATAGATTATTCTGGGTAGGAAAAAAAAATAATGCATCTGTAAATGTCTTTAAGCTTCTCTATGACCAGTTTATTCATTTAGAGTCACATGTGGCTGAGTTGCAATTAATTTTAGATATTAATTTTTTTGGTAACTAGATAGGACCTGTCAGAGTAACTCTGAATGTGCAAGTGCAAGATTTGTGCTTTCTGTTTCTGGATTTTCTTCTGTACTTCTGTGCGACATTTGTGAAATGGGTTCCTTCTTTCTTGTCTGTTTCCTGAGTTTTACAAAGTACATTCAGATCCACAAAGAAACTAAATTTGACTGATAATGTCAGCCTGGGGAGAATTTTCTTAAATTTCGAGCTTCTGTTTTTAGAAGTTGCTTCGTGGAGCAATATTATTCTGATGATTCAGAGCTAATGAAACTTTAAGGGGTGACAGAGTCCTGCTGGTAGGATCTACCTCCCAAGCTGGAGCACAGCGTAGTCACATCCAATGTCTGTCAGATACGAACCAAAAGACTTAGCTTTGGCAGGTGGTTGCCATCAATGTGCTATATAATTGGCACTGAAAATCAGTCTGATTTGAGGCAGCACTGAAGCGTCTTACTTGGTGGAATAGGAGAAGCCATGAAAAATGGAGAGATGATCTGGAATGGTTAGCTGAAGTTTGATCAACCCAGTCCGTGCAGAATGCAAACCCAGATTTGAAGTGAAGCAGAGCTGAGCATAACCAGGGAGAAGCCCAGATGATGACAACCCCGGGTGGGAGCACAGTCTCAATATGTAGTCATCTGCCTTTGGGGGAGAAGTGGTATCTCGCATATATGCTCTAGCTGGAAAAAATGTTCTAGCGTCAACCAGCCATGATTATTCCTTCCCAGTGGATGTGCCAAGATGCAGATTACAGAAATATCCTCCAGTCATTATTACAGAGGAGCCCAGAACATAAACACAAGTGAAAGCTTATATGTGGTAAACGTTTCCTGAACATCAGCTGATCTACTGCAATCTTACATGCATGCTTTTAGCTCCTGAAAAATGTGAGGTAATTCATGTTGGCTTAGCCCACTGCTCCAAACGAAACAGGGGAATTAACTAATTCCAGTTACCTGAGATGCAAGCTTAGAGCACATGCACAGACAGCTACCATGAATCAGAGGCCATGCAGTAACTTCTTTGTATGTGAACATCCCAAGTTTATATGAACTGATCCCACTCAGTCATAATGAGAGAGGACAAGTTGCCTTCGGCTCTGCAGCCACAGAAACATTAGTGCTGTTCGCTGCCTCTGTGTCTTTTTGGGTCAATGTAGCTTTTGCTTTTCCTCTGGTTCTTCATATAATCTCCAGCGCTTTTAGAACACACGTATTTCTCTTGTGAGATTTACCTGGCCTGGAGTGAGGAGAGGAGCTTAACAACATGGGTCCCTTTTATTTATAAGAACATTCCTCTCATGATCTCTGTCACAGACACGAGGATTAAATATGGCTCTGTTTCTTGTACATATTTCTCTCATATGTCCCGGTGATTCTGAACCCTGTGGATACTTAGAAAACAGATTTTCCAACAGCCTGAATATTGTAGCCTTTCGTTCACTAGTATCTATTACATCTTTATGGCTACAAAGATATTTCTAGTCTGACAATTGAGATTTACTTATATTTGATGCTCCAAATTACTTGAGACTACCAGGTTTTAGGTATTTTAATGGTGAAATCAATTAAAGGAATATTAGTTCAGTTACAGTAATAGTGCTTCATATTTACTGTGCTGCGTATCTGCTTTTGACCAACGAATGAATATGTTTTCCTGAACTGATTTACCATGTGTGTTCTTTCAATCACCCTCCCTGCCCCAAACCTCTCCGTTCGGTCCTATAGAATCTCTTCATCCTGACTGCTCCTTGACATACTTGGCTGTTACTACAGCAGAGGCATTGCAGTGTTTTCCACTGGCCACCCTGTAGCTTTTCTGATTTCACTGGTTCCTGCAGTCAGGTAGACTCTCTTTCTCTTTATGCAAGCAAGTTGTCACCTGACTGACTGCGGTCCGCTGAAAGAAACATCTCCCCTCAAACTGTGCTAAGAAGAAAACAGTTTCTCTTCCCTCCCGGCACCAGCCCTTTGGGTGTGAGGGCAGAGCTGGCTTGTGAGGAAGAAGTGCCTTGCCCCTGTGTGTGATTTCCTCTTACTGCAGCATTAACTTGGGCCCATTTCCTAGCTGTACTGCAGCGACTTGCTGCTCGGCTTTAAAAATCAACAGTTTGTGTCTGTGCCTGTCTGCTTTGCTGTGTGGCAGAGGGAGAGGAAAGGGTGAGGCACAGAAAGCTCAGTGGTTCTTCATGTTAACAAGAAGCTGATGTGATCTCCTGTGAGTGTTCTTCAATAAGTGATGAATGGGACATGTAGCACCAGAGCACATCTTCTTGTTACCCATGTGTACCTTTCTTGAGATCAGATGTCCGTATTACCACTCCTTCCATCGTAACCTGGGACCGTGATTGTGAACTGAATGTTCTTTATTTAATAGTCTTATATAATTGAGTATCTGAAAAAGTAGAGTAGCCTGGTCAAGAAACATAATTTTCTTCTAAACCTGAACTGATGGGCTTCATCTGGGGGTTTGAATTTATATTGCATTTTTGTTGTGTAGAAAGAACAACAACAGTGCTTTGAGTGCTGTTCTGAATCTGCAGGAGGGTTAGGCAGAGAGTGCCAGTTCAGGTACTGTATGAAATAGTGTGCACAGGATATGATCTTTCTGATCAGATGCTTTCTGATAGAAAGTAAGCACCCATAGGTTTTTATTAGTTCTGAGGGTTTCCTATGTCCAGTACAGCAAATCCGTTGCAGAGTGGCTAAAATCTCCTGCCTATACTAATATTTCCACGGAGTTTTCTACGGCACCAAAACCCACAACTATCTAGTCTGGAGCTGGAAAGTTCTCCAGGTGATCTTTGTCTCCTTGAAGTATTTTGTTCAGATTTTCCAGTGCCACATAAATAATTAACTGATTAGTTAAATAATAAATAAAAAACCCGAACAACCTGTGTAGAAGCTAATATATATGTGTTATTAGTAGCCCAAGTTCTATCTTTGTGAAAAGTGTGCTCACTTTGCAAAAAACAGCTTTTGAGACAGAGGTAGGCATTGGGCAAAAGACAGCTGTTGAATTGGCTGATTGATTTTTATCTATGCAGCGCATCTTTGATAAAAACTTTAACACCCCCTTTCCCTCACCCCCTTCCACTGATCAAATATATGACAAGAATGGTCCTGCAGAAGACCCATTCTGGGTTTCATGGGCAATTTATTAGATACCTAGTTACGAGGAATTACCTTATGATCAGCTTGCCGTTTTCCTCTTGCAAGTGTTATGTTAAAAGGCTAATTCCCTGTGCTCTTGCTTTTCTTGGCCACTGTTACAGTATGCCTTGGGCCAGCAAGTTTGATCTATAAGTAGATGTGATTTAACCCTTATGGTTTGTTTTCTTCTTGGCTGTCGGCTGGTGGCAAAGGGCCAAATACTAACAACCATAATGGCTGAGCAGCTGGGTTTGCATGCATGACATCTTAAAAATTGCTTACATACTGGCCCCGTCATTGCAGTATGTTGATTTCTTCCTGTTTGACTGGCATGGTGGCAGAAGCAAGATAAGCATCCTCAGGGAATATCCAGGGCTGAGGTTTTCTCCTTCATAGGAGAAAATACTTTAATGTTGCTGCATAGGGCAACTGCTGAAGTAAACTTTCTCTCTAGTTCAAAAAATGTTGAACACCTTTTAAAATTATAACTCTGAAAGTGTGAAAGGATTTCTTCTGGTTATTGCTCTCATCTATGATTTTCCTTTAAGAGATGGTAGACTTCTCAAACTCGACTATGTCCTGGACAAGCCAGGACTAAATTCTGCATGTTGGATTCCTGTAGACTATTATCAAAGAGGAGGAAGACAAATTTGCCTTTGAAGTAGAACAGAGCCACCACAAAATCCATAATGAACAGGAGAGAAAACTGTTTACCAACACATGAAAATTAAAAATGTTATATGCAATAATCCTGGAAATTTGTTGTTAAGTTGGTAGAAATGCAGTGAAATTTGAGGTAGTGAGATTACTTGTGTAAAACTAACAAATGCAATCAGGTAGTCTGCACAACTTTCCATATAGAAGAAAATAAATCCTTTCTGTTTCATTTTATTTTAGGCAAGCAAGTGGTTTTGCTGTCAGCACCACTTGTAGCACTATAATGAAACTGAATCATTTTAAACAAACCCTCAAATACTCTTTACTTTGCGTTAGGATTATGCAATTGAGAGAGAATAGTAACTTCTTAACAAAAGAAGCAATATGTGACATTTTGTCTGTCAGCACTGGTGAAGTGGAATACACAAGCTTATTTAAAATTATTATTAAGTTTTACTTCACATAATAATGTAATTATAAAGGAAAAAGAAATGGCTTGGAATATAATGAACCCCAGTCATACACAGCAAAGGATATTACACAGTCAGTGAGGAAGAATACATCTAAGCAGCCTGTGATGAATAACACATCTTGATCTGGGATCCCTATAAACTGTTCTTGATAGTGTAGAAGTGGACGCTGAGGAATAAACCCACCAAGACTGGTAAGCACATGACATTACTCATGTGTAAATTGGAAAGGATCTGGCCCTTTATGGAGATGTTTAGTCTTTTTCCAGTGCTGAAGGATTAACATGGCTAAATTTAAACAGCAGGGATGAATTTTAAAAAACACTTGATGTTAGCACTTCTGCTGACCTAAATGAGAGAAGAGCTTGGACAGCACTGAAGAATTTAGAAAATCCTACTCATTTCTGTGTACATGTTCTCAAATCCTTAACTGCATGCCAAATCAGCCCTTCCAATTTTAAAAATGACAAATGACTCACTTAACAGATCAGATTGAGAACCCTTCGAAATCTGTGAAGAGAATCCTGATGATTTCAGAAAGTTTTGGATCAGTTTCAAAATTAATTTTGTTTTGGAAGAACTTGGATGTTTTGTGCAAAAATAATTGGGCAAAGGGGCATTAGAACCGGATGTGTTGATTGATACCAGTTACACTTTTTACCTTTGGGCCACTCAGAGTGGAATTCATATTGCTCTGAAATTTAAAATAATAGTAGAAATTTTTCTGAGATATAGGTACAGATTAGATTCGGCATTTTTTCACTCACCGTCTTTACAATTTATTTCACTACTGCTGATGTTACTGAGGGGCATGCAATCTTAGAGAGACATTCCTTTGGGTAGCTAGATATTACTAGAGGCTGCACTAGAAGTTAGCTTCAGGAAATTTATTTTGTGAGTCTCTGTGTTTTAATTCAGTGCAACAAATCTGGCTATAACTTGATTTCTTTTCCTGCTTCTTTTGGATTTTATTATGCTCAGTTGCAACATGGGCAGGGGGAGGAGACATGAGGCAAAAAGCCCTTCCTCAGAGCATGCAGTACTGCGGTGTGCAGATATCACCTGCTCTGCCTGATGGGTCTCAGGCTTGTCCTCGGCCTCATGGGATGCTTCCAAAATAATACATAATGAACCTGTTGTTAGTCTTGGTTTTGCTACCTATGAAATTTGATATCAAGTTGGAAAGGATCCAGTTTCACTTAATCCAACAGGCAAACTATGATGCTGCTTAGGTGAACTTTGCAAAATGCTGTGGATATAACCAAGGACTGCCAAAACCTCCTCTCGCTCCAGCCTCTATAGATAAAGAACCAACTCCTGCAGCAGTGCATTGTGAAAGGCTTGGTGCCTCCTTGGCTCACACACTGAGGACAGATGCTTAATATTGACTGGATGCATTTGTTTGTATTGGAATTACGTTACCGTGTGTTCATGCAACTTCCCCAAAAGAGAGACATTTTCCTCCTTATGTTGTGTTTAAAAATTTTCCAGTTCGTAATGTCATAATACTCTTGACAAAAAGAAATAGTTTCATAGCAGAATAGACGCATCCTGGAGATATCATGTCTTACATGAGGACTGGTTCTTCATTAGTGCTGCAGTGGAATTCAGTATCGCTAACAAAGCAGAATGTGCCTACGATATTAATGTCATGCGATTGGCCACTCAATGAGGGAATAATTCATAGCCTTGCACTAACAAGGCTTTGACTGAGCTTTGCTCACCCTTTTAAAGAAAGACAGGGCTGTTGTTTTGGGGTTCAGTCCTGGCCCTTCTGAAGGCATGAGGATTATATTGTCTCTTTGAGGTGTATAACAATGAGAGCGCTGCCTCTTCCTGACAGGCCCTGTGCTATGCCTCTGTTAGGAAACAGAGCTCAGAGGTCTACCAAAAAGCCCACTGTGCCTGGAAATATCAGACAATGAAAAACTGAATTAATAGAATCTGACACAGTTTTACTGTAGCAGCATGTTTTTCCTCACTTAAATATATTTTTCTTTCTCTCATCAACAGATTACTTGGTGCTCTTTTCAGGAGCAGAAAAGTTGCAAAAACAAAAGCCCTAAAGATATTGGGTTAAGGATTTTCTTTTCCCCGTTTAATTCTGTGTTTAAAAAAAAGATACCACACGAAACGCCAGTCTGAAGTGCTGCTGGCAGGGTTAAGAAAGTGGTTCTCTGACAAAAGAAGCCAGGTTGTCTCTGACTATCCATTTGAACATGCAGACCTGCTTGCAAGCCGAAACTTAGAATTCTTGTCCAAATTTTGGGAGTGTTTTGAGTCTGCTTTCTGGATTGATCTCATATCGAGGCATGAATTAGTAACTAAATTTGTACCTATATCTGTCTTTTCAGACAAAATACTTGGGTTGCTTGCAACTAGACTTTTGACCTTGGATTGCAAAGTATCTCACTTGAGCATAATAGATAGTGGTTGGGTTTCTTGTTGCAGAAACGTCTTTGGCCCAGCTGAATGTCCGGTTGCTGGGTTTAAGACCTTCATTTTGAGATGCGGGCCCAGGCAAAGGGAATTTACTCAATTTTCAGTGCTCAGCTGTTACTGTCTCAGGTGAAACTCCGAATCCTCTGGCATCCAGTGATGTTTTGGTGTTGGCTTCAGTCTGGCTGGGTTTTTTCCTGTCTCATATTCTTGTGCTGCCCAAACAGCTGCTCACCTGGAAAAGGAGGAGGCAAAGTTTCCCTTTCATGTTTTGGATTCTATGAGTTTCTAAGGTGTGTTCTCAGCCTGGATTAAGTAAGTTATGAACTGCTGTGCAATGCAGAATGTCTGTAGCACCATGTATGGAGGATCTGTCCTCAGATCTCCTCCTTTCCATCTCCAGCCACCCTTTGCAAACAGAGTCTGGAAGCCAAGCAACGCCCACCAGTCAGACGAGACAGGGAATCCTGTAGCAATAGCAGTAGTAGAGCAATTATGGTAAGCCTTTAACTAGCTGCACAGTGAACATTTTACATTCCTAAATCTGCCGTAATGCAAAATAATCTGTTTAAATTAGGAGAGATATTGCATTCTGTTCACTCATCCCTTCCTAGGCTTGTCTGCGCAGGGCTTGGTTTCCATAACAGGAAAATATACAATTGCCAAAACCGTGGGACTCGGCTTCTTTTTTAAATATTGCCCTTGTTGTATTTTCTTCATAGCCAAAGGGTCTGTTATTGCTTCTATAACGAAGAGTCATAGTGAGATATTATGGATCTTGGTGCTCATCCCTCGGGCCACAGGATCCCCCCTCAGCTGCAGGACGCAGCTGGCCTTGAAGCTGTTTTCCTCAGCAGCTCTTTGTAGAGTTCAGAAATTCTGGCCCCACAGGCAACCCACTAACCCTGCTTTACTGCTGTTTTGTCTACAAGTTCATAAGCAACTTTTGTTGATGCCCTTTGCTATCTGACATAGGAGGCCTCCAAGTCAGAAACACCTCTGCTTTTCTCCCAGCCGTTCTAAATGAGACCATTTTAGGAGGCTGCAATTGCATCTCACGGATGCCATAAGCGGGTCAATTTTAATTTTCAATGAACTGTTTTAAAAATTAAATTTAGCCATAACGTTTTACTAATGAAGTACTCACAGAGTTCCAAGCACAGTGCAGGAATTTAGTGGGGCTTTATAATCACAAGCTTGCCTCTAACTGCAATTAGAAATGGCTGAATTCTTATCTGGCTAAAGGGAGTTGGATTGTGCCCTAAACAAGATGCCAAGTTTCAAGAGCTTTCAGAAATCAGATTTAGATCAGATGAAGGCTTAAGAAGCTAGATGTTTCAATGAATGGCATGGTTTAAAAAAGAAAACCTCACCATTTTATTTTCCTGGTAATTTTCTAAGATAACAAATTCAGTGCTTGCTGTCTTCTATATGAAGCAGGGTATTAAATGCATGAGCAGCTTTAAGTATCTGACGGACTCCATTGAAGGGTTAAATTTTTGCGCATTGTTAAGTTCTCTGTATGCAATTGCAATCGCGAAGCCAAATCCCGCATTCCTGAGCAGCCAAATTTCCCCTGGAAGTCAGTGGGAATTTTTCAGGTGCATAGCAATGGACTACAAAGCAAAGAGTTTCTTGAGAATCAGGGGACCTACCATTTTCAAACTAGAAACTAGTCACCATAAAAGCGACCTCTGTGCGCTCTCTCAGCCAGAAGCAGTGAAAGAAAACCTTCATTTGTATTTATCCTCTAACACTGACTGGAACAAGCATTGCATACCCGTCAGAGAAAACACATTTTTTAAAAAAATCGCTGAACATGAAACATTTCAATCTTTTTGCACCTTCCTTTCAGTGAGGCACGTTTATTTTATTAAATACAGTTAGGTGATTATCACAGGTTGTTGCAAGTGGCATTTCTTTGGGAGAAAAGCATAGTTCCCTTATATTTCTCCCCCTATTTTTGCCCTGTCATTCCCAGTTTCAGCTCTTCCTCTAACCTCATTTGGGCAGGGTGCCTGTGAGCAGCACTGAATACAAAGAAAGGAAGCAGCCCAAGTCTAAATTTCCTTTGCCTTATGCCCCATATTATTCCTTATTTGTTGTGCTAATTCAGCAGCATAATTCCCAAATACAGCCTCCTTGAATTGTTTTGATGAGAACTGCTAACTCAGTGCAGACTATTTTTAATGAGCTCTACAGCCTAAAGAATCAGAACTGGATGGTATGAAGGCTCCACATACTAACTGTTCAATAATAAGGCTGATTATTGAAGTCCCACTACTATTAAAAAAATAAAAATCTGCGTTGTGATTAAAATTTGTTTCTCAAACCATAAAGCAGCCTGTGCAGAGTGTGCAAGTTAACCAACCAGGCCACTACTTGTCCTTTGTCCTTGGTGCCTTTTGGTGATGATGTGGTAGTGCCCTCTAGTGAAAAATCTCCACAAGTATTTTATGGAGCACAATGCAGGACTTTGTTCCAGTTTCTGACGATTCTTTCTTTTGGACTCTATTTTGGGACAAAATTGATTTGTGTCTAAATATTTCCAAAGCTAACAGCTAGTGAAGGCATTACAGTTCAAAAAATAATACCTGTTTCCATACTTTACAGAATCAGTGGGTGTTTTTTCACCTTTCAACTACTGTATTAACAAATGAGCCGTGGTTAAACATTTCAAAGAGGCAGAATTTGTATTTTTGCTCTTATGCGTTTCTTGTGCCAGCAGGGTTTTGCATGGCTGAAGCCTTACAAAGTCAGTTGTTGGAGGCTCCATCCAGTTCCCAGGCAATGCGGTACCCAAACTCTCATTAGACTTCCACAGGAGCAGGACTGGGTTCACTGAATAGTCATACAGAATTAAAGGATAAACAGCCAGCCTGAAATGTTACCAAAACTTTTAGCTTCCTCTGCTCAGGAAAGTGGAGCATTCAGAAATATTCAGAAAAGAGACAAGAAAAAGAAAAAGTATAGTAGCTGCAGAAAATTTCAGAAAGTGCAGAAAATATGTACACCTTTTTTGCTGTTGAAGAATATTTTTCTTTTTGTGTCCTCCTACACACATTTTATTTTCTCCTTGTGACCATAACAATAACCTATTAGAATATGAGCAAACTGGTGACCCACTGCGTTCAGACATTGACTTGCTTTTTGTAATTTTTCTCTACCAATGAAATCAGTGACCTATAGTTTACCTACAACGTACAGGCTATTTTTGTGCATGCTGTAGTACACGCTATTAATATAGCATATTTTTTCCATGTATTCTGTAATGAGAGTAGATCTACTGTTATTAACCCCATAGTTTGTGGTCAGAGTACTTCTGCTGTTGCTGTTACTGTTACTTATATTCAAATAGCACTAAGGAGCCATACTCAGAGCTAGATGTGCTCGGTGCTGTACAAATTGGGGGGGGCGGGGAGGGAAAAGAGTCTTTAAAGTCAGTCTCTCCTGAATATTTTGTTTCATTTGAATATAAAACGCCCCGCGCTATAAATAAACAAAAAGGCATCCTGTTAACTGACGCATTAAAGAGGTCAGATCGTGTATTTCTTCTGTGATGGGGAGGGGAGCGAAAGGGGAAGTGATGCTATTGACCTATATAAGTGCTATTCAAAGTGAGCAAAAGTTAGCCTAAGAAAAGCTGAAATGTTCTGCGTGATCCTCTTCACATGGCAAGGTCAGGAGGTGGGAAGAGAAAATCAGGAGAAAAAGATGTGATTAAAATGAGGTTTTATTTTTGTTTCGGGTTAGGGGAGTGAGAGCTGATTGAACATTTTAGACATGAGAGCAGAGTAAGAGATGTATCCCTCAGTGCCAGGGTTATCCATGTAACCCAAAGACCCTTTTTATTTAAAAAGCTATTGCTTGTGATCTTTTCCAAAGAGGGAGTCAATAAATGTCCACCAAAGTTGCTCTTTTGGTCAAAATGATGAATGAACATCGAAGTGCTATAAATTGGTAGCAACCAGCATAGTGATCCTGGAATTCAACAAGAAAACCAATAAGAGCAGAGCAACACTGACATCTTACTGGCTCTGCAGTTGCTACTGACATTCTCAGAAATGACCCAAATATTTGGCATGGAATTAAAAAATGTTAATGGTACTGTTTTTCCTTGCCTTTTTTTTTTTTTTTAATTATTTCCACCCACCATCCACCCTCCCACCCCGCCCCCCCCCCAGGAACTAATTTAAAAAGAACAAGTCCTCAGGTTCTCCATCAGTGTCTGTAGTTTATATCTCCAGTGACCCACTGACAGAATCAATGTCGGTACCACATGGCATCGAGAGTTACCTGGGTACCCGCCTGCACTGGAGGCTTCCTGCAGCATGGGAGGTGGGAGCAGACACCAGTATCCTCCAGTAGCCTCCAGTGAATGCTGTTGAGGGTTGTGCTGTGTTTCTGAGTTAGAAATGGTCCTGGTGCTCCGTGGGAACCCAGAGTCTGTGCTATCACCCAATCCAGCACAGGCAGGGCAAGGCACATCCTTGTCCTGTGCACCACTACCCAGTGCAATAAATACAAACTCTTTGTGTTTCCTGGGGGTTGCAATACCTTAGCTAACTCCTGGTAAGAACATACTGGTTTTCATACCAAAGACGTAGACCCCAAAATTATATAAGTTGCTCTTTAATCCTTTATTCTGGCAACCTTATAAAAAGCAATCTGTATTTCCAGCCAGGCTTTCATTTAAAATAACCCTCTCATCCAAACTCTCACCTGTAACTTTATCCCAGTGGTAACTCTTACCTGCCATACTAGCCCTAGGCCCTTGTAGCACTTGACATCATCTTTTGGACAGGTTACAGAGCCTATTGAGGCAGTTGTTAGAAGCAGATTTACTCCATAATGTGGAGCCAACCACAGAAGAAAATTAGTGCATTTATCTGTCAGCATTAGGCTAGATTATCAATCCAGTGCACTAGTCACAGGATCTGGATTTCTTTCTCTGGGGAAGTGAAATTGATATAGTGGCATGCAGTAAAGGTGTCAATTATAAACAGGACATTAGCATGAGAAAGTAGGCAAATGGCTACTTTTAGGCAACAGTCCTTTTTCAAGTTTAAGTATAGGCTTGAAAATTAGGTTTTTCTTCCTTATAAATAGACTTTCTAAAAAGAATGTGAAAGCTCCTTCCTTCAAACCTGCTAGCTTTGTTTTCCCTTCAAAGAAGATGGTTGATTCTGGGGAAAAAAAAAAAAAAAAAAAAGGAAAAAACCCCTCTCTCCCTCTTTAAAAAAACCAAACCAAACCAATCGTGGTAGTGAATTTGAAGGTTCTGCAAAGACCACAAAGTGTTACCAATCTGTAAGGTTTGAATACGCAAGCCCCTGTATGACATTGAGCAAATAATGTCCAGTAAATTATTTTCTTATTTTCCTGGTCAGATTTAGTCCATGAGCAGACTGCAACTTTTTCCACCAGTAAGACTACAGTAGCATCCCAGTGCCCCCAGCCCAAATCACTGCCCTGTTTGTAAGGTGCTGAACAAATACCCTTCCTGAAATAGTTCCTCCATTATGTATTCACACAGATGCCAAACACTGTTGGTCGCTTCTTAATTCTCTGAGTGGCTTATAAAGACAGAACAGCAGACTGACCTTGGTAATTGCTAGGTTTTAGGGCGGTTTTTCTGCTATACCTGCAAAGTATTCTATTAGCAATCCCAACCAACCCATTGCTATTCCCATTATCCACCCGCACATAAACATCCTCATGGTAAAATAAGACAGTTGCTCCCTGCAATTATTAATACGTTCCGTTGTATATGGATGAGTATGAACTATGTGAGCATGGATTTGATATAAACAAGTAGTGAATAGTAATTCTTTGTCCCTAAACCCCCTTTTTGTCCCTAAAAAGGGTCCCAAATCCCTTTTAGGATTTTAGTCCATCATATGTAGGATATATTTTGTTTTATTTTTTCGTGAGTCCTGGTAGGGCAGCTATCAATAAGCGCTGCCAGCAGCAGCAGGTTGCCTTCAGCTGACGGGGGCTGTGAAAGGTGGCTGGTGGCAGTGCTGGGATCTGTCCCGGCACTGGTGCCCGGGCTCCGTGGGCTCCGCTGCCTCCCCTGCTCCGAGTCACCTCTCCTGAGGGCAGAGATCTTGGGCAGAAATAGATTTTTGTCTCAGATACATAGGCTGCTGTTGGAGGTTTTGCTGTATTCCTAATATGAAGGAAACAGCCCCCACCCTCCCCAGCATTTGTAAACAAGACTGTTGTTTTTCAAAACATATTAAAAAAAAAAATCCTAAGAAGCTGGAAAAAATGAAGACATTTCAGACGCTGGGTACCTAATTCCCTTGGAATTTCAAAGGAAGCTGAGGCCTTTGCTTCTTTTGTCCTCCTTATCTAAATTTATAGGAATGCTAAACTTTGCACGTATGTTTCTAGGTCTGTTCAGTTTATAAAGGCTTGTTCTGATTGTTCATACTATGGTTCTGACTAGAATGTGAACCTCAGGAAATACCACTTAATCTCAACAGTGAATGTATTTTGGGAAAGCCTTTTCCACTGCTGGCTTAAGTACTTAAGGACTTTCTGTACAGAATATATCAACCCTTGTCCATGCTGGTTTAACATTTGCCATGCAGAAGTGCCTGAGTGTGAGGTTTAAATTCACCTCCCAAGAATGCCTGGGGTACCTAAGCCTGGTAGTTTGCTATCAGTAAAAAGCTGGAGCAAATTCATGTTTAAATTTCTGCCATAATTGTGCATGAAAAATCGTTAATCCTTCTTTTGCATTTTTCACTAGTGGTATGAGTGGGGTTGTTTGCACCAGTTAATATTAATCATGTGTAACAGGGCAGCACAGCCAGGCCTCAGCTTCTGTATGTCTCTGAAAAGATGTTTTTCTTTAAATCTGCATTTTCCTCAAGTGATGCTGTGAGAATGTATTTTCATGGCCCATTTTCCTACCATACTCCTGACGGTGAAGAGGACAGAACACAAGTGTTTTTACGAGGGGGACGCTCGTTCCGCACAGAGGAGCAGTGGCGCAGCATGTGCTGCCCGCGTTCCCGGTGCAGGGCCTGTTTCCCGCTCACCACCTGCTCTCTGCCTTCCCGGCAATTCAATTGGAAACTGCTGGTAAATCGCCCCTGGTGCAAATTCAGAGCTTTCCATCCTCTTGCCGTATGTTGCATACAAGTGTTGTTTCACAGGCTGGTGCTCTTTTTCCCCTTTCAGCCATCAGGGGAATTGGGCTGCGGTGTGTGGAAAAGCACAGGTCAACGTTGTGCTGTCTGTAGTTATAATTCTTGGTTGGTGGGTCTGCTCAGAGGTGTGTGTGCCCTAAAGTTACTGCTGCTGAAGAGTTAGTGGAAGACTGAATTGCCTCCCCAGCTGAGGCTGGTTTCTTGGCCTGCAACAACTGGTGAGAACAAAAAGCTGCAGATCAGAGAGGAGAGAGGAAGAGAGCACCTTTGGCATGGGAACAGGGATGCTGCCTTCAGCAGAAGAAGGGGACGAAGCCTGAGGGACTGGAAATAACAAATTTCATTTCCTTCAAGCTGGGGTGCTTGGGCTAAATTGCAGATGAGCAAGTAATTTGTGTTTCCCTACATCCAGACTCTGTGCGGGCAGCTGTGTGCGTGCAGACGGGCAGTGAGCAGAGGGTGTCTGTTCCTGGGCAGGTCAATGGGCCACGTGTGAGTGCACCCATGGGATGCCTTGGCCCTTCATGAACATCCCACTTCAGAGGAGGTTTCCTGCGCCTTGCTGTTATGTTCTTGTTATGAAGGTTCCCCCAGTTTAAATACATGTGCCTATAGATGCAGCCTGTCGATGCTGGAAAATAGCCTGAGGCAAATCATGGATCTTTACCTGTCTCTGCTATAAAAACTTATTTCTGTGGGAAATTCCCTGTTAGGCCGCTCCTGAGCACAGGAGCCATGTGCATGTTTGGGCAGAAGGAGAGATTCAAATTTTTACTTTCAGGGCCTTAGGAAACCTTCTGGACATCAGCAGACTCTGACAGCTCATGGAAGACCTCCTAATGTTCATTTCTGTGAAAGAGGACTAGCATACAGCACTACCAGGCTTTTCACAGTTCTTCAATAGGGAAGGGTGGTTCTTTGAAGAAAAGGGTTGTCTCTGCTTTTAAAATTAGCATAGACAAATGAATTTGATGCAAGACTTTGACAGGCAAAAGCCTACAAGAGCTGGTAAAGCTTGACAAGATCTCTGCCTATTGCCTAATACTGGTGTAGTAAAACATCAGAAGGGGAAACTGTCTTGATAGGGCACAATGGACCCTCTGCCCATGGAGCTGTCTGAGGTGGGGTCATGTTGTTGCCCAAGGTTTTTAAGATCACAGAATCACAGAATGTTAGGGATTGGAAGAGACTTCAAAAGATGGTTTGCTTTTTTTTGTGTGTGTAAGAAAAAAAACCCAATGGAAACCGCTTAAGAAGAATGAGTGCACAAATCTTAGTTTCCCTTCCTCACCTGGACAAAAATGTCTTTGTTTGCTAGGTATGGAGAGGTAACAGGCTACCAAAAAATGGAAAAATTTCTTCTTTATCCAACTTTCAAGCTGGGCAAAAACATCAAATAATGCTTCTTTTATTAACATGTTTCTTTCTCCCTGTCTCTGAACTTGAATTTTGCACTGCCAACATAGTAGAACAGCTCTTTTGTTTGTGGGTGCAGTGGAGGAAGGCAAGAGATGTGGTATTGCAGAAGAGCCCTGAGGGATGATAGCAGTAGGAGATATCATCTGTCCCTCCATCCCCAAAGGAAGGAATCCTCCACTCTGAATTGACATGCAGGTGGTTGTGCTAATGATAGAGGTATGGGCTAGGATGGTTTTACTGTATAATATTACATACCAAGTGCCTATAGATCTACAAATAGGATAATGTTTACTCATAACAGTGAATAGCTAAAATTTCAGTAGTTTCCCTAGTTTTTGCAAAGCTGGTAGCCCCAGTCTGGTGATAGATTTTGATTTATTTTACTAAGGGAGCCTATGAGCATTATATTGGAGGCAAAATGTTGTGAAGGGGCTGTTTACAGTAAAGATGGTAAGGGCAAATTCAAGGAAGAAGGAAAGAAACTGCTGCTTCTGCTTGCTGATTTTTTTTTTCTATTTTTCTTTAGTATAGACGACAGGCAATCATTTACATGAATCTCTCCATTATAGACCAAAATAACAGTGCAGTTTTCATTAACAAAAAGACTACCTTTTTCTTCTTCGTTTGTGTTGTCAAGATACTTTAGCTGAAACATACAGTGATTTCCAACACTTACCCTAGTTGTCACACTGAGAGTGAAATAATGGCTGACATTAGGAAGATTATTTCTCAGCAATAAAATTACCTTTCACAACATATTTCTATCTAAGTGGAAATGATGGAAAATCATAGATTCTATTTTCAAATTGAGAGAGAGAAAAAGATGAAAATGAAATCAACAGGATTTCCTTCCAGCCGCAGAAGTAGAGAATGCAGGCAAGCCAAAAATGCTGCCAAAAATCTGGTGGGAGCGTCTTCCCAGACCTGTTTTCATTAATTGAGCCAGTTGATTGGGACAAGTGGAATTGTGTGAAATGTTTTCTGCACATAGTGTAAAATGTGGAGGTTAATTAACTGGGATCCCAATCCTGCTGCCTCTGCTGTCAGCAACACGACTCATGTGGATATCATTAAGAGCCAAGACTGAGCCTTTACTCAGGTTTGTTAAGGAGTTTGTGAACTTTTTTGATGAATCTCTAGCCAGATTTGACAGAAATGGGGTCAGTTTAAGGTTTTCTGTAGAAACTGTGATGTTCCCAGGAATGTATGATTTCAGTCATAGTCCTGGTGAAACTTGGCTTCTCTGTGCATGGAGCTGAATTTGAATGGAGTTCAGGGCATTTGAAACTATGTGAATCAAAAGAAAAAATGCTCATGTGATCCCTGCTGAAGTGTAACTGCCAAATTAAGGCTTCCTATAAAAATGAGTTTCTGAAGAAAAAGTGATAGGGAATGTAGGCTGGCTTTATAAATACAACTGCATCTTTTATCATCAGACAGGTATCCAGCAAACCAGTGGACTGTGACTTGGGTAATACATTGCATAACTGTAAAGAAGTGAAGGGAATGGATTGGAGACTCCCCATTTGCCTCTGAGGGTGGAATCAGGCCTTCAGGAGTCCTCATGCAGTCCAAGGCAACAAACATGGTGACCTCTCATTTTGCAGAAAATAAACCTGTTACTAAAACAAATCAAAAAATGTTTTCTCAAAATGTTGACCCTCCTGTTTTTAGCCCTCCAAAGATCTATTTTTAGGTGTCTCTTTTCTGCTAGTGTTGCTCCCAAGCCATTGTTCCCCTGACCTGGGGATGGTGCAGCAGCTGGCGGTGGATTGCAACTAGGTTGGAAATGCACAAAACACTCTCATCTACACCGAGATTTTAGCTCTCATAGTGTTAACTGCCCCCTCCCTGCACTCCTCTCCCCCCGCTCCACCCCCGCCTGCCACAAGCACGACCCAGATCACATTAGAGTCCCAGAGCACAGGGAACTCTTCTCATCTATCCGTCACCAAGGAGGCAGACGGGACGGGGAAACAAGAAGTCATTTGTACCTGATGAGGAGGACACTCCTGGGAAACAAACAGATGAGCCACCACATGAATCTGAGCTATTCTCTGAGGTAAACAGAACTGCATGAGAAACACACAAATTATCAGGGACATCATGCTTAACTCCCTCACTTCAAGCTGCTGGGCAGACTGTGGGCCTGAAACTCTAGATTGTCCCAATATCTGATTGTGAGAAAGTTAACCCTCTAAAAGGGTTACCCTCATCAGGGGAGGGGGAGGCATTCCCAGACACCAGGCTTCTGGTGTGTTGCTGTTCGCCCCACAGCCCTTGCTTGTGGTCAGATGTCCATGCCACCATAAATTGTACCGAGGCAGCCCCGTGTCCCTGATGGAGGGCAGGGGCTGCAGGAGCAGCCCAGGGCTTGCAGTGTGGTTTGTAGGGATACAGATCTTTCCCATTGGAGCCATTTCTGGTGAGATTTATTTTAAGCTTGAGCCAACTTTTGCTGCTGTAACGCTCCAATGCTAATGGGCCATATCAAATGGTGGAGTCCCTTGCTAAAAACAGAGATTTTGTAGTAGGGTGCAATCACTACCAACTGTAATAATGATGATACCACTGTAGAGCAGTGGTTGTACCCAAATGGTTGTGTGTGTATGGCACATCTTGCTCTGCTTGCTCCAGTGGGTTTGAGGTGCTTACTCCAGTTCCCATTTTGTAAATGATATCTCGTTCTGGCTGAAGGGAATCATATAAACAGATTCTGTAGCAGACCTGAGCTTTCTAGCAAGGTATGTGGGACAGCTTCCAGAAAGGGAATCCAAGTCACCATTGCAGCCCACCACTGTCTTTGAGATATCATTGCAGTGGGCAGCTAGAGATTGTGCAAAGCTTCATGGCATGTCCACATGGATAATGTAATAATTTACCGCCATTTTATGACAAGAAATTGAAGTGGAGAGAGATTTGGTTAAGTGATTTGTCTGAAGTCATACAAGGATCCTGTGTTGAAGCGAGAAATTAAACCCAGAGTATTGAATCCTAGTCCAGCCCTTTTAATCACAAGGTCATTCATCCATTCTGCTAAGTAGCAAAACAGGACTTTTAATTTGGTACTTAATATTTAAAAAGAGATGGCTGTGAATTCCAACCACAGAGGCAAATAAGTGTAGTGGTAAAAACGAATTGGAGAAAGAAAAGATGTCCTGCTGGAGCTGAGTTTGTAAGTCTGGCAAGAAGAGGGGTCTTGTGATTAAGCATGACTTTGAATGTAGGTCACTTTGGAGAGCCAGGTGATTTCTGAACACAGCACCTAGCAAAAGTCTCTCTGCTCTTGGTGGATTTACAGTAGTATAACTCAGAGGAGATAAAGGCTTTAATTTTGACATTTTCTTTATTATTTTTTTCTCCAGTGACAAGTATTGTTCTACTCCTTTTCTTTCTATCTTTTCCCCTTTTCCTTGTTCTTCCATTGTGAAAGTGAATATCCTCTGTTGTGAAGTGATTACTGATAGCAAGTGATACTCTTTGAGTAATATGTTAGAAATACCTTTTCACACTCGTGAATTATAAAGTGGGAGGGTTATAGTATGTTGTTATTGTCCCCTAACAATTTCACTTATGAAGTGCCAGTGAATGGTCCATATTATTTTTAATTTTTCTCTAAAGACTGGCACAATACAGAAACATATAATTCCATTCAGAAATGCAACATTATATGTTAAAGAACTAAAAAAATACTGATTCAAGTGCTAAAAATTACATAGAAGACAGATCAGCAATTTTGCACTGTCATACCAACCCATGATGTCTCTGAGAACATGAACTGAGTAAAGACAGTTTGGGCAGACAGAGAAACGTGTACAGCCAGGTCTCTCTTGGGATCTGCATGTGTGACTCCACTGCTTTCATTAGAGTTGATACACGAATGCCAGGGAAAAAACTGACTTTTACTATATAAAGGACTGTATTTATGACTTAATGTTCTCTCTGGAATATGTTGTTAAACTTGTTTTTTTTACATACTGTGTTGCTAAATCATTTATACTTATCTCCCTGGTATATGAACACCTCTTATAATTAATTTTTATGAAAGCATTTTCCATTAATTCTTTCCTTATTCTGAGTAGTGAACTCTTGAATATGACCCCATGAATGTCACGTTTTATCATCAGTGTTACTTTACTCCAGGCCAGTGAATGCCATGTTTTCGTACAGGGCAGCAACTATAAATTAGCCAGTCTTCACAGTGCAAGTGTTAGTATTTTGGTAAACAGAAGCACATATCAGTTCATTATCAGATTAGAAGGTAATTGAATGAAAGCGGGTTATTTTAACATACTTTCTTTCTAGATTTGAGAAAATGGAGACAGAAGAGGGAAGAGTAGTTTCTCTGATTGCAGTTTAAGAATGTTATCACAGCCATAGGGAATAAGGAATCACAACCAAAATTACAGTGAAATAGTTATTTTAGACAAAGACTTAATCCTGTACAAAAAGGAGTTGCATAAAGTTCTTTGTTCTTACATCGATGAAAACAAATACTCCAGAACTGGCTTCTCTTAATCCCATGCTCATATGTTTTAAAACCTGCTTCTGCCAGTCTTTTCTGGGTATTCAGTGTACCTCCTTGTCATGCTATTCTGCTCTTGGTGCACTTAATGGTATGATTTCCATTGGTTTTTCTTTACAAATAATGTTTTAACAAATGTATTCTCAACAAATTGGAGGTGTGTTTCTAATAGGATGGAGTATTAGTCAGTATTCACATGATGGAAGCTTCGCACAATAGCAGAAAAGGCTGGTTTGTTTAGTCCTCTTTGAGCTGGGCATCTCTCTAATGCCACCTTTCCTGTCTGAGTCAGGGTATTGTCTCTTTTGCCTGTAAACTGCAGGGTCAAGTTGAGGTAAAACTCTGATGGGATGTGAAAGAGGGCAGTTCAGCTAGGTGATGGGAACTTTTGTGTACAGTATCATTGAGAGGTCATGTTTTTCACCCCATCAGATTTTCATAAGTTGCTTCATTAAAAATTGAGATTCAACCACATTACAAAACAGAGTGGCAGGCTGCTTGAAGATTCTATCAATAATGTATCAGTTCATCTATTCTGATTTCTTCCGAATACTCCCTTTGTTATTTTTAGCACAAAAGAGAGCGCATCTAAATACCAGGCTCTGTAAAGGGGAAGAAAACTTCACTCATTGCCACGCTTAGCTAAACAGTGTCAAACACGAAGCAACCTTTTGGTTGCATAGAGCTTTTCAGCTAAAGGGGGAAGGTTTCCATCCCATGAATGCTTGTTTTTGTACCAGCCAAGATGAGCGATTCCTCAAAGCCCTCATTAACCGACAAGAGACATAGCTGTATTCAAGGATCCCTCCAAAGCACCAGTCATGTCAGTAACATGACTAACACTTTCTTGGTGTTATCTTATGCACAGAGCACTGGGTAGTGGTCATGCTCACTGTGCTTGAGAAACTGCCAGGAGAGAGTGTCCTCTGGAAGGCACGGTAATCCCTTGTGCTCCTCAAAGCATACGCAGAAACGCTTTCCTGTTTTATCATTTCCTTTCAGCCAGCTCAGGGGCAGGTCTGACACATGGTTTCTTGCTGCTTTCAGGGTAATTTGTTCTGCAGAGAAAGCACAGGCTGTATGAGACCTGTCTTGTGCAGGTTGTTTTAGTGCGGGCCATTGCATGTGACTGTGCAAGGGCAGATGGGGGTCCAGAAGAATTCAGGAGAGGAAGAGCAATCCCATATTTAGAGCATGGCTGGCAGTCTCCAAGGTGTAGTGCTGCTTGTACGGTGGCAGCTTTTGTGTAACCCTGGACCTTTCACTTGGCTTCGTGTCTGTAATGTGGGGTAACAACATTTCATCCCTACCACATCCTGCTCCCCACCATCCAATGACATGAAGAGAAACAGGTGGAGGAGAAAGCACTCTTTTCTTATGGATTTTCTCTGCTGCAGTGCATGTCAGTGAACCAGTACATTACAACAGAGAACCCTCTGTTCTACAGTCTGCATCACTCGAGATGTGTCTCTCTTTGAGAAGGTTTTCTTCAGTGCTGACTGGTGCAAGGAGATGTAAACATCTTTCTTCGAAAACGGTACTGGGTCCTTTCAATCTCTATCCAATATGACTTTCTGCAGCCAGAGAGCTCTTCATCTCAATTTGTAGCAAAAGTTGGGGCAGACTTAGGAAAGAGGAAATCCTTGTCCATAGAAAAAACAAAGCAACCTCCACTAAATCCTGGGGGTGAAAGGAGAACAATCTTTTATACTGAATAGCAAGTAACAATAAGAACTTGAAGCTGTCAGTTTTTAGAATTAATAGTTCTAGCAACCCATTTCTAAATGGGGGAGGTATTTATACCCCAGCTTTAGGCACTTCTCAGGTGGCTAAACAGTCACTTTTTATCTCCTGTGTAGTCAGAGGAGAGAAGTTTCTGGCTGACCCTATGGAGAAGGGCTTCAGGGCCTTGATTTATTCTGTGGAGAAGCCTGTGAGTATAAAGATAGAACTGAGATTATCTGACTGAATTATGGGCTTAAAGTCAGGTGATGTGACTCTACTTTTGGTGTCTCTTCAAGTTCATTAGGTAATTCAGTGCGATAGAATTTAATTGGTATTTGCAAAGTCCTGGTTTTGAACCTTATGTGAAATGTCTTTTTGACAATGTGATAGCTCAGAAGACTTGATTTGACACATGCCTTGTGGTCACTTGTTCATCTCTTGCTAAAATGCCCGTTGTCTTTTTAGCCATTGTTTTTACTTAGTGTCTAGTGTCATAGCCAGAGAAAGGAGGAAAAAGGACCAAGTGGGCCATGAAGACTGAACTACCCATCTCCAACTCTTGAGGTCCGTTCTCTAATAATGGGAGAAAGGACTAATAGGCAGGAAAACCTGTATTGCTGTTGTCTGCGATGTGGATGATCTCTACTATTTTTGATTTTTGTAAATGGTCAGCTCTTTCTACAGAGTGTGAAATACAAATATAGCTGATAAATCTGTATGTTACTACCTGTTCTTCAGCTTTGATTTTTGCATTAACGGTATTAGTTGCATGGATATTTTGAGGAAAAAATTACATTTTGCTGTTGAGGGAGTTCTTCAGAAATTAACATGTATAAGCTCAGTAATAGCACCAGTAAGCAACTTTGCACCCATTGATAGAACATGTACATGTAGCTTGTGGTAGGACTATGACAAGAGATAATCCACTATGTAATATAGTAATATGTTCCTTTGCTAATAGATCTTGCATGTATCTCATCTCATCTTGCCAGTCAGGAAAAGAGCACATATTTTTATGTCTAGGGTAAATGCTTGTAGTCCAGCCTTTTCTTTCATTGCAAGAATATGCCCCTCACCTCATTTGGCTTTTTTTTCATCTTTATTACCATTGTCTGACTTTGTGCTACTTCTGTATGAGGTGTTTCTGAGGCTGTGTGGAACCAATTACGGAGCCCCAATGTGCACCTACGATGATTTTTTGAAGAGGAGAAGCCTGACAGTTCTGAGCCTGGTTCAGGGATCAGGCAGGTGGGCGCCAGGTGAATTCTCAAAGGCTGGGTAGTGCAGCCACATGTATCCTTTGTTTAGCTCTTTGCTGATTTTCCTTGTCTGTTTGTTTTTCCAGCTGGGCTTGCTGTCCTGCTCCTGAGCCATATAGTTTTCTTCCCTCTTTGTTCTGTCTCTCTTGTTTGTTTCTGCTCATTGCTTGACACTTGGTATCAGAAGGCTATTTGCGATGCAGAACCTTGCAACTCTAATTTTGGAAGGTTTTGTTGTGTTAATGCAGTGTTAGTATTCCAACAAGCAAGTCAGTAAAATAAACATGCCAGAAGTGCATTTTTACTTTTTAGAGGAAGCAAAACTATTTTGCAAATGTTTTTAAAGATGTTCTTCAAATAGTTTTGTTCTATAGGGAGATGTGTATGAGGTATTCTATTACACCATTAGGAGCTTCAGTTTTTGAGTAGGTATTTTGACAGTGAAATTTTCTGTAGGGTTGCCTCTGTGTTGCATCCAGTCTAAGGGTAATAGAGAAGGAGTGTGTTTAGGGAAGGGTAACACCTTTCATCAGACTAGGTAAAGTAGTTGGGAAAAGGGGAGATAATTCCAGCACACAGGACCTGCACACAGTCAAAATGAGTGCCTTAAATCACTTTCTTAAATATGCTATCAGTAGAATAACAATAACAATGGTGATAATGATTTCTTAAATTCTGAAGAGTTGTACAAACTGAAAGGAAGCTGACAGAGAGCTCCTTAGCACTGAGAAGGTCAGTATAAGGGTGTGAAAAAGCAGAGGAAATAACATGAACTCGTTTTTATAGATTTTAGATGTTTCATTGGAGGATCAAGTTAGATACTCAGTTTTAATACATTGTGTCAATTACTAGTCAAGTGTGGGGACATTATTTGAAATAGCAGGTGCAGTTTATACAGCAGTGAATTGTATCTTGATGCTCTGAAGAACTTGGAGACTAAACTACAACTAGCATGGGAGTACAGTGAGACAGAAAGCAACGTGAAGATGAACAAGGCTCTTGTAAACTCTGTGATCATGATGAGTTTCTTCTTGCTACTTTAGGGAAAGTGTTAATTTTTTTTATCAGTCCAGAGGAAGAAATTTCATCATTCACTTTCCATCCTAGAGAGAAAAACATTGTGCACTTGCACTTCTCTATCATTAAAAAACATGTCGCCTAACAAGTTCACCTTTCTTAAACAGACAACAAATGCTTCTGTCCTTTAAGGAGGGATTAACAACGTAATTTACAAATCTCTCCCAGCAAAAGCAAAACCAATATCAAACACAATGTTTATCTGTATCCAGCCTGACAGCTTTGCAAATGAGCTTCAAAAGCAGTTCAGGGGCACCGTGAATACAGATCCTGCAGACAAATCAACAGTTTGTTCCTGATGAAACAAATGCTTATCAGCACATTAATCAATCTAATCATGGGGAGAAATCATTCTCTAAAGAAGTAGTTCTGTAACTTCATTTGGCCGCCTTGTGTCTGGCTGGCGCACGCCTTTGTTACAGCTCCACAGCAGCTATCCACACAGTATTGGAGTTGGTTAATCAAGGAAATCAATGTGAAAATTTGATATGATTGGTTGTCCAAGGAAGAGATGATAGAGTAGATGAGTCCTCTGAAATTTGCAGAGCTGTGATTCCCCCTTTCAGCTTGACATTTATGCAGGCAAGAGTGTCCTCAGCAATTCCTTCACGCATCAACTTTGTGCCACACAGAAAAGGCTGCGAGCGGTTTGTGGCATTCACAGGACCACAAAATGTCTTTCCCTTCAGAGTGACTGCAAGTTTAATAAGCATATAGTGGATCTAACTCTAGAGCTTGTAGGATCAGGTAGGCCTGGCATATAACACCTATGGTTTGACATCTCGGTATGTTTTCCTGATGTCCGTGCAGGAAGGGGGTGTGTGTGTTCCTTCATTTGGTTCTCTTCCTTTTGGTTCCTCGTCTGCTTAGCAATGACTCTCTGTGAAACTGCAAGTTAGACTACGAAGCTGCCCAGATCTTCACAGGGAGCTCAGTGTGATCTCAAAAATGAACCTTTGGTGATGTTCAAAAAGTTCAGTTAACTTTTTAAAAAATTATTTTGCTCTTCCCTGGGTGGAAAGTCAGCTGTGCTTCAGTGCATGTGAAGTGCGATTCTCCTTTAGTTCTCATACCCGGGGGTCTTTTTGAAGTAGTTGGGTCTGAGCTCTCATCAGCTTATGTGTCTGAAATCCTGGGTAGTCTCAGTGTGCAGTGCAGTGAAGGCTGTGAAGTTCTCGGAGGCTGTGGGTCTGTTATAGCCTGTCTGAGACACCGCCTTTGCTACAGTCTGCTGGTTGAGGCAGGGGCTATCCTCTGGAAAAGAGTTGAGGATGAGACCCACAAGTCAGCCCTTGAAGGTCAGTGAAACCCAGACAGGTCACAATGGCTTTCCTCCCTGAGAACCCGGGTGACTGCATGGATGAGCTCTTATTTCCTCAGAACAGCTGAAAACCTTGGTATTTTTTATGTTTCTACACTTGTATTAAAAATACACAATAGTTAGTAAGATAAGTCAAACACAAAGGGTGATAAAAAAAGTCCTCTGTAAAATGAGTGGCCTGTGAAGTTGGTGGCCCATCTGTCACTCACCTTGAACATTCCTTCTCTTCATCAGTGTCAACACTTGGAAATTGCATCCGTTTATTTCAAGTCAGTTTAGGTAAAGTAACAGAGCTTTTGTGGATATACAGTCTTAGACCAGTTTAATGGTAGCTACATGATTTCTGCCAGTCTGCTAGGGTGTGGCAGAATTAACGCAGACTCAAGTGTTTCTACAAGCTGCTTTTGAACAAATTTGACATGGCAAAAGGATTTGCATTATGTGATCAAGGAATTTCTTCTCTGATTAGAAAATAAACTTTGCTGTCTCTACAGAAATTTAAATTATGCAAGTCAGTATGAAATTGATAGCGTATAAAGCACGTGCTTGTAGTAGTGGTTTCAGGAAATTAGTATAGTCCTAGTGGTCAAAATGGGCTGGTGGAAGTTGGTCAAGTGTGTCTCCAATTCAGATACGTGTTTTGGTATGTTTTGGTGGAAGGAAGCACACGTCTGTATAGACAGCTATGGATGCAGAGAGACATCTGTACACCCGTACTTGTAAATATCCCGTCTGACCACTTGCACAGTATTATAGTGTTCAACAGGTGTAACTTGGTAACAGCCTCAGCCCTCACGTGAGAACATAATTTAAAACCAGCATATTTTTAGAAAAATACATAGTATAATGAATAAAGTGCAGAAAAGAAAAGCTCTTTTCCATCTATACTCACAAATGTCATGACAGTCAAGCACATTAATAAAACTGTACAGGACTACTTTGGAGAAACATTTGCGCTGCCTTTGCAAATTTATACAAGTGTCCCTGGTACAGTTTGCAGCCTACCAAGAAAGATAGACAAGTAGCTGTGCCTTCATCCAGGGAAGCTTCTTCCTCTGTTCAAATCAGACTGATACCATATTATGTGTCCATGATGAAGTGAGGATGGACAGAGCAGCAGTAGAATGGCCCTTCCCCATCAGCTCACTGCGACTGAGGATTTACAACCTGTGGTAAAAAGAAACGGGGGAAAATCTGCCATGAAACAACAGATCTGTATGGAAGTCTTGTTCTTAAACTTCTGTCTCTGAGGAGAAACATTAGGGAATCCAGAGCAGGTCCAGAGAGGGGCTATAATACAGAACTTTGATTTTTGTCTCCCCTTTTTGGGTTGCCATCTGCTTTATCACTTACAGAATGTTAACATTCTTTAAAAATGGGCAGATGGACCTCATTCAAGTTCTGACAGTAACTCTTTGTTATTGGTACAAATAGCTGCAGAGGTATTTAATTACCATTAGTAGTCATCAGTTTGCTGTGAGCTGGTGACATTCGGAATAGTGAGCAGGCTGCATTCTTTGTGTCCAGTGAGTTCATAGAAAGTTAAACCTACTTTTGACAACAGCCTCAAGCTTAGCTACCATTAACCCCTCTTCAGTTACTGGATGATGTGTTTGAACAGTATGAATGATTAATGAAGGTTAAATAGTCCAGTTTCTATCTTAAAACCTTTTGTTATTGGCAAAGGGCAGGGCTACTGGCAAGGTGAACACAAATTCAAGTATTTGGTTTTCACCAAATCGTTCTTGGCAAATTTAAATTATTACGAGATGGTAAATTCAGAGGGAAATAGAGAGCTGCAGCCAAAGAATGTAATTCTTGCAGGTTTGGCAAAATCAAGCCAGTCTTGCTTATGAAATTGAACTCTGCTTATCTTTTTCTCAGCAAACACAGCAAAGTATTGCAGTATATAAAAATAACCAGCTCAGCAAGAGAACTGCATTTGGTTTTATTTTTTGTCCCCTTTTTAGATGATACAAACAGAAGAAGAAAACTCTTGGTAGGTGTTTTATTACCTGCTCCAGCCTAACTCCTGCTCAGAATTTGGCCATCTGCAGTTTTGCAGAGATGAGATTCACTTTTGACACCATAATATTTGTTTGTGAACTCCTGGTGTAATGTTTGCCAATTCTGTGTGAGGAGATGATCCTGGAAGCCTCAGAAGTCACAGGGCAGAGGTGGGTTCAGGCTTCAGGGTTTCCTTTGACCTCAGGCAGCCCAGGATTGCCTTTATACCTGTGAATAGGAAGCCAAAGGCAGAGACCAAGCAAAGGTAAAGCTATTCAGCCAATGCTCTGAGATTTAGACTGTGGTGGGCTGATTTTTTTCCTCCCATCTTGTACATTATCATTGCAAAGAAAGCTAACACAGGCCACTGACTTCTTTAACAACTGCCCTTTGCTGACATCTTTGCAGCTTTATTGACTTCTGGAGCTTTTCAGAGCAGTAACTGACTGGTGAGCAATTCCAACAATTCATAGGAACAAGTGTTCTGTTTATGCTCCTTGTTTGGACTAGGGAGGGCTACAGAGAAAGCTGATCTGCAACAAAGTTTCACTTCTTCTATTTTCACTTTTCAGGAAGAATTGTCCTTTGACAGGTCCAGACCCTGTTTCTTATTTTTCCTTTAAATCTGCTTTAAACAATGTGTGACTATCGACAATGCTCCAGAGATCCCGGTGTCCTATCACTGAGCAATTCTTATTGGTGTAATTTAGAATAGGCTCTGTCTTAGCTTTTAGCTCTGTCTTAGCTTTTAGCTAAGTATTATGGTGTGGTGGTGTTGTTTGTTCATCAGGCTTTACTGAGCTTCAAATGAGCTTTAAACCCTGACTAGTACTGCTGCTTGGGGATTAGGAGATAACTTGGAGCTCCTCTTTAATTTGAGCTGTGCTTGTTGCTCCAGTGGTGCTACCAAGAGAGGCATGGAGAGTCTCAGAAGGAAGAATTGTAAAGTGAGTGTGCATGAAAGTAAACGTGATACTAAGATGCTAGTACAGAAAACACATTTAGTGTAATTTGCCTGTATGCAACGCACAGGAAGAGGAGAATAATCATGCATATCATACATCATAGTCAAAGGTAGAGGCTCTCACAGCAATGATGCAGCAGCATTTCTGTACATGGCCACAGCACATCTTCCAATGAGGAACTGCTTCATTCTACCCCCAGGATATCAGTGACCATCTCAAAGGAAAGGATCCATCCTCATTTATTAGAAAAAACGATTCGGCCTGCAATAAAACGTCAACTGCCTTAAGAGTTTCCATTGTAATATAATGTAATATACAGTCTAAAGTATGTGATCTAAAAAACATTAAAAGGATCTCTGATGTCACTGTGGCTACAGTCACAGTCCAATCTCATTTCAGTGGCATCTGTTATCTATAGGGAAAAAAGCATGTTATCCAGCAGTGATTCTTGTCTCATTTTCTGTCTAATATCAGAGCTCTAAACAAATGACTAAATAAAATCACCAGTGACAAGGCTGTGCTGGAATTGAAGGAAGATGATAGTTAATTGACCACTGCCCTTGTAGAGACATCACCGAGAGGGGTCACAAGTGACTGCTGGGTCGTGCAATTTTCTGAGTCACTATTAAGCATCTTAATATGTTGCTGTGAAGAATGTAAGAAATGTTTTTTGCTCTGTTTTGGAATACTTTAAATAATAAGCATGTTTTCCAAGGCAGAACACTTGCAGCTTGATGGCAGCATGTCCAGCTTACCCAAAGATGGAAACAGGCAAACATCTGTTGCTGGCTTTACCTGAACAGCAATGAAGGCTAGGTAATTCTGGCTAAATAGATCTGTGCAAATGTTGCAACTGATTTTCTATAAAATTCTCTTAGCATTTTTAGAGAAGTTCCTTACATTTTGCAGACACTCCTTTAATTGTGGCGGGCATACTTATGAAAACACTTATATGTTGAAAAATACAAACAGAAACAAATTTTGAAATGGAAAATAAAAGTATGAGCAACTAAGCCTAAAGAATGGGTTGCTAGGGTATTGCAGTACTTCCCATCTGGTTACGGTTTACCTTTCAATATCTGTGTATGAGGTACAGATAGGAAAGGCAGGAATAGATATCATCCTTCCAAGTTCAAAAAGGATGTTTTTGGTGGAGTGCACAGCACAAGGAGGTACCTTCACCTCTGCATTTTCATACCTGTCTGGGAAATTTTTCAGTTACATGATATGACCTGCATGTCCAGTTTTAACAGACATCAAGACTTTCAAAGAGAAAACGATGCAGAAGTCTGCCCAATAAATTGTCGGCTTAAAAGTACTTGCCCAATCCCTTTTTTTTTTTTTTCTTTTTGCCAAGCCCAGTTAATTCAGTTTTATTGACTCCTTAAGAAAGAAAAATTGTTAGCAAATATTCAGAAATAGATATTTAGAGTCCTGTTTTCTGTCCTTCCTGCCAAATAAAGGCTGGCTCTTAGAAATAGGATAAAATGTCCATAAGTTTGGAGAGACTTAAATGTATTCCATTATATAAAGTAGGGAAGAAACTGCCTAAGGATTTATTTATATGTACAGTGTATAATATTTTAAAGAATGATTAGGAGGGCTGAATCACACGTCAGCAGCCATTTTTTTGTGGGGAGTAGTAGAATTTTAATTAGCTTCATATTCATTACTCACCTGATACATAGTCTCTAATTGCGCCTTTGGTGCATTTTGCTGTCACTGGAGCTCACTTTTATTAACTATAATCATTGAAGGTTTTATGAAGCCTATCTATGGTATATGAATACCACAAATGAATCATTCAGTCTTACAAAACTGTCATGAGCATTTGCCAGTAGGTAAGTAGATTTTTGTACTTGCACTGGCATGAGAATTATGAATTATGAATTGTGCTTCTTTGTCCATGCAGGTACATGGAAACTGTACCTACAGAAGTAAAATATATAATTTTATCCATGTTTTTTACTAAAATCTTGCATGAAGGTGTTCATCCCCCCCTGTTTTCAGAGTATGAACTTCCGCGGCAGCATTGAAGCCACAGACTTGTAATCACCCTGGGGTGCAAATTCACCCTTTTCAGAACTGCTCCCTGCTGCTGGTGGTTTCTGTTTCTGCCTGGTCTGTAATTTTCTGTGTGACCTTCTTTTACCTTCTCTGTTTGGATTGTAAACTGAAAATCGTAAAGTCATATAATTGAAATTACTCACTTTTGCTGCATCCTGAGAGAAGTAGGGTTTTTTACATGTGATTCTGAGAAGCTTGGGGTCACATCTGGGCAAAAGTCAAAGTAAGTCCCCACCTGGGTGGGTGCATCTCACTGGTGAGCTGCAAACTCATCCATTTCTGAGAGGGGATATTTCACCCACGGAGAGCTATTTGCTTGTTGAGGCATTCTGAATGCACTGTAGGCTTGTTGAGGATTAGATGTGGCAAATGAAACAAATGTCCTCCTCTCATTTGCATAAATTTGTTCACATAACAGTGTGTTGGTAAGAACAGTAAATAAATACCCTTGACAAATAGTAGTATCATACCGACAGAGTTCCATTCAATTGTCTGTTCTTCATAAACCTTTTCACCTTTTAATAATATAGGTAGTTCATACACAAACATAAAATAAGTGCAAGTCGAGTTACCTGGGACTGTGCTGGATGTGCTGACCTGGCCTTTATTCAATCAAATTCCCAGTAATAAGGATGTAAGATTTGCCTGGAGCAGGCCTGAACCAGGATTAAGAATGGCATCCGTCAGTGGTTTTTTGCCTGCAAAGTAATGTCACTGAATGCTTCTGTCATACAAAAATGATAATAAGGAAGTAATTAGCGTTTACAGTATTAATCTTACTGGGGAAGGAATTCTTTCAGAGATCATAATTTTTCTTTAATTTTTCAATTGGCCATTAAAGAATTGTGATCTGGTACCACATGTCTTTCTCCCACTCAGAAAACGTCAATCAAATAGAAAGATTAAAATAAGTAGGTTGTGCTTATATGCCTACAAAAGAAAGAAGGAGATGGAAGAGTGATTTGGTCTGATATTTTTTCTCTGCTGGTATGCCACCTGCAAAAATGACGTGAAAAGTAATATCAGACAACAAGCTGTTCTCCAGTGCTTCTAGCCAAGTTGAAATTAGTAGAAAAATTTCCAAAGGGAATTGGTTTGGGTCTGAAATTACTAAATCGAGTTTCAGGAGTTTGTAATAAACACACACCTGATTAAGAAAAGTATCTGACTCTTTTACTGCTAGTCCAAAACCCCTTCAGGTCTTTACATTTTTGGTGACTCTCAGCTGAGAATTGCTTTTAGATGAAGTGATACAGGGAGGAAGTGGTTACAATTCCAAAATATATTGAGGCAAATTTTAGTTTAAACCCAAATCTGTCTCTGCATGCTGAGGTCACACCCCAGAAGACATGGCTATATCACAGTGCCAAAGAGCCTTCACTTTGGCATTAACCCACCTTTAGAGGATAGAAAATCCATCTGTTTTCTCCTCTTTGTATTTTTCTTGGAAGACCCCATCATTTTCTCTTTTAGCATCATTGTATTAGAAACCTCTCCCTGTTGAAATTAGTAGCATAATTGCCAATGAGCAAGGCTGGGATGATGCAAGGTTGTGAGGACATTTGAATGACAAGATTGCTACGATGAGATTGAAAACGTTGCTAATAGTGTTTCGTAGACTCAGTTTTGGATGCTGCCACCATGGCTTCCATTTCTCAGCATTGCTTTGCTGATCACTGTCACTCTCATTTCTCTCTTAATGTGGCTGCTAATTTTTTGAATAAATGCACCAGCAACTTATATTTCTGGAAAAAAATATACCCCATCTCATAGTAAGTAAATGACAATCAATCATCCTTGCAATGTTCCCAGATAATTAGCCACTGGGCCTGTCTAATTACTTCCATGAAACATGAGTTGTCTTTCTTAAATTTCTGAAATATGGTCTGGGAAGTCTCAAGTAACACAGTGGTTAGCCACTGGCTGGTCAACAGTGATGATTAATAAAGTTTATTAGTTGTAGTTGAATGAGGGATGGTAAAATATGGATATGCTCCTTACTTTCAAATTATTTATTAATTATTTTATATCACTTCTTTCCACAGTAATGATTAGCTTGTTTTAATAATATATCAACGTGATCATGTATACATGAAAAAATATACTGGTTCACTTTGCATGAGAGTAGGAATTCAAAACAGACAAGTCTGTAGCAAAAGACACTAAGTAGGGCTCAGAGAATTTTATAACTTCACATTCTTTAAAGTCTGTATTTCATGACTAAAGCATATTTTCTTGGTACAATGAGCTTTCTTTTCAGAAAAGTGTCTAAGGCATATATTTTGTCTAGTTTTCTCAATTTATACTTTCCAGTCCTCAGCTGCTCCTACTTCCTCTTGCTTTTTAAACATCTGCCCTTTGCCAGCATCCAACAGAACCTAATGAAATTCAGAATGTTCATTCTCTAGGAAATTTTGAATTGTATCAAAAAGTTCACTTTTCAAAACAATTAATTTCTGTTCTAATCTGATGAGATAATGTTGGGAGGGTAATCATTACAAAAGTTGCCAAGGTAGAAAAGAATCTCCTTACTAGGCAGCCTGTCCCTGGAGATATTTGTGCTGTTGCCTCCACGTGTAGAACTCAGCCAGATCGCCAGGACCCCATGGCAGGGTGCCCCGTAGTGCTGCGCGGGCTTGGTTGGTCATCTCCAGCTCCCAAGCTAACCCTCTTTGCATTTTAATGAAATTGTTCTTATGATTCCTTTGTTGAGGGAATCTTTTCTTTGTACTTGCATCTGGACCTTAGAGTAGAAGGTCCCGTCTTTCCTTGACTTGTGCTCTACCATGTAAGCCATGCAGTCAGTCTGCTCTGAGTTTGGCCTTTTTTTTCCCTCAACAGATTTCCATCTCTGAACACAGCCTTATGGTTCTGTGCTTTACAGGAGCTTGCTCTACCTTTGAAAGCTTCTACAGAGGTACAGATCAATGACCTTTTTGCTGAAATTATTACATAGGGTCAGTTTTGTCATGTTCTTCTGTTGGCTGTTACATTTAGGAGCTGATCTGGAAAGTTAAATGTCTCAGCCACAAGTGTGACTGCAGGACCAACAGTGGTATCAGCAGAAAGGGAGCTTGCAAAAGGCTATGTCCCTTCACAACCTCTCAGTAAACTGCTTTGAACTGCACAGCTCTGTGGAAAATTATGGAAAATCAGTGAAAAATTACATTCAGTTATCCATTGCTCTACAAATATGCTTAACATACTTGAACTGCATTAAATGTCTGGTTCCAAGTCATCATTCTCTTGCTGTAGCTTGAGGTAATTTTTGTCAGCCTCTGCTGCGGGGTAAATCTTTGCTTGAGGACATTCTCAGTTCTTCTTGGAAATCAAGGAAAGAATCCTGGCATCAGTGAGATTTTGCAACTTATTTCAGTGGAACATTCTGGCCCATGTTTTTCCTTGCTCTATTATAGCTGAAGTGGTTTGCATGAAAGGAACAAAGAGCGCTAGAAGAAATGGCAAATCTCCTTGGATGTTCTGCAACCTTTATTCTCTTGTGCCTCCAGAGAATCATTCTCTATAGGTAAAGGCAGACCCCTGCAGGATTTACTTTTTGTTTTGTTTTGTGAACTAAATGTCTCACCATCCCTGATATCAAGGAAATGGATTAGCCAGAAGAATTAATGTTCATATGCAACAAATATGTTTAAATCCACTATGGCATTCAACTCCAACTGGGATCAGGCCAAAAATACACCTTTCCCATGGCGGCTCCAGGAGACAAAGAATGAATCAGGGCTGGATTTCTGCATAGGTAAAGTAGGTCACTGGCTATGTTAGAGAGAAATTGAAGACATATGAAGTAATTATTATTCATACACAATAATTACTTTCTATTAAAGTTGGTAAGAGTTACAAGTCAGATTTTCTTGGTATCCTGTGGAGCGGTGAGGTTCATAGGGAAATGCACTATTTTGGATTTTTTTAAGCAAATAAGACTTTGGAATGCCAAGTGATTAGGCTTTAGTATGGACCTGCTCATTCCAAGTCTAAGAGGTTTGAATCTATAAACCTGATCAGTTCCTACTTTTAATCTGTTACAGTTTTGTAAGACCTCTCTGATATAAAATGCTATTTCTATGTGCCATTTGTGTCTGCTTATGCTCAAGGTGGTTTGGCTCTGTGACTGACATCGTTTAGTTTGAGTTTTGAATGCAATGATGTGGTAATGAAATACAAAAGGACAACCTGTACTGATCTTTGCAATGGGAGCATCACCATTTCAGCCATGCAGTTCAGCTTAACCATATATGAATTTCTGATATATTGGGAGGGACTGGAAACCATGTCCCTCAAGCTGTCCCTCCAATCCGTGACCCCTCACATCCCAGCTCAGAGCCGTACGTAAGCAGAAATGTGGCACTTGGTTTAATCCTTTGCCACAGGCAGGTCGGGCGCTCCCACTGTGTTAAGTACTAATGCACTTAGTGTTAGTGCTTAGTGTCAGGAAATCCCCTGATTCTCGGAGCCGTGGATAGCGTGTTTAGATGTGTGAATGTTATTTATATATTACTAGAAAACAGACATTTTTAAAGGAAGCATTTCAAATCGCACTTCACGTACTTTTTATTCATTTTTAGAATGATAAACACAGTAGAATAGCTCTTTGATTTTGCACTGTAATGGCTCTGTGGGGCTGGGTAACCCTGGGATGAAAGAAGGCAAAATGATCTGCCATTGGAGAAAGCATAGAGAAAGCCTTATAAATAAAATAGAATAGCTGTGATGCTCATCTGATAAAACTGACAGGGTGGACTGGTATTTTTAGCTGAGAAACTCAAATACTAGTTATTTTATGGTGTGAAATCTCTTTGTGCAAACTGTGTAGCATTCATGCAGGGTACAGACTGGAGAAAACACTGTTTGGACTTGAAAGGTGAGAAGGCCTCTGGATGCTCAGGTGATGGATGACTCAGAAATAGCAATAGTGATAGCAAGTGGGAAAGCGCTAGACATTACTGTTGCTACCATTTCTGGTCTTCAAACTACCGTATTTCAACATTTCTGCAATAGCTGCGCTGTAGTCTCGCAACCAGCCAACCTCTGCTTTGGGAGGTTCAGGCTTTCCCAACCCTCTGAGCAGGTGAACTGCTCTTTATTCTCTTTTCTTCTGCATTTGTGCTCCTGTAGTCAGCTGCTCTGGCCATTCCCACCTCCTCCGGCTCAAGAGCCAGAGGTCTTTATAGGCTTATTTCTCTGACTTAGATATTTGAAGAAGGAACAACAAACTTTTGATTATCCTGAGTGTTCTGGAAGATAAAGGTGATGATGCTTCTTATGGATTGGTATCAGTGTGGTTTGGTGGATAATGGTATAGGAGTCAGGACTGGTAATTATCTCGTGTTTTCTGCTGCCTCTTGCATTACTTAGGTCAATTCACTTCATCTCTCCATTGTTTTCCATTGCCAACAGATGTAATTCTAGAGACCTGCTTTTGTATTAAAAGCTCTGATATGTATGGATGCAAATTATGAAACAAACAGTGCTAACGTTGTCAATGCAATCAAGAACTTTATGCTTCTGAAGCACCTCATATCCAGAAAGCCAGCGCGGAAAAAGAAAATGAAGGATGTTTTTAACTATTATTGAAATAGCATAAATATTACTACCATCCTTGAAATTATAAAGAATGGCTGGAAATGCTTCTTAGCACTGGGCAGGAATTGGGCAAATGCACAGATGCCTCTGGAAATCAAATCCAGGCAGAAGGGAAAATACTCCCTTGTTTTGCAGAAAGGAACTGATGTTCGTATGTTTGCGAATTTACACAGATCCTCATTCAGTGAGGCACAGCGGCAGGAGCCACCTGCGGATACGGCTGGGGGCACACAAGAGAACGGGTATATCCTCTACATACCAGCTGTCCCTTGCAAGAACCAGTCTCCTCTTCACCCTCCTCTGAATGCCACAAGCTAGCTTTTTAGTTTAATGATCTTTTTTTAAAAAATGCTTTATTTAAAAGATAAAAACTTCCTGCAAATAATTAACTGCCAAAAATGACCACTCGGGAGTTTTATATTGATTTATTCCTCTCTCCGCCAAACGCTTCTGTTCTGTATCTTCCACTTACTACATTATCACTTGTCTATTTTGCATATTGAGGTTATGAATTTGCCTTTTCAGCTGTCTTAGGCTATTTGCGTATCTCGATTGTTGATAAAAATATGACAAATTGTTCTTGGCAATGGGAGGGGAAGGGTTTTAATGATAAATGGGCTTTGCACTGCAAGCATATATTCCACACTTCCTATGAATGCCATCTCCTGAAAAGCTCAGTCTGACAAAACATTTTTCTGGATTTAGCCTTAAATAAAAATTTAATAGTCATATTAAATAGCAGAGGCTTCTTTTACTTTTCTAGTTTTATTTTTCTTGGCACTTTTCCTCACCACTTTTCTTCTTGAAGAGCTTTCCCTGACAACAGGACAGTGCCCCAGATCTCCCAAATCTTAGAAAGCCTGGAAAAGGTTAATTGGAAAAGTCAGGGTTGCAGTTGGATAGTTAGTGCAGCTGTATTCTCTCTGCCGCTTGTTAACATTTTCTCCGTGCCTCAAGGCCCCACAGCTCCGTGTCACCGCTGTCGCCAGCGCCCTGGCTGCGAGTCCACTCCCCAGCCTCGCCGGCTCCTCATTTCTATACGCTTCACTTTGCTGAGCCACCCCGAGCTGGCGTCATCCATCTAGTCACAGCTCTCGAAGTTTGCCATGTGCGCTGACCCCGTGCTGACCCTGAACCATGATACAAACTATGGGATTGTAATTAATCTCTAATTACCCACAATACCTCGCTGGGTATTCAGCCCGCCGTTCGGTCGTATTCTTAACCAATTCAGTCATCAGTGGAGCATTCAAATTCGGTGCAGCTCAGTGCTTAGAAACCGAGGGCTTCACTAATGGCGAGTGGCTGCGTCCACCGCACTTTGCCTGGGCAGAGCTCTCTGTGCAGGCAGGGCAGAGCCAGGCTCTGGCTGATGTTCCACCAATTGATGGTACGACGCTGGTATTTGTGCGTCACCATTCAAAAGACAACAGAGCAGGCTGCATGTGACACCACTCGTGTATCTCTGTATTTTCTTTCACAGCTAGAGTGTTTCTTCTACCAGAGGACAAGAGGAGACTGTCATTGAATCTTAGCAGATCTTGCTAGAATGCATCACTCCTCTTTTAAAGTCATATTCCTGCTTCTGTCCAAGTGATGGGGTCTAGGAAGAGCAGTTCCCTGGAAAGATACCCTGAGGCTGCTCAGCTTAGACAAGGAACTAGTGCTGGGATTGTGAAATGGTGCTGCTTTTGAGCTTCCAGTTAAATCAAACCCTTAAGAGGAGAGATTTGGTTTGGGCATGACCGCAGCAGCTGCTATGGACTGTAAGGGTATTTCACTCTGGTTATTCCACTGGGACAGGATCTTCATTCCTTTTGTGTAAAGCAAATGCAAAGCCATCATACTGCAGCCCTCAAATGCTAGATGGAGCACTCAAGAATCAAAGCATCATGTAAGAAAAGAGAAAATAACTTGCCTCCCTGGTTCCCATTACCTGAGCTGGCAAACTCAGTGTAGCTTTCTTACTGTCTTCTCTTGTTTCAACTGGTTTTCCTTTCTCTCCCTTTCCATACTTGCACTTTTCCAGCTTTCCCCTATCCTGAAGAGCCTTACTGGTCAGCCTCTCACATCTTCTTGCCCACCCTCCCACTTTTCCTTCACCTAAAAATCTCTTCACAGTTTCAGAGAGCCTTTCTTGGAGCTGGGAGGGAATATTTCGATAGGACAAGGTTTGAATGGGACATGTGTTATTTGTCAAAACATGGAGAAGTTCCAGTGACACGCGAGCCAAACTAGACCAAGACCCAGTGCAAATTGGTGGGATTCCCCAGTAGCCAGCCAGCAGTAGGTGCCAGCTCTGACATCCTGGAATGGAGCTGAGGCTTTCAGTACTGCTCTTGCTCCCTCTTTTGCAGCTGGTCTCTTGGTTTCTGATCTCCTTGCTGGGTCCTGGACCTCTCCCTCGGCTCACAGAGATTTGCTGGGCTGTCCTGGGCACACCAGAAGCGACACTAAAGAGGGCAGCCAGTTGCTGCGTTTCACTATGAAAACTGGACAGAAAAAAAGTCATAGAAAAAAAAATCACATTGCTTTTTAGTGGAAAATTTCTATTTTTAAATGGAAAACTAGTAAATGTATTAATCTCCATTTTAAACTACGTAGGCTCCTTCTTTCCTGTATTTGCACTGGGAAGCTATCTCAAAATCATACTGCCTTGAGAAGCTTCCTGTCTAAAGTTATTAATATTTTACCTGCTTTGTACCTGATAAATGCAATATATGAGGATTCCAACACAAAATTTTAAATGTTCACTATGGGAAAACATGGCTGGGTTAGAAATCCTGTCATTTTAGTTCATCTGTGGCCTGATACCGGCTCAGCCTGATAACCTGACATTGGATGACTAGTAGCTGTGTTTGTCTATGCAAAAGCTCTTCCCTGCCCAGTATCTAGTAGATGCCTCAACTCTGATGTAACACTTGCTGTGGTGATTGTTTTGTTCTTAAGTTGTCACGACATATGAAATAATCACGTTAAAACCTGCCTAACTTGTTTGAATATTATATATGGTAAACCTGCTCTTTACCAGTGATAACTTGCACTCCTTGCCTTTGCTAGCCCTCACATGGAAGAAGTGGTATCTTTGTACCACACATGCTCAATGTCTGCCACTTGACTTGGTTCTAACTTTGGGGAGTTTATTCTTTAAGTGTTTAACAGAACATTTGAGAGAAGGAGAAAGGGCTTGTCAGCAATGCCACAAAGCCTTCAGCTTGGCTGCGTGACACACACTCCTGGGGCGAGATGCTGTCACTCAGTCAATCAGCCGTTAGGCATGTAATTATGGTAACCAGTCATGAGACAGTTCCTAGCTAATACTTATTTTTCCCAGCAAACTGATGTTCCCATGTCTGAAGCAAAATGGATAATTAAGACATTGCCTCCATCTACCTGGTACATCCATCAGCTGTCTGTTACCCTACACCCAGCTCTAAGAAATACCCTGGTGTACTTGTCGGCACATTTTGTCCACATACTGCCTCCTTTTTTTACCTATAGATCTTTGCTTCCCACACCAGGTGCTGGCAGCATTCCCACCTGCAGGACATAGCAAATACTAATGAAAACATAGAATTATAGAATGGTTTGGGTTGGAAGGGACCTTAAAGATCATCTAGTTCCAACTCCCCAGCCATTGGCAGGGACACCTTCCACTAGACCAGGTTGCTCAAAGTCCCCTCCAACCCGGCCTTGAACACTCCCAGGGATGGGGCATCCACAGTTTCTCTGGCAGCCTATTCCAGTGCCTCACTGCCCTCATGGTGAAGTATTCCTTCCTTATATCTAATCTAAATCTACCCTTTTTCAGTTTAAAGCTATCACCCTTGTCCTATTTCTACATGCTCTTGTAAAAAATCCCTCTCCAGCTTTGTTGTAGGCCCTCTTCAGGTACTGGAAATCATTCACTGAGCATCTTTTAGATTTTTTTTCTCTTTATTTGCATCTCTCTATGAAATCTTAATATTATTCTTCAGAGGCTGTTGGTTTGTAAAACTGTAAGATTAATGAAAAAAAAATTCTGCTGATGTTTACTTTGTAATTCATCAAAAGAAATGACTGCACCTGCTGTTAACGTCCAAGGATCAGTCATGTCCCAACAAGAACTGGGTTTTTTTAAATGACCTTCAAATACCTTAACGTCAATTTTGGATGGGATTTACCCATGACCAATGTGGATGTATGTTATGTGTAAACCCTGGCTGCGTTTAGGGAGCACGTCTCTATTTCCAAGCCTTAAAACAATGTGGGTAGTGCTATTAAATAATCCACCCATTTATAATGTACAAATAAACATTTCTTTCTTTCATTATTTAAAATGACAACTGACTCAGTTAATGATACTGATGTGCCAGAGACTCTAAAAGAAATAATTAAAAAAAAAAACCCAACACCCACTGTTTTTCAGCACCTGGTAATGCAAGCATCTGATAAAAACTCAGGGACCTGTGATTCATATTTGGCCTGCTTTTGACCCCTGAACTTTGTAAAGTGATGAAATTTGAACAGCAGTATTTGCATATTTAAACAGTTGGTTTTGAAAAGCTATGTGAGACACACTTAGCACCGCCTTTTTAAAAATTTTTATAAATCAGCTTTCCCTTTTCTATCACTCGCTCATGTGTTTGTTTTTTTTGTTTGGGCAATTTTCTATTATCACACATTGAGGAGTTACTGAGTGGCATCAAGAGTCATGTTCTATTCTTGAATCATTTACCAGATGTATGACCTTGGGCAGCAAGTAAAAAGTTACTTCACCTGTGTTAGAAATGGGCATAGAAGTGAGGGAAGTCCCAGCGTGGAGGCTGTGATGAGGTAATTGCCTGTAGGCATAAGTAGGGGGTTGTGGATCAGTGGTGTTATTCTGGTGTTATTGAAAAGATGGGAATTATTCCATTGAAACACAATAGACCTTACTGTAAATCTGCTTATTTTGTAAGTAAGTTCCTCATGAACAGGTACAGTGGTAGGTGGTAGATTATTGCTAAGAAGCAATATTGTGAATTCTTTTCCTCTCTTTAAAAACAAAGCATTTCAGTTTAAGCTTCTCAGGCACTTTATTTTATTTTTCTTTTTTTTTCTCTAAATGACAAGCAGAGGTAGTTCCTGGTTTACAGTTTTGAGTAGCTTGTATATAAATTTTAAATTCATTACTTAGGACCAATTTGTAGTACTCATGATTATTTTCTAAAAGCTTCAATAACAGTTCGATAAACTACTTTGGAAAAGAAAGCAACAAACAAGATCAATCTCATTTCTGAAAAAATGACCTTTCCCCCCCCCCCGCCTTTTTTTGAATCCAGCTAGATGTTATTTATGGCTCCTAACCAAAAGGCCAGCTCTTTGTCCAGAGGTACCAATTCCTTCTGTCAGTGAATCCTTTTCTTCACCATATGGAGTAATTCTCAACCCTGGAAAGTAGCATCCAAAATCTATTCTCTGGATTTTAAGAAAACATGCTCTTTTTTGGCAGCCATTCTCAAATGCTCATGTACATGTTTAGCTTTTCTAAAGTTAGTTGTCCTGTTGGACTTGGTCTCCTTGGTCTTCAGTGTTTTGACAGGCAGGAGGACATGGAAGGTGGTTTTTTTATGACTGTACCCTCTACTGCAACAATCATCATTTTTGCAGTTGAGCACTTGAAAAATGATCAGTCTTAGAAAGGTTTGCCTTTCCTGGAGTTGCAAGCAGGGTTGAGAACTGGGAGCATGTGGACATACTTGTCTGTTTATTTTGATTATTGTGGTTGTAACCGCTGTGGTGAACCTCAGACCTTCTAGGTTTCCCTCCCATGCCTTGAGTTTGGAAAAGGACCTTGACTGCCCAGCAGAGAACAAATGGCAAATTCCTACTGATTAAGAAAAAACTGTTCTCCGTGTTGCAATGAAAGGTAGATCACATGTCATGCAGCTGGTGGGGAAAAGGTTACGACGAATCTGGAGGGAAAAGGGAAATAGTCCAGCTGGCTGCAGGCAGCAGGTATACAAAGCCTTGTCTCAGAAGAGAGGTGCTGCTCTATTTAGGGGCTACAAACATAGCAAGAGCCTGAACAGCAGGGTTCAGTGCAGCTCAAACCAAAGCAACCTACAAAGGTTTATTAAAGGGTGACTGGCAGATGCACAGAGCGCAGGACTTATCTATTAAAGATAAAACTGAATGCAGGAAAGGGTGGTTGGAGTAAACCTTTTTACTGACCTTTATTGTTTGACAAGGCTGCAAGGAACCAGATCTTTTCCTTTGGACATTTTCACTGGAGTTTGGGACTAAGCACCATCTATCCCAACAGATAAACTGGGGTAAAACTCCTAAAGGAAGAACAAGCAGAAGTTTACTTTGGGGCCAGAAGCATCAGTGAAAAGACCACTGTGACCTAATAAGTCAGCTCTAATGATGCAATAGAGAGACTCACTGAAAAATATAGCGCAAAGCAAAAGCGAAGAGATCATTTTTGTTTTGTTTGTTTTTACAGAGTATTTCTGTTGCGAGCATGGAAATTTTGGGTTGCTCTGCGTGATCATTCGAGTGACATTTTATACAGCCATTGAAAGGCTCTTCTGCTGTATTTTCTTTGGGTTTTTTTTTTTCCTCCATTGATTTTTCTCTTTAAGACTTTAATTCACTCTTCTTCAGTTGCTACAGTTAAGAGCAAAATTCTGTAGATCACATAGAGATAACATTGCAGCCTACACTGGGTCACTCACACCACACATGAGAATACAAGCTTCCTGCAGACAGCTAGTCCTTGCCTGCTTTTCAGGCCTTTTTTCTCCATCTTTTCATTTTTTTTTTCTCCCTTAGTATTTGGGTCTTAGTCTTTCTTTAGACTTATCCTTCACGCTGTGCTCATCTGAAATGTACCAATAATTGCTGCTACCTATATGTGGTTTGATCATTCTGTGCATTCCTTGTTGAAACTATCAGTGAAACAAGACATCTAAAATATGATTCTGTAGAGTTAAAGTAATATTTTGGGTGTCTGAAATCTCTTGTAAATTGTTCTGTAGACAGACAGTTTCTTAAAAGAAAAAATGACAGCAACAAGCCAACTCTAATGACATATTTCAGTGTAATGCTGTAATTTTAGCTCCTGCCATGAACTATTGCTGTTGTACAGTAAAGTATTTTGCTAGTAAACGGTGAAGTGATTTCCAGTAAAGCCCTTTCCCTTTATTCCATCCTTCCATTGGCAAAATTCCCATCTCGCCAATTCCAACGTATTAAAAAGAAAATACTCATCTGAAGCACATTAGACACCAAGTGAGTGCCCTACAAATAGTAAAGACGAGCTGTCGTAGTTTCACCTTGTTTATCTTCTGATGGTTTTGAAAAGGCAGAAGATGAAGGTGCTTCTTGCCTTGAAGTGGATGAAGTGTACCAAGTGCATGATCTGTTTATTGGTGTTAGTGTGTTTACCTTGTTCCTGGATGTGTGCAAACACATTTGACTGCCTCTGCACTAATAAGCCTTTTCCTAGGAGGCCAAAAATCTTTTCAACAAGCTTTTTTTCTCTTCCCTTTTCTCTTTTCCCTTTTCTCTGGTACCCTGTTTCCTGCTCCCTGGAAGTCTTCTGCTTAAGTGTTCTTTCAGTTCTCTGTTGCTCATTGCTATTAATTTTCTAGCACTTTTATTCCTAACTGGTGGGTGCATTTCTGCGGTTCTTTGTGGCTGACTAAGTTCAAGATCTGTTGTCATCAGTCAGCTGCCACATAAGACTTTATTACAGGGTGGGCAAAGAGGGAAAAAGGTGGTCAGTGGCTGCACTAATGGTTGGGTTGGTGCTTGGGAAGCAGGACCTCAGACCTCTGCACCATTGCAGACTGAGGCCTCTGATGGGGAGGTCAAGGAGTTCCATGGTGATTGACAGGTCTTGTGGGCGCTTCGCTCCTGAACTTGGGAGGCATTAATCAGAATTGAGCTCTGGAGCACTAAGCCACAGAGCTTCCATGGCTGGCAAGTGTAGGGCCGGAAACTCAGATGAATAGAGCCCTAAATGTTTTTTTGTTTGATGCTAATGCTTAACAGAAAATGATGAATCCATTAGCAAGTCCTTCTGCTGCCAAAAGAAACAGACTTGCACTTGTAGATTGCTTTCATTCTGTGCTATCAAGCCACTGCATGCTCAGCTTTTGCAAAGCCAACAGTCATCTATCACTTAAAATTGTTTTTTAGAGGTACAGTCGTCTTTGTCTTAAGTGTGTGTATCTCTCTACTTGAAAGTGTCTCATTAAAATATAGTGACATCGTCAAACACCTCAAACAAAATCCATAGTGAAAATGTCTTATTTTCTGTTTGCTTTGAATTATTTCAAAGTTTGTCACTAGTTTCACATGACAATGGGGCGTTTGAAGTGATTTTTTTTTTTTGTGATGATGTGTCAGAGAGACTAGACGGCTCTTACTATACAAGACATGAAAAATGTGTCAGTTGAGAGTGGACCAGGGAGGTTCTGAATTCGCAAAGGACAAGAACATTTGAGTCTGATCATGCTTAGGAAAAACTTGCTGTAGTCCTAAGTATCCCACTGAAAGCAGCGGGACTCCTAAATATGTAAAGGATCCAGGATCAGATGAGTAATGTCTCTAGAAACAAAAAAGTCCTAAACTAAAGATTTCTTTTTTCTTCATGAGATACTTTATCCAGCATAGTAAAACCATGTGTATTTATAGCCTAGATTACGCTTTGTTTTGTGGGATGAAAAAACACATTTTAGAGTTGGCCCCTTTCCTGAACAGATGTTACTGGCCTGGGTGAATAACTTATTCAAGCATTCTTTTTAACAGAATTGCATGAGAATTTTTGCCAAACTCAATTCTGACTAAACCTAAAATCTTTCACCACTTTTCTTCCCTCTGTCATACACACTCTGCTGTTCAGTTCATCCCAGTCTCTGTCTTCTGGCTGTGGCTGTTCAGGGGTCTCATCAACCCTTTTGGTTTCAGAGTTACATTATGCTGTGATTTCGCCCTCCCCCCATGTAAGTATGATTATCCCTTTAAAAAAAGGACTGCCAGGGTGACATCAGGGGCTTCAATGTTTTTCTCACTGATTTCTCACATCAAATGTGCTCATTTTGCTAGTGCAAAGATGTTTCTTTCTAATTGCTACTGCTTGTAGCTCCAGCTGGCTTCTTTCCTTCTTGCACATTATCACCAGTATTTAAGGTTTTGCAGGTCAAATTAGACTCTCAGTGACATCTGTGCCACCCATTGCTTTCAGACAGACTACCCAGGTGTGGCTGAATGGAGTTGGATAAACAGCCTTCTCTCTGTGCAAGAGAGGACAGACTGGATCCCCTTCTCTCTTGGCTTCGGTGGATCTGTGGTCTAACAGGTCTAGAAACCAAAGAAATGAATTTGTTGTCCAAGCCTGTGCTGAATTACAGACAAGGAATAGTTTGTTTTTGTTTTTTTTTTAATTGAAAATGTGGCCGTTTTTATGGAAATATCAGTGAGTTTGAGCAATATTACCAAAGCAGCTTGGTGATGATTTTTCACTCACTTGAGGTATTATAGCTACCTCCCAACATCACTCCGATGCGCCAACCCAGGGCTGCAGTGTATTATCAGTTCTGAAGCTCTTACTGAGGTAAATCCTGTAGAGAGGGAAGGATTTTTTTCCCTTCAGGGGACATCCTCAGTATTCTGGAGTCTATGTCAAAGTGCAGGAAAGCAGTTTCTTCTTATGCCTGCCACCACACCTGCTCATCGCTGAAGTCATCAGCACTGTATGCAAGTGAAAGAGAGTAAACACATTGAGCCTTACCTAGAAAACACGGCTGTGTGAATGGCGTAGCAATGTCATTGTCAGTGATGCCTTTCCAACAACTTACATCACTCACCTCAGCTATCAAAACCCTCCAATAAACTGGTGAGGAGGCATGGCGTCCTTGGCCAAGCCTGATGCTGTAGAATGCACATTTGCTGTCCTGGGAGATTGTAAAGTATCCTCTTGTATGTCTCGTTTCCCATAAAGACAAATAGGTAGGGAGTAGGTTAGCAGGTATTTACACAGTTCCATACTAAATCTTTGAGCACAGAGACGTAGCTCAGAGTATATATGTCATACAGTCATTGTTATGCTGTTAGTAGTTGGAGCCTTAAAAAAGTAAAGTCGAGGAAAATACAATAAACAACTAGATTACATACATATCATAAAATACATTAGAAAACAGCATGATTTACACATCCCAAATTAGGAATGCAGCTGGCTTTACAAACTGTTTTACACATACTTCCTGACAAGCTTGCTCTCTATAATCCCGATTTCAGTAAATACAAGTTTTGAGTATTGCTAACTCACTGCCCACTGCTTATGCCTGCCTTTGATGGACTTTTAAATGCTATCATTGCTCTTAAATATGGATGAGAAACACTTGAACACTTCTAGGATTTGCTTATCTGTGCTGTAGCCACAAGTTTCAATGAGTATTTTCCATGGTTGAGTCTCTTTTGTCTAGCTTCTGTATGTTTGCATGCAGTGCAATTACATCTGCTTCTTGAGGTTAGTGAGGCAGCAAGTGCAGCTGCTCTGTTGGTAAAAATACATTAGTAGAAGTATTTGAAAATACCAGCACTGACGGTTTTTTTTCCTTTCTTGCTCTGTTGATATATTAGGAAACATACTCTGTAAATCTCATGTTTTAATTCTTCTTTGGAACACAGTTTAATGCTTAAAGAAGCATTTGCCTGCCTACATTGTTATTAATGCATCCCCTTCTTAAAAGACAACATGGAAAGCAAAACCTTCTCGAAATTTAAGGAATTTGAAGGAGTTCTATTCTTGATATTTTAAGTCCATGTATAAAAGGTACACAAGCAGATTCTCAGACGCATTCACATACGCAGTTTGGAAAGAGGATCATCTATATGAGTAGTTCTTTGTTTTCCTTTCTGTGATTTGTATATGTTGTTACAGCACTCAGACTGATACTAGCAATAATTGAAAATTCTTCACAAATACTTTAAAACTCAGGGGCTGGATTCTACTTCATGCACTTTAGTCTTATGCTAGGAGAGCTACATTTGGTTCACTACAGTAACCCAGCTTTAAACTGGGATGGTGCAGGGGAGCAAGGGAACAGGGTTGCATTCCCATGTGTTCTGTTCCGATATTTAAAAAAATAACATCCGTTGTCAGATTTTATGCTGAAAGTTTTATCTTCTTTGACCACCTGTTGCACTGATCCTGCTCGGTAGATCTTGGGAGAGTCCTAGTTTAGTCACTGGGACTGCACGCTCAGCAAGTCGTCGCTGCCTGGCGCATCCCATTTCAGGCTGTCACTACATGTGTCTGTGTGCTGCTGTTTTTACTGTGAGCATCACAAGTATGTACAGAGATGTAAGTTTGCAAGGACTCTTTTATAAGCGTGTTGTGCATGAAACAACAGAGTTTAGAGAGTTTATTTGGCCCACCCTCCCTAGCCTCCCTTAGTCAAGTACCTATTGACACATTATTTTCCCTGGGGGAGGGAAACAGATTTGGCCTTTGGAAATAAGCTGTACAAAGCAATGTAGTTCTCCACCAAGAGAGGTCATTCAGTTTCTTGTCTCTTGCTACGTTCTGGGTGCTGTGCTGGGGATGGGCGTCTGCTCCCATTGACCCTGCAGGGCCCTGACTCCCTTTGCTTGGGGTTTTGAGTGGGATTCCTCCCATTGATGCCCAGCACCTGAAAGCTGGCTACGGAATTGAAACTAGTCAGTGAGGTTGTTGTTTATTGATGAAGAGAAACAGATACCTCCCTAAGGAACCGCACCCCATCCTAAGATACATGTCTAAATAGCTGTCAAGAACTGCCCTTTCTGAGCTTTTCTCTGTACAGCCACAGATTTTAGAGGGAGCAGAGTAGCTCAGAACAAATGCCTGATAAGAGGAAAGATGACTCCATGAATAGACGGCCACGGTGGCAGCAAAGTGCCTCTGACTCAGGATGACAGAACTTTATACCCATACTAGACAGCTTCAAATAGCTAGATAGGCAATGACAAAACTCTGGCTGTCCTTGATGGAAGTAGCTACAGGTCCTGCGAACTGTTGCGCCCTGTGGGGAGACAAGAGGTGAGCAGAAAAAAAGTGCACCCACACTTTAAAATCACCCATAATTCAGCAGATTGTCAGGAACACTTTATTTTGCTTATTAGTAACTCGTTCGTGAAGCTGAACTGATAATAATGAGGTTTTAAGTGAAAATGAAACATGCAAAAATGCAGTTTAAATATGTTGCAAGAGTTCTGACTCCCTAAAATATGGTGCTTTCTGTACAATGAAATAATTTTGGTGGAAGTCACTACATACCAGCACTTAAAAGAGGCAAAAGATTATTAAAACACCCCTTCCTGTGATATTAAAGTCTTCATCCCAGTGTACTGTGGAGCAAATCCAATGTGATGCAGTTGCTGAGGTGGGTTCCATCACTGTGCTAAGAGAGGTTGTTTGAACAACGTGTCTTACAGGTGACACAATGTCCGTATTCTGAGGGCTTTGCATTTCCACTGCAACAGCTTCACATTTCTACCTGAAGCTTCCAAGTCTTTCACAAGGTAGTAGGGTTTTACATCCGGGTATCATGGTTGAAGAACAGAAAGATCAAGCAGAAGTCACGAAACAGCAAAGCCACAGTTAAGGCCAGCCTGAGCTCATTTCAGATCTGTGCTCACTTCTTTAGACCTCACTGGTAAATTGAAGGCAAAACCTTCAGTTTTCCCCAGGTCAGTTAAAACTTACTCTCTCAGTAGCACAACCGCTCCAAGGAAATGCTGTGCAGCAAAAGGCTCCGGTCATCCAAGAAGCAGTAGGTCAGATTTATGACTTGAAGAGGTCCAGCCCTAGCTCCTCCTAGTATCTGTACCCTGTTTCTCCGAAAATAAGCCCTACCCTGAAAATAAGTCCTAGCATGATTTGTCAGGATTTTGGAGGATGCCTGAAATATAAACCCTACCCCCAAAATAAGCCCTAGTTACAGTTCATTTAAAAAGTCAATTTAAATAGTGTCCAGCCAGTTATACATGTAAAAAAGTAAGCATCTTTTGGAGCAAAATTAATATAAGACCCTGTCTTATTTTGGGGGAAACAGGGTAATACTGAGAACTCAGAAATATCACTTGTCTCAAACTCATTTTTTCTGATTTGTTTCTACATTTTGTACTCACTTGGATGATAAAGCCAGTTTATTTTGTCGTTGTTTTTTTTTGGGGGGTGTTCATTTTTGTTGTGTTGGGGGTTTTGTTGTTTTGTTTTGGTTTTTTGTTCTTGATTCATTTCCCTGTCACACACAGCTGCAAAGATCGAGCTGCCACATCATTAGAAAATGTGTGGGGTGGTATTGTGGGGGGTTTTTGTTGTTGGTTTGTTCATGTTGTTTTTTAAATAAGTGTTTCCACAAGAATTTTACAATATAAAGGAGCTCAGAGAATTATTTCCAAGGGCTTTGCATTTGAGCAGGTGACTAGACTTCCGGTCAAAATAAACTTAAACATTTCCTATTATAATTTAGCTCAATAATATCAGATCTGGACTGTCTTTAGAAAAGTGTTTTCTTAGAAATGCCACTCCTTGAACAAAATAAGTTTGCATTCATAGAATATTTTGGAAGATATTCCTTCTCATTCTGTGGCAAAGTATCAACTTTTGCTGTCTGTTGATTCAAAAATTAGAGGTGTGCAGTAGTTGCTCTGACAACAGAGTCTCATTTTACCCCTTTCCTCATTTCCAACCTGTTACTAAATTACTGAGCACTGGGATGATGCATCAAAGAGCACTTAGAGATGCTGTTAATGTAATGAAACTGAGCCTTCATCTACTTAAAACATGTTGTGTCAGCTTGGAAATAAGACAGGTGATTTCTTTACCCTCAGAAGTTGGCACCATGTCAACTACTTAAAGTTTTAAAATTATGAAAACAAGGTCTACACACACGCAAAAAAATCCTTGTACCGACTTCATTAGCGAGTTTTACCTGGCAAAACTGAATTTGTTAACAAATTATGGAATATCCTTTTATTTTAGTGGTCATGACATCTTCAGGTGATTTTAGTATTTTTAAGTACTTCAGTTGATATTTTCTTTATGTATGTGATATCGCAAGAAGTACTTCCTTTAAAGCCTCACACCCTATCTTACAAATGCTCATTAAACAGTGTGGTTTTAGCTAGTATTGCTGTCTCAAGAACTTTCACTCTGCTCTGACAGAAGGGATAAAATTAAGGAAGAAAGACGTTCTTCTAGAAAGAGATGCTGTTTCCAGCATCACACCATCAGACCAGTTTGGCTCCCTGTTTTTCAAGTATGACTGTGGACTGAACCCTTGTGTCTTCATCTCCTAGGATCAAGTAGGGAAGGATAAAAATGATAAGGTTTGGTGCTACTGTTGGCCTGCCCTGACACAGAGTCATCTCTGGTGTGACACTTATGCCAGGCACTATTCTTGCAAAGCATTTTCAGTGTATCTGCTGTGCCAGTACTGCAAGACCTTTTACTCCTTTCATTTGGTGCAAAGGGCAAGGTGAGACGAGGGTCTCACCCCGATACCTCTCTGTATTGTACTCCTGGTTTAGAAACACTTCTACCATATGTAACATAAGTTCCTGAATTTATGACTTGTGTGAAGTCATGTTTGGCTATGATTTGAGAGGTTGTATGTGTAAGAATCTCCTTTTGATAATGTTTTTCCACAGCATCTGTAGAATATTATCAAGTGGTAGGAGACCAACTGGTAAGGCCTTCCATAATGTCAGCAAAATTTCAGCTCCTTAATACAGTGGTCTTATACTGTTTCCTAACTTGAAAACCCAGGACTAAGCCTTTAAAATGACACTATAAGCTACAGACCTTTGTTTAAAAGTAAGGTTCCAGATAATGCCTATAAATGTAGGTGTTTGTTTTCAGCCTTACATTGCAACCTTTTCATATGTAATTGTGGTATATTTGCACCAGCTTCTTTTGACTGTCATTTTTAATGTATAATGTTTTTACCAGGTGGGCTATAGAGCTGTGTTATCACTACAGTAAAAAAGTCCACATGTACCATGTTACAAAGTGCAGAACATACCAGATATGATTTCCGTACTGGGTTTAGAGATCAGACTTTAGCATAACTTTACTCCAGATGCAAGATGTGGACGACAGAGACATGTTTTCTTACAGGTTTTACTTATGCAGATTTAAAATAACATGACTGAAGTCCTAAATTGATATGACAGTTGCACCTTTTCTGGATAAAAGAACCAGCTGCAATGTTATGCCTGGTTTTAAAATCCAATACCCATGATCTGAACCAGATTTTTTCACCATGGTTTTGAAAATTTCCTTTCAGACAGAGAGGGAGTGTTTAGAAACATTTCAAAGAGATGTAAACATGCACTTAGACCTGATGACTTGTGTCCAGGCCAAATTTCAGCTGGAGGATTTATTATTTTCTACCTCCTTTCAAGATTCCAGTGGCACTTTCCTTTGTGTTCTCTTTGAATTTCCACACTGGTGCAGCGTAGCTGCATGTAGTTAGGCTACAGAAGTTCCTCAGCCCAGGAGAAGCTGAGGTTGGTGAGAGGATTTCCCAGTAATTAGAGCTCTGCTCTTCCATCTGGGAACAACATTGCCAACAGGCTAATGCTGAGGAGCCAGCACGGCTCCTTCCTCTGGTATTTGACGCTGGGCAAAAAAGTAAACTTGATGCGTGGCTTTATGAAAGATGGCACCAAAGAACTGGTCAAGAAGCTAGGAGCAATACATAGTTTTACTGGAGAGACCAGTTTGTTCTTTCTGATACCTGAGGATGTTTCTTCTGAGCATAGCACTGAAAAAAAGAATAGAAGCTCAGGCTGTCTTTGGCAATACTTTGCAGTCAACGTGTTAGAAAAGGATCCAGGAAAGATCAAAATCTAAAAGGGAGATATAGAAATCACTGCTGATGAATAAAAGCTCATAGCTGTTATATGTCCATAAATACCACATGCTATAGGATACCCTTTAGCTTGTGAGCTGCACTATATAAACTTTCCTGTATGCTTTTTGGCAGAATTTTGCTCCTGTGCAAATATTTTACAAACTGTGGCATGAAGCAGCTTGTTTTGCCTGCAACACCAAAGTTTTGGTGTCTCACAGCTTACAGTGACTCATGCTTTTCTTTGCATTTTGGTTGCCTCCCCATAAAACAGTGTAGTGTGGCTGGTTAATAAATTCATTGAGTGCATTGATGTCCTTTCGGTTGAAAGGATGATATGAACAAACAATAAGCAGCCATGGATAAATAGATGACATTCAGGATAATGCTAATTGCATTTAAGTGGAGGAGATCAGGAAAGTAAAGAAAAAAAGAAAAAACATCAGTGACACATTTTGTTGTCTTGCCCTTATTCTAACTCTTCTTGTACAAACAGTCTTTGCAAAAGAAGAGAGAACAAATTAATCCAGTGCTGCTTTGATCATTTTTAGGTTTGCATTGATATGCTATGGCTCTTTTCTTCCCACATAACATTAGAGAACAGTTCCTGAACATTTTATCAAAGCAAATCTGTTTCTGGGGATGGTGTTACAGAGCGTATGTGAAAATGCCGGGACCTCAGAGCACTCTGCTTTGCCTGGAATTACTAAGCAAAGAAAACAACATGTTCTGAAGACATGAACACTCAGCCTTACTGGAAATGTGAAATATTTACAAACGCCATATGTATCGCAATATGCAGGTACATGAGATAACTAGAGAAAGGTCATAAAGTGTTTTCATGTGTATTTCAGGAATTTTATGAGTATCAGTGACTTTGAACATAAAAATATCATGGACCAAAACTTTACAGAGATGGAAATATTCTTATGAATCTTTTCCTCTAAAATCAGAAGTTTTTAATGCTTCAGTTGATAAACTCTTAAGAAATTATCAAGACAAGATGTGCTTCTCTGTTAAAAAATGCTGTATCTGCCTATTAGGGTCTGCCCTACAGGGACTTTAACAGTGTAACGTACCAAGAGCAAATGTACTGTGTTCCTCAGTCGTGGCTCTGTTATCTCGGAAACCGAGAGGCAGCAAGTGTCAGGGCAGCCGTATGAAAGCCATTGAACAATGCTCATCTAAGCAGCTGTGGGAAACTACTAATTATGGGCTAAGTACTAAATGAGGACTGGGTCCCTAGTTAAAGGTCTGGAAGGAGATTCCTAGGAGTGGCTGATTTTTTTTTTTTTTCCCAGTGGAATATCTGAATTCTTGCCCATGCAGCACCACTCCTTTCAAGGTGTCTTAAAAGTCTTTTTGCAGGAGGTCCCATGGAAAATGCTGTAAGTTGGAGGAGACAGGGAAGCCAGGGAATGGCCACAGTTTGTTACTGCAGTCCCAATATAAAGAACAAGAAAGAAAAAAATGCAGTTTTAGGGACAGTTCAATTTGTTCTTTTCTTCAGCACTGTGTAGGTTCTGTTTACATAATTACCAGATATTAGTGTATTGCTGAGCTTTTCATTGAGAATGGATGTCTTGACCCATTCAATAAATTCAGTTGCTTGAATGAAGGAAAGTAACAAAGTAAATGGTGGTCTTGACTCAACCTAAAACCTGGATGTTTTCCAATTTCAGCAGAAGCTGAATCTTCATCTGTAGATCTAACTTTGTGTTGTGGATTCTTGGTGAGAGTCCAACCCTTTATTGTCTTATGTAAAACAAAAGTATTGATCCAGTGTCATGGAAATCCTGTGGCAGCAATGGTCCTGAAATGTTTTCAGAATTTACAGAAACCTCACACAAATCTTAACCAGGAACCTCAAATTTGAGCGCAGATCTCCTGTGTGTCTCACAAAAATCTTCTATTAAGCGTCATTCGAATCTAGACAAAATCTTCTTTGCTCACCCTGTCTTCAGTGAGATCCTTTGCTGATTCCCTCTGCAGCTGTAACCGAGGATGAATCCAGCAATCCCCACCCTGCGGGCACTGAGCAACCTCACCCTCTGACATCAGCCACTGCAGCAAGAGACAGAGGTCTGAGGATTTGAAATCATGTTATTTGTGGCTTTCTTGTTTTTCCTCTTCTACTAAAGACAATACAGAGGAGTGTTTATTCTTAGTAAATGAAAGTCAAACATTAAAGTGTCATTTAGACATTTTTCTGTAAAGTGTACAGAGTATGTTAAAGTTTATCAAATACTTGAAAAGCACATGTAAAGTGCTGCATATGAAAAGGTTAGCACTGGTCTTCTGTCTTTTTTTCTACATAAGAATCATAGACAACAAATAAGACTTAGCATTTGCATTACTATTTTAATCTACACCATTATGTATTACAGTTCTCAAAATACTTGTAACCTTCAGAAAATATTCTAGCATAGGCCAGTATTATTACCCACTCATGTTACAAAAGAGACAGAAAGATGGCAGAGCTGAAATTTTCCAAAGTAACTACTGGCTGGGGCAGAGAAAAGGCATCTTGGTTTCTGAGTATCCAGCCTGAGCAATACAGGGCTTTATTATCAGACATGCGCTGAGACACTAGTGAGAGGTACAAATGTTCTGCATCTCTGAAAAATAAGCACGTCATTCAGATATCTCAGGTTTTGTGCAGCGAGTGAGCAAAAGCTCTAGAAAGGAGAATTCTTTTTACTACATTGAAGGACAGCTGATGTGATAAAACCAGTGGGATAGCTTGAATTTTCCCACTCAGACTTTCACCAACAGACGCGTGCTCAGTTAGTTAATCAGGCTGCTGGAGTTATTCTGTGCAACTTCTTCCCTTTAAAGAACTTTGGCAAAGTCAGGCTCATATATATGCTGTGCTCTCTACCTCAGAGTCACTCAGAAACATTCTTCAAAAGGCATTTTTGTGTCTTTATAATTGAATTGATTCTTAAGTTGTGCCACAGGTGTACACCTTATCAAAGAAGAGCTAGCACTCCATTTGTTCATAATGCCCTCTAGGAGGAGGTTTAACATGCAATGTTTGTTGTTTCTAGCAGGTCTCTCTGCAGAGAGAGAGGTCGCTACTCAGGGAGGCACTTTCCTCCTTGGAAACAAGAAAAGAAATCACTGGGAAGGAGGGAAAAATGCATCTAGGTAGCAGGAGGGGATCTTGTCAATCTTCAAGCCACTAGAAAATGATCATGAAAGTCTTTTGTTAGAGAAGCCTATAATGGTACTATTGCTTGTCTATTGTGGCCACTAACAGCAAATAGCCTGCAAGGGCAGGGGATATGTGGGATTAGACAAATTGCGAAGAGGGGCTCTGGATGCTTGAAAAGTGCATTCCTGCTCATCAAGGTCAGAGGGGTCAAAATAGTGTCATTATTCATCCTCAATGGAAGTATTTCTAGAAACAAATTGACCTTTAAAAACATCCATAGCATATATGGAATAATGCTAATGATGTACTATTGGATTTCTTCCACAAGTGGAAACAGAAAAGCAATTGTAATTCACTTGTGTTGGGTTGGACCCTATGTTGTACAGTGCTTTTTCTACTGCTAGGAACTGCAGCCAACCTGGAAAAAAAAAAAGGCTTAATTAGTATCATATTTTTGGGTGCATTTTAAGACAATAAGCCCAGTTAGTAATTTTTTTTTCAGAGGGCCAATCCTTATCTACATGTATATTTCAGGGGATAGCATGGGGTTGAAGCTGTATACATATATCACAGGTAGGCAAAAAGGGTGGACTGGATCTTTCCTAATGGAAGGGGGGGAACTCAGTACCAGCTGTCTCTGTCCAGCCTGGCAATTTCACTTGTCCTTCTCAGTGGTGCTTTCGGGCAGGGGTCCTTGCACAGTCCATCCTCTGCCTTCAATACTTAGCGGGCCTATTGCTTAAGTAACTTAATCAGAGTTTGCCCGCTAATAAGGAAATTGCTCTTCCATAATGCACTTGCAGTGCATGAAAAGAGCTTTGAGAAGACAATGATAGACACAGATGTTATACTGAATGGCAGCTGCTAAATATATGTGCGCTGATAAATGTCTGTGAAATAACTTCATATGGTAAGACAAGTTAAACGTTTATTTCAAGATTTAATTAAAAGTTACTTCACTAAAATGTTCAAAATCTTCAAGGTTACCAACTATTTTGAATTATTCTCCCTCTGTGTGCAGTTAGGGGCATGTTTTCTCTTGTAGCATGCACTTATTGGTTTGGAAAATCTCAGTACATAAGAAGTGATCACAGATGAGAAAACTGCCCTTGACAGTGGCTGTTCACTCTGCGAAGTAATATTGTTTTCAAACGCCTGAATAAAGGCACATTAACAGCAGGAGTCAACAAAGGTAGTTTTATGATTTTTATTTTTAAAGAAAGACTTTAAAAGTGCCCCTGATACTTTTTTAGAATCTTTTTCAACTGAATTTTTCTTGAACAATACTTACAACATCCTGATCTTTGGGGTCAAATCATTCTCTCAGTTGCATGCTGTGCAGTTCTGAAAATTTGGAATGAGTTTAAAAGTTTGAAGGACTGACTTTAACCACTAAGCTTAAATGTAGAGAGATTCAGGCATTCCCTCGGTCCTCCAAAGCATAGCTCTTTTTGCAGGTTTCCATCATTTTTTGGAGATATAATATGGTCTCTACAAAGTGGGAAAAAATCATGAAAAACAGTCTTTCAGTTTAATAGCTAGCAAAATAATCTACCAAGCACATATGACAACTGATACTAGAAGAAAAGCCTTATCATTTCAAACAACTTAAAATCTTCGTGCAATTAAGGTACTGAGCTGAGTCTTAGAAGATCTGGTGTTAGTTTTCTGGTTTTACACATAGTATGTACAAGCTTGGGAAAGCCACTTAAAAGTTCTGTCTCTCTACTGTAAAAAGGAGACAGTAACACCTCTTCTCTATTGCTCCTTCTCTTCTACATGATGTGATGACCTTACAGGCCAAGATCTGTCTCTTATTTGGGAATGGACAAGAGGACTCCAATATAATCTGGTATTTTGAAACAGAATTAGGATGATCCAAATCTATCTGTTCTTCTTGCAAACAGAATGCAAAATACAGCCCAAAGGGGGTATTGCATGAACTTGGTCACTTACAGGAAGAATTCTAGATGAGAAATCAATGAGTTAGTTACCAGTTGCTTTTTCTGGGGTACCTAAAATAAAGTTAAACAAACAGCTTTATTTTACTGTTTTAGAGTAGAATCTGAGTATTTTGAAAAACACTTTGGACTTGATTTTCATTTGCTTATTTTTTACAGCAGAATATCTTATGTTCATGTCAACAAATCCTAGGCGTTATCCTAAAAAAAAAAAAAAAGTGTAATCTATTTTTGTCAAAAAGTTTGTTATGGTTGAGCTGTAAGCACTATAACGACTGTGATGGGGATGAGAGTAACGAGAAAATAATGGAAAAGCCGCTGACATTTGATGGGTCTCAAGATCAGATTTAGCTTTGGGGTTGAAACTAAAGATACCAAAATATGTCTTCTGGAATTAGCAAAGTAATTTGAGCTGGGTAAGAATGCAGCAGTCCTTGCTATGGAGAATCTCAAAAGTTGTTGCATATTTGCTTCTGTTATAGTAGAAGGCAGAGCAGGGCAAGGAGGAAACGCAGTGCTGAGTCTGATGTCCTTTAGCATTGGTTAGCAGTTATTGAGAAAGGAGTTTCTTTAGGGTAGAGTACCTTTTAGATCTCCTCCTATAAGGTTTATATGCCTCCCATTGTGTCAATGGTTTAAAGAGAGACCCTTGAAAGAGAGCATGTTTTTTAAAAGCAATTAAAAAATAACGCTAACAATGATGGACAGCAATTCAGAAAGCACTAATGCAGAGCACCTGAAAGTTAAGTCTTTCCATTGACTTTTGTAAGTTTTTGAGAGTTCAAAGCTGCATTTAGACGGCAGGGAACCACCTTTGAAGGTGCCTGTAAGGAGTAAAGAGAGATTTGAAGAGGGAACATTAAACTGAAGAGGTGATTTCAGGAGCTCCTTATCAGGAAATGAAGCATACACTGGTGTCACTTCTAGTCAAAAGCTGCCAGCAAAATAGGAAGCTTTTAAACAACTAGGCCTTATATATGTCAGGGGTTAGCACCTCAATACTAGTACATGCACGTAAGTCAGTGACTTGATTTAGATGTCAACTGCTGGAATTTCTCATCTCTGAATGTGGGCCCCTCTTGAGAGTCTAAGTTTTAACTGATAAAACAGGACATCTAGAATTAAAAATACTGATGTTAAACTCTCCCCTTGAAGCAGATGTCCAAATTCCAATTCGCCAGCTGTTTAGAGAGACCAGAAGCAAGACTCTCATTCTTCCAGTTTGTAGCAACCGAGGCACAGTGGGAGAACTTGCACACCCAGACCTGCTCACCCTGCCAAGCCTTGAGAGATGCAGTGGAGCGGAGGGCTGTGGGATGGAAACATGGCACCGGGGCTCTGAAATCAGCTCTGCCCCCTCCTACTTTGTGATATGGGTCATGAAGTTTGAAGGACATAAAACAGAGAGCAGTGCTGTCAGGGCATGAGCCAAGAGGTCCATTTGCTACCTGGGCCCCTCCACCACAGCTCTGCAGACTGGGTGCAACACGACAAACCTGCCCCAACGCCTTCTCTGAAGGTGACCTAAAGGTGACCCTGCAGCTAAAGAAACTCATCCACCCAACCTCACCTATTGGTTTAGATGAAACAGTTTCATTTCAGTCCTTTAGTGCTATTAATTGTTATTATTTCTTTAGATTTTATGCAACAATAAAAGGGAGGCTTCAGTTCCCGGCTGCAGCAACCCCTCCCATAAATCAAAAGAACATGACTTTCATTTTACAAAAGACTAAATAAATATGCCCTGAATACAGAGGGGCACAGATTGCAAACACCCCGAAGTCCTGGAAGAAACAATTGTTCTTTCTTTCATTTGATTCATCCCCAACGGTTCAATATATGTATCTTATGGAGTCTGGGCGGTTTTTAGAGCCAGGGTTTTGTTTCAGGTGAAGGTGTTGAAAGATGCCACAGGAACAATGAGACAAAGTGTAACCAAGGGATAGGGATTTTGGCTTTCAGGAAGAGCTGGTGATTTGGGAGATCTGATTTTGAGTTGTCTTTGACCTGATTTTTGATGCATTGGATCCTCTGCACTTTCTGAAAATAAGATCCTGTGAAAAGGTCTTGAGTCAATTACCAGAAATCACTGATGTGCTACTGCTCGTGCAGGTACAAGGAGAGTCTCTGGCAGTGAGATGCATGGGCTGAGCCATGGCTATGGCCAAACCCTTGTCCCCCACACTGACACACAGCCAACTTTAACGTCCCTCAAGAAAATGGGAAAACAACTCTTGTTCTCCTAAGCCCCTTCAGCTACGGCAGGAGTCCCTGCATATGGATGCCTGCACATTTCAGCTCTCTCCAAAACGCACTGGCACCTTAGCCAGTCTTCCAGCTGGGGCAGAGCGTCTCTCTGAAGGGGACAAGGCAGAGCTTGTGCTTTCACTGAAGACAACTAATTTGGGAAGTCTGACCTGGTGCTGTAGCCAAGTCTGAGCTCTCACAGAATCATATATAAGGGCAGGGAGCTCCCCACCCAGTTGTGCAACCTGAACAGCCCGTTCAACCCCCTCTTGCTGTTGCTGGAGAATCCCCCAGGTACCTGACACACTTCAGGGTTTCGGACCTGCAGAAGCACAGCTTGGTTTGGCGCTCTCACCAATGCAGTGCTTCCCATAAGGCAGGTAGCAGCTCCTGACTGTTGTTTTGCCTTGTATTTTATTTTGATGAAATTTAATATGTGTAAGATGAGAAACTGGGAGGAAGGGTTGCATGCCTGCGTGAGGTGGAGGAATTTTGACCATTTAGAAAGAATTAATAGCTAGCTCTATACCATACTTCGTTAATGTTGGGAGTTTGCAGCAAAAGAAATGTTTCCTTCCTTGCTACAGTACTAGAAACAAGAGAGGATTTTATTAATCTCTGTGGTGTCCCTAATTGCCTTTGGACCCTGCATAGATTAGATTGAGTATTCCCCCAAAAACTTGTTTGAATAAAGTTTGTTCATTGGTGGAGATTTTGCTTTGCACTCGATATTTTTCAGTCTTGGTAGGTAACTTAGAGTTAATGAAAATTCTTCAGTAGCCCAAGTTGCCAAAGTTCTTTGGTAGCCAAAATACAGACTATGCAGTTATACGTGTTAGGATTTTTTTTCCATGGGCCAATCTTAGAGCAGTAAAACAAAAGCCAATTCCTCTTTTTCAGATTTTTGACTTCTACTGTTAAAAACAAGAATATGACTGTGCCTTCATTCCTCTTTTGAAGTACAAATTCCCCAGAGTCTGGGAAGGAACAGGTTAATATTTTTGTCCCTGAGCTACCACAGGTGCTTCCCCTCATTCAGGGATTACAAGAGAGCCCAGGTAGGGCAGGGCTCAGCTGCAGAGAATTCCTCCATCAGGAGGTCCTATAAGAGGAAGGAGAGACCAAGTGGTGGGTCAAGCAACCTGGGCTAAGGGGACTGCTTACTACAAGGAGCTCATTTATTTACGTAATTCCCTTTTCAGCGCAGTTAGGTGAAATCTTTTTAATTTTCCACAGTACCCTCTTTACTTCCCTCCCCCTCTCTGCCTAGCCTGAAAGTGCTTTTTTTAAAGCGTCCTTCATTGGCTCCCCTGACCTGTCACACTTCTCAGACTCATTTTATCTCCTCATTTCCGTTCTGCTTTACATATTTTAGTATGTCAAATTCTTTCCATATTGGAAGCTTTTAAAGCTAACAGGCCTAGCAGACTTACAAAGACTATTAGACACAAATTACATTTTTCTCTGTGGTCCTTGGCATGTAAAATGCAAGTCCATTCCGTTTCAAGGAAAGACAGTTAAAAATTGACCTACATTTCTGTTGGGCTATGTCTTGTGCTCAACTTGATGGAAAGATAGGGCTTTGCGGGATATTGCAAATTAGTTAGAGAAGGAGAAGTATAAAGAATATGCAGTCAAAAATATAACAGGCACTTGCTCACCACTGAATGTAGAATCTCTTGTTCTTTAGCTTAGGTGAGATTACAATTAGGAGTAGATAACACTTTTAAAGATCTATTGTTCTTTTAGTTTTTTTCTTTTTTTTTTTTTTACAAGATAATTACAACTATTATACACTATTACATTTTGATTCATGGAAAAGACAAATAAATTACATTAGTAAGAACCTTACATTCATAATATTGAGATATGTTTCTGCTTAGGAAATTAACTGACTATTTTACAGTAATATAATAAATTATAAGATTTGATGTTTTAAAGAGTGGGTCTAACTACCAGGAATCTTAATGCAGATAATGACTCTGGATACTTCTGGGTCTACAGTCACTGTTGTGTCTTGGCAATATATCCTCAGCGTACTCATTTATTCTTCCATCAATAGGCAGGAATTCAAGCATATATCTTCAAGTTTATCTGGTTTCTCCTTCGTGCAATTAAGGAAGTAACAACTCTGACTTTTTGTGCCAGAGAGATTCACTGATCTGCTTGAGGTGCAAGTGGAAATCTGTAGCACATGTCCTGAATCTCAGCCGACTTGTCTTCTTTAGATGTCTATTGTCTGTCTGTCCTAGTCTGCCGAGTAATGGGTCTGATAGTGCTCTTCGTAAAGGGGTTGCAAAGCTTAGTTGGTATTTGCAAAGTATTTAAAGGTCTCAGATGGAAAGAAAAAGCAGTTTCTAAACACTGAGCAACACTGCTACTGACAAATGACTGAGGCATTGTGTTGTCTTTGTACTTGTGGAATAATTCAATGAAAGATCCAGAAGTTACATTTTGTGGTTGTTTTCTTTTTTTTGGCTTGCAAACAACAAGGGAGAACCCCAGCATGGCAGCATACATATGCACTTGCTCATTTTCTTTATGTTTGGCTTAGGAATGTGTACAAGATACAACCCCATGCAAATTTCATAGGCATTTATGTGGTTTAAGGACTTTAGTTCATTGTTGTCTAAGTTATTTTTTCTTCAGCTTTCTTTATTCTATTTCATTCAACAACCCTTTCATAAAAGGAGGAGATGTGGCATTTTGTTCTGGCTCTCATTTGATTACAAAAACCACTCCGAACAGAATAGAAGCCAGTGTGTACTAAATCCCTTTTAAGTACTGTATTAAAGCTTTCTCTCCTTCCTGGGCACATTGACATTTACTTTTTCAGCAAGATTTCATTTTCCATACAGTTATATTTAAATAGCAACAAAGGCCTGACCTCCTTGATGTTCAAGTTCAAAATTTGCCTTGAACCTAATAGGACTAGAACTACCGCTTTCATCTTTGGGAGTTTCCAGGTAGCTTAATCAGCCCAAGGAGCCTTCACTCCTTGCTGGAACCTCTTGGTGGATTTTGTAATGGAAATAACTAGTAAGCAGCACAGCAGTGGATTCCCATGAACTCATATGCACAGGCTAGCAAAGCTTAAGCTATTGATACTGGGGAATGGAAAAGCTTAAGGGAAGGGATTTTTTTGCTCAGTAGCATTAATACCTGCAGAATATTCAGCTCAGCAGTTCAGCATCCTTTACTGCAGATGAGGGTAGGGACAGAGACAATGAGGCTGGATGCAGCCCCCCTGTTCTTATTGTAACTCATGTGTGCTGTTAATCAGCCAATTTGACTCTGCTGGCACTTAGAGTTGTTTTTAGACCCCCTAGATCCATCTTTTACAGCGGCTGCTCAGCAGCGCTGTTTGGTCTTACCTCCTGTGTTGAGTCATCACTTCTGGAGGCTCTGCTTTTAGAGCAATTGCAAGAACTGTTTTCTAGAGGAAAAAAGATTTATCAGACAAGTCACAGAGAGCCCTGTTAGATCAGCTGTTGCTTCATGGTATGAAAATAATGGGTAAAAGGAAAAAAGCAGGAAACAGACGATGTTAAAGTGTGGGATGGAGATTTAAATGTAGGGGAAGAGACCGTAGAAGATGTAAATTCTAAATACGTTTATAGAAATATAAGTCAGCACTCGATCAGATTTTTGAAATGTTTGATCAAACAAGAAAATACATGTACTGTGCAGTACAAAAATCCAGTTATTTATAAATTATGAAAAACGTTAATGTTCCAGTCCAATTCCTGGAGTTCCAGCTCCCTCATATACTGATAGGTCTGTGCTTCACCTACTGTTCACTGGGGCCACTATACCTCATTCTCTGCCTGACTTAGGAGGCAACTATAGGCATTCACACAGGGAAGAGATTTTTTTATATTAGTTTACTTTTTAATCTTGCATAAAAATATATAAAGAAATTCAGAATAGAAACAGTTGGAGAGTGTTGGATTCTCTGCCCTAGCAAATTCTTAAATCAAGTCTTAGTATCTTTTTTGAATGCTATAGCATAGAAGATACTAGTTACAATGTGAGATTATTGGCTTCTAAGATAAAGCCAATTGGGCTGTCAGAGACAGTACTCTGCCCCACTTCTAGCTAAGAGAATTTACGTTTTTGTTTCTAGTTATAAAATTATATAGTCTACCTTCATCAGTCCCAGGGCTCAGTTCTCTGTGGAAACTTCTGACTCCATATGATCTGATCCGTATTTAGAGCAAATATGTGATATAAACTGTGTGAAAAGGGGCTATACAAATATTTAATTAGAAGGAAGGAGGTAAGTATTGCTACTTGATGACTTTCAAGCAGCAAGACCAGGGAGACAAATCAAATCCTGATACAAGAGATGGATTCTCTAGATAATGTATCTAGCTACATAGGGAGCCTGTTGACTGTGGAGAAACACATATTGCACAGCGTATACAGCTCAGATCCAAGCTGACCTGCCAATCACATTCTAACGAGTAGACTCTTTGAAAAAGATCTTTTGATGCAGTGCATTCACTTTGCGTCACAGGATGGCATTGCCTTACCTCATGCTCCATAAAATATGTTGCACAGAGTCACGTAATGCCAACGGGAAGTGGTAATTTATAGATAAACACTTGTTTTAAGGACTGTATTTGTGTAGGCTTGTTTGCTGTCAAGTCTCGACTGTGGCTGTCAGTGTCCCCTCTTCAGCAGTGTTTGGGGTAGGGACGTTCTACCAGAAGACTGGCAGCCTAAAGCTCCTGAATTTGATGCAGAAGGAAACTTTCAGTCTCCTTTGCCTCTGATAACAAGCAGGTTTCACAGTGCTGAAAAAGTTAATCATCAGGATGTTTTCTCCAAACCTGACAGCATGGCTGGAAACTTTTAAACTTGTTCTGTTCTTCCTTGTCCTTATCCCCAATACTCTCCATCACTCTCCTTACATACTGAAAAATAAATCAATCAAATTGTAGATTAAAATTCCAAGTAAAAGTCAGTGTTTCTTAAGGAAAGATAATAGCTGCTAGAGAAAAGTACACTGCTCACATTCTGACAAAGAAGCATATTATACCCTGCATGTTCACTTGTTTCTCCTCAGTGCTGTTTATAGTGGGTTATTTCCTTTTTACTTTCAATGTGTTCCAGTTGGAAATTCCTCACTCTGAGCATTTGCTATGATGAGAGTCATATAAATCTGGAAAAAGGAAAAGAAAAAAAGATGATGTGCCAGAATGGGTAACTTAATCCCACTCAATGACAAAATAAGGTGCTTGTCTCTGTAGCTGTGAATTTTATGAATGTGTATATCATTTCCCAGTGCTGACATATTTTTTTTTTTCTTTTCTCTGTGTTTGTTGAAGTTGGGATTTTGGAAGTGGGGAGATCTAAGGCTGGTTCAACCCTAGCTTTCCTAAAAAACGTTCATCCCATGAAGAAATGTCCGAATGTGTTCAAAATGTATTTTAGTTGTTAATGTGATTTGAAAACATTGCTTAATTAGAGCTGAAGTTCTCTAACCACAATGTTGATTCAAAGGACGGCCCACAGCAGTGTTGTCTGGCTGAACAATTTCAAGTGCTGACTGGACAACGCTTTCTGGGAAAGGGAGGAGATGCCAGTTTTCTTTTGGAGCTCTCAAGAAGAATTCTGGTTTTTAGGGTCGCTTTTGAGCTACCATCCCTCTGGGAGTGGAGCAGGATGGCTGATGCACTCCTTCCAGACAGACTTCTGACACCTGTCAAAAAGTAATGGTTTTCTGTTACTGCTGACACAGGCCAGATTCAAACCAATGACCAAGAGGTGAAAGGCTCTGTATCCCATTAGCAATCTTCCTCTATACCTTTCTTCTATTGTTAATTTTTAGTATCCTTAAAATCTCACACTGCAGGACTTCACTGGCACCAGTCGATCATAAAATAAGACATAAGAAGCTTAAGTGCATCTATTTTGAGGACTAGGCAGATTCTTTCAGTCTGATATTTCATCTCTGTTCTCAGATATGCTGCATAATTTTTTTTTACAGAAATGAATGATATATCATAGCCTTCAAGTTTTATTTTCTTCTCAAAGTTTTTTAGGCATACTAAAGGACACAATCCAAAAAGCTGCAACGTAATTACAGATTTTGTGTCTCCTGTATGACCTGTAAGAAGTTTGCTGTCTCTTACAAAGCCATTCCAGCATATACTTAATGTCAGTTTGATAGAAGAAACACTTTCATAGGTTGTCTTTGATTGACACATTTTAAATGACATCAGTTCCTAGTTTTAAAACCTATTGTTATTAAGTCTCTGTTGCTATTTATGTTAGAAATATGTGTGTGTATGTCAAAACAATATATCAACTTTACTGATTGGCTGCACCTAGATTGTGTTGCCAAGGTAACAGAACAATTGCTTTTAATCTTTCCTAAATTGTCTTATTTGTTTGTTTCACATGCCAAGTTTCATATTTAATTTTCCAAAAGCAGAACTGGATGATTATTTTAAAAATATTTTTCAGATCATTGATGCATTGTGCGTATTTTATGAAATGTGTGCGGACATACACTTTCTGTAAGATTAAGAAGAGTAAATAATTAAATGGATTATTTGAGATAAATATCTATTACTGTGTTACTGAGTGCACAACCAGCTTTTCAGCGTGGTATGTCTGGTATTTATTAGTTTCTTCTGAAGCATTAAATAGTGGCTTCATCTCCTTCACAATTTATTTATCTTCTTTGATGGTGTAGGACCTATGTCTTTTTTTTTGTATTGTCAACTGCATTGTTGGCACTATCAAAATCAGAGTAATTACCTTGTTATGGTACTTTCATATTTTGTCTTGAAAAAGTACCTCCTCGCCCAGCTCAGGAATTTTCATAATTTGCGTGAGAGATTCTAAATCCCCAATATATCACGGCCAATGTTTTCACCAGAAGCACTTCCTGCTCATGCGTGGAGGTGAATTTTGATTCTTTGATATGTAACTCAAATAGAAATTATCAAAGTTTGTGATTTCCTCTCCTGTTTGGTTATGAAGCAAACCCCTATTGACTTTTTATACCTAGTGGGGTCAGGCTAAATCTGCGAGATCCCAAGTAAAGCTTTATCTGTTCAAATGTATCCCAGCTGATGTTATCCCAAATGGTGACAAGTATATTCAACTCTGGAGTTTTATTTGGGTTAGATACAGTCTTCATTTATGACATGTCAGTGAGGATCACCCTGGTGTTTCTCGGTCAGTGTATTTCAGTTGTATATATGCATATACATAGGTAGGATCTCATCTTTTGGGTAACAAAATGTCCGTACTTATATACATTTACAATGGAATTTAGGAACAAAATGTATCAGAAAGATAATGATGATTTTCCTTCGTCCTCCAAAATAACACCTGGAAAGGCATAACCCCGACAGTCAGTTCAGGCCTAAGTGGGCCTGGGCAAGAGGTGATTTCCCCACAGACGCTTTTCCGAAGTAGTCATATTCTGTGAAAGTGTTAGGTGAATCACAGACCAATGTATAACTTTCGAGCAAGATTTTCAGATAATTATATTTTCTTTCCTAAAAGTGGAGAATTCACATTGAATCCTTCCCCTAGAAACTTGCCTAATGTGTTATTAAATCAAAAGTGACATGTATGAAGATTGGTGTCCCAAGCTTTGCTGATGGTTTGTCAAAGAAATTACAGTATCCGTCACAAGATAGGAGTGGCTATGTATCCAGGCATAATTCCAGCAAAAACGTAGATTAGGTCTGTTAGTCGATCACATCAAAGAGGTTATATGTCTTCCGGTTAAAGTTGCATGATCATGCTTATTAGGATATATTCCAATAATCTTCAGGTTCTTTTTAGTAGATGGCAAAAGAAGATCAGAGAGATCTTACACCTGTAGGCTATTTTTAATTGATGGCAAAAGAAGATCAGAGAGATCTTACACCTGTGCAAGGTTTCGCTGTCCTTTGCCGTATTATACTGAAATGTTCTGTAACCCCAATAACTCGATAAATACCGCACCAGAGTCCAAAAGAGTATACGTTACAAGAAATTGTGTTACTAAAGTAAAGAAAACATGCTGTTTATATGACTACAATGGAGAGATTTATGTTGGGAAAGATCAACAAGTGCAAATACAGACTCGCCAAGTTCTACCTGAAGAATGGGAACAAACATTACATTTCAGCAAAAAAGGAAGATATGCACTTAGAACTCTCTTGGCCAGTTCTTCAGGAATCAGTTTTCACAAGGATCATGGTTTGTGTTCCCAACCCACTCTTTGATGTTATCTAACCATTGTATCAACTGTTTTCCTGTTACATTATTTTGAAATGCTTTCCAAGGGCTTGTATAAATGTAAATAGTTAGGCATTTTCTGAGTTCAAGTTACACCTAAAATACATAAAACAATAGCATTGATTTTACAAACAAATTGTGCTGTAATAGCACTTGCAAATTTAGATTTTAAAAGTAGCATGTGAAAATAATTGATTCTGTAATAATTGATTTTACAGATAGTATCACCTACCTGAAAACTATGGGAATATTGGAAGTTATGGCTGTAGGATGGAGCATTATTTCTTGTTAATAAGGTGGTGTACTCAATGAGCAGCTGTAACTAGATGAAAATACCATGTAGGTTCATTAATAGTGCAGGGAAACCTCCTAACAAAACCTACAACCAATGACAATGACGGTCATAGAAATATATTGAGTTGAATACAGGCTTGAATGGGGAAAAGCACACCATATTCTCAGTGGAATTTTCGGCAGAGCAAGAGCTCGTGGGCCGTGTGCTGTTAAGGAAAGCGCAAAAGAGGTGTCAGTGTAAAGATCACGCAAAGATCTGGAGTAACGTGAAGGTTATTTCACAGCCTAAAAGTAAGTTTTAGATACTTGGGCACTCATTCTATTTAGTGCCAAGGGTCAGGTGCCATGTCCACCTTAGACTACGAAGTATTTGTGCGCTCTTAATCCTGGCCATAAAACAAAAAGTGGCTCAGGTAGAACATAACTCTATTCCCACACCAGTGAATGTAACGAGAATGGAAAATGATACAAACCTAACCCTTTCATGTTATAATATTAATCTGAACTGGCACAACATGAGTCCACTTTTACAACAAAGATTAGACAGAGAATGGGAAAGGAACACATGTCGACTATTCTCACAACAAATCTAAATCATCTAATCTGATGTGTGGTCCTTCTCAGAAGCTTGTCCAAGTCTGCTTACAAAATTACAGTATATTTTTTTGAATTGTAACACGAAGAGACCCGATATACTCTCTATCTAAGAAAAGGCTTGAGTTTGCAACAGCTTCCAGTTGCTATTAAGGACTTTAGTCAGAAGAGCACTTAACATTTTTGGATGTCAGAAACTCTTTAATTGAAAAAAGTCACAGCTATGTTTTGTACTTGAGTGGTATAATATTTTTTTCATTCTTTAAATGTACCAAGCACCAATCTTCAGCATACTGTGGGCTGGATGAACCACTTCTGAACACTCTTTCTGAGTACATGTTCTGTACTTTAAAAAGCAGCCAATTCCACCCCCTTGCTGTCTGTCTTTTCACACTGAATACAATATTCATGAGAGAGCCCAGATCAACAGCCCGGGAGAACAACGTCCTCTCTGCACAGAGCAGCTGCTCAGTGCTTCACCCATCCACCCTCCCTGGGCTTGTGCTTCAAACCTGTTCTGAGGACACCACTCTAGGGAGTGTGGGAGCAACGGAACCGTCACGTCCCTCCGATTCCCCACGTCTCTTCTGACACTATCAGTTTGTGAACTTTACAGAGACATTCTCCCTGTTGGGAACTGGCCTGTGAACTCTTTTATGCATGTCGCGGAGGCTGCTCCATGTCTGCCGTATGGTGCTGTCTCTTTGGCATGGTTGCATTGCATTCAAACTGTTAGCTAGAACTACTTTTAACTACTTTAAACGTGCTGAGTCACCCTTGTGACTTGCTGACTTCAAGCCTTGCTGAGGAGGTGACTTGCTGACTCACCACATCTGGACCTGCTGGGTCACCTCTGCGTGTGTCGCAGCTCGCCGTGCGGTGACACCACGACTCGCTGAATTGATGCTTCGTAACTTGCCAAGTTGCAGCTTGCTCGGGTGCCACTGGCAGAGTCATGACTTTGCAACTTGCTGAGTTGTGGCTTCGTGACGCATCCGCCCCCCTGCTCCTCGCAGCGTGCCTGACTGCTTGCAGCAGGCTGAGCGCTGGGCTGCGGGAAAGCAGTGCCACTCAGCGCGATTTTAAAACTTTAGCAAGAAGCCTGGAGGTATGTTCAGATTGACGCCAAAGGACAGAAAGTAGAAAGCCAAGGGCCCATCTGCTACCAAGTGCAATAGACTGTCTTTTTTTAACCTGGTATTTTTTGTTTATCACTTGCCCTGCCTATGGGCTGTTGCTGTCTTGCTGGGTTTTGTTTCTACTGGTCCTGGAAGGATTTGGATCTGAGAGTTTGCTGCCAGGCTGCTAAAATTCAATATTGCACTGAAAACTGGCCTTGCAAAGTCTCATCTGCCTGTGGTACCACAGCCATGGTGGGCTGGAGCAGGACTGGGTTCTTCCCACAGCTGGGACATTTTGCCGTGTTTTTTCATTACACATAAGAAGCTACATCCTTGCCCCTCTCAGTTGCTATTGCTGAAGAAATCAGGCTGTTACCCACCTTCAGAAAACATGCCCATCTTTTTTAAGGTGCAATACCCTCAGTAGACATCAGAAGCTGTGGGAGCTACTGGAAATCCAGTGCAAAAACATGAGCTACTGTAGGGCTCATCCTGTCGCTTATTCACAGATGGATAAATGCCGGTTTTGGGGGTTTTTTTTTTGATAGATGCACCCTGTGTCACTACAAGGCATAATGTCTCACTTTTCATATACTACAGATATCACAGTCCTCCACCCACTCCCCAGGACAACAGCTCTCAAAACATTAACTGTTCTGAGCAGCCCAGCTTGGCCATGCTAAACCAAAATTTGCTTTTTGTATTCTAGCAACACAAAGGTTAAAGGATTCCCCAGACTTAGCATGCTGAAAGGCAAGGTAAAGTAGCAAAGCACCAGGATGGCTTTTGTGGTTTATAATATGTCAATTTGTACAGTAAATAGGGTCTGTGTTTAATGCTCCCCTGCAGCCATGACTATTAATAATAAAAGTCCTTGAAAGGAACTGAACTTTCATGATAAAGTATTTCTGACAGCTAGCTTCTCAGCACAACAACTGTTGTCCCCAGAGACTCATTCAACATTCATTTGAATCATGGAGAAAGAAGACCAGCCTGGAAGATGTTTTTCTGGAGTGCAGAGGGGCACTTTGATCCTAGCTCAGATAACAACTGCTCTGAGCGGATTTTGGGGTAGATGTATCCTTCAGCCCAGGTAAGCCTCAGGGGAGGTGTCTGGTTGACCTCAAAGCTCAGGCAAGGCACCTGATACCTGAGGGAGGGTCTTTGAATGAGCAAGAGGACCTGGCATCACATTTTATCATTCTGTCAGGCTCGCGTTTCTGGCGAGAGACAGTGTACACAGGAAGGGAACTCCTGAAGGGATTCAAGTCGCACCTTCAATTTTTTTTCTATTGTACAATAAAAAGGAGGCAGAAAGCCAAAATACTTTGATTAGATTTTGTCTGTACTATTGTGTTTTCTCACTGCCCTTGGAGAGTACAAAGCACTTCATTTGAAATCCATGACCCTGATTTCCCGAAGCTAGAGCAAGAAGCAAATACCTGATACTTGATAAACGTCTCAGAGGAGAATGAAACAGTTCATATAGTGCCTATAAGAGCTACGGTGATGAGCATTATGGATATCCCTACAGTAAACAGACGATGTTGGTTACTGCAAAATGTGCCAAATTCTTTGGTACTTATGCAGACAAAAATTCAACTGAAATTAATTGTAGATTTTTCTGGGTATGGTCTGATAAAGATTGCTGCATTTTCTTTTTATTCTATTAACAGTACCTATGCTCGTTCATGTAAGTGAATGTACAAAATATTTGGATTTTATCAACTGCAGAAGTGACAGAACACTGATTTTCCAAAACTGATTTCACTTTAATAGTTGTTTTTCCTACGCTTGTCTTCATGACACTGAGGTAAATCCAGAGTAATCCAGATAGAGACTGCACTTTTTCATTTTATGCTGTAAGGCCATTTGGAAACAGCCTCTTTAAAAACTGTTCCTTCATTTATGAAGATTCTTTAGTTCTTTTTCTCACCAAGGACAATTTCCACTCAAAGAACCTGGAGTGAGGAAAGCCTCAAGATATCCCTTGATCTGAAATGTCACATTGTGCCCTTGATACAATGACTTTTTAAAGTAATGCTTCTTTCAGTGATAAAGATACTTGTTGAAGCCAATATTTTGTAAGACAGGAGATCATCTCATTGTATTGACTGTCTTCTAAATAACTCCAGAATATTTTCAAAAGAAATGAGAAAAGTGCTGATCATTGATTTTTTGAGCTTAATTAAAAGGGTAAAAACAGTGGTGCCATTATGGGAAAACAAATGGAACAAGTGCTTAAAAAAAAGCTGAAACTTTGGCTCAGTCACAGAAAGTGTGGACAGGGGGTTGTCAAAGTTTCACCCGAGATTACCACCACGTTTTCAGTTTAAGAGCAGTTTTCTCGCTTTGTGGCATCCAAAGCAGCGATCATGTACAGCCCCATACTGCTGGGATATGGCAGCTCTCCATGCTATTATGAGCAGGGTCAGGGAGGAATTATTTTAACTATTGACTTCATGAAATATAGGTAGTGCAGTATGGAGCATGGATGGGAGCTCTGCGCGGGGGTGGCTTTTGGTGTTTCTGAACAAAAAACTGCCTGCAAGGAGAACAGACGTGCACAAAGTCCAGCCCTGCAGCCAGTTTTGAGTGGCTTTAACAGGAGCTTTTCTTGCATAAACAGTAGGGACAAGCCAGCTGAAGTGCACGCACACGCAAGTCATCCTGTGGCTTCCCGCAGGACTGAGATGTGGCAGAGAGGCTGCAAGGTGAAGCAGCCCGGCTTTGGAAAGTTTCACCTGCTGAAAGAGGCTTTGGAGGGAGGAGAAGTTTGAGGATGAAGGATTTCTGTGGTGTTTTTGTACATAGTTTACACAGCCAACCTTTTAAACTGCTAATAGAGTACAGAGCCTAGAAACATTCACAGTTGCTCCAAAGTTAAGGGTTTTGTCCTGTTGAGTCATTGCATTATCTGAGTATAAACCAAAGAGTTCTCAGCTCTGAATAATTTAGGTGAAAGAGTTAGCCCTAGGCCAGGTGCTCCACTTTGGGAGATGGTAAGATAAATTATTCAGAAGAGGAGACAGGTAAAGCAGATGGGAAAGGCCGCCAAAACAAGACACTCAGAGGGCAGCTGTTTTACAGGTTCCCTGCAAAGCACCTTACTTACTAGGAGGGCTGTGGTAATGGGTCAAGCAGTGGTGTTCAAAATGAACTTTGCCTTGTTAATTCACGCGGTGGTCACAGGGAATACAGGTATGGATGCCTATAAGCAATCACCACTATGTTCAAGCCTGTGCATGCATCCCATGCTTTAATGTCAGAGAGTACATCCTCAAAGGATTTTGCGCAGAGGTTTCTAAATTATTTTATTTTGAAAATGAACCTCAATGGGGAGGGGAAAAATACACTTCTTCAAAATATTAATTTAAACAGTGACATTTTTCAAACAATTTTTGCTACCTTATCATCCAATTGCATTTTGTCTTTCCACACATGTATAGATTTTTAAATTTTGATTTAACTTGTGTAATTTGGAGTACATTTTTCAAGGCAATTTGTAATTCTTCCTACTTCTGTTTATGGTCACATGTGTCAATTTTTATAGAACCCATCATTTCAACTATGATAAATAAAGTCCTTTGATATTAAAAGTGCTCAAATAGTCCAGGAACTTATGCCAAAGCAATGAAAAGTTCTAAATTATCTTGTAATTTTTACTGACAAGTGAATATTTTACTGGCTTTTACTGTCAGTCAATGTTTGATTCTTTTGCTAATGACAATCACTAACTTTACTGATGGCTGGCAATGTGTCAGAATGTATATGAAAGCTGACACTTTTTTTTTTTAAGGAGGCTAAATAAACAAATTACTACAGTTCTGATTTTTCTAAATTACATTCCCATAATAGAGCACCTACTTCATACAAATAAAGACTCTGGTTATGAAGGAATAAACTGCCTGTGCAAATGGCAAAGTAGATGTGTGATTGTACATGTTTGCATATGCAGTTACACATTTTTTTGAACAGGAGTTCGGTACTTTTCTTTGCCCTGGAGATACTGTCTCACTAGAGATAAGGTTTTACCCAGATCAGAATATCTCTTTTTCTCTCTCCTGCTTCCTTGCCCCAGGAGCAAGTGGTGAAGCATACAAGAGATGAAGTAAAGCAACGATGAAGAGGAGAGAAGGAAGGAGAAAGGAGAGACCTGAGCAGGAAAAAGAGGGAAACAGAAAGATTTGGCTTAAGGAAAGCACTGTGAGAAAAGAATACTGGTATGTCAAACACTGAGGGATCCTGCTTCTTTAATTTCCTCAGCCTAGATACTGGCACCCTAATTAGAAAGTGTCACCAAAGTTGTCACATCCCCATTGTCTTTCTGGAGGCTCTGAGGCAGGACCTCGAAAATTTCACTTCACCTCTATTTTCTGTATCTCTTCTTCGTTGTCTCACCCAATGTGACTGATCCCTTGGGGGCAGAAGCTATCTGTTGTTGCAATACAGGCTGTCATAATAATGATTTCTCAGTTAAGGAAATATCTAAATCCACTAGAGACATTTTTAAATGTGAAGAAGACTTTTTTCAGGTATAGATCGTATTTTTGTTGAAGTATTGCATTTATGATATTGAGATAAATTGTGTGAAAATGAATTAGCAGCAAGACACAGGATTGTGGCTTCACTAAAAATCCAGAAAAAACGCTTATGAAAGTGAAACCCATTATTTGCTCTCAAATATCTGTAAAGTTAGCACAGAAGAGCTCAAACTTATCCATATAAACAGTTAATATTTTCTGTTCAACTTTGCTCCGATGTAAAATTTCTTCTCAAATAACACTTCATGTAATTATTTCCCAAAGTACGTGAAAAATTACCTCCTTTGGCATCCTAAGGAAGTTTCTTTTTTTGTTTTATAGGAGTTTTAGGAAATAAATTGTTAGATATTTTTGCCATCTACAGGCTCTTCTCTGAGCTGACATTCTGCTTGTACTTATCTGAGATACTATGTAAGACCAAGAATCTCACTTATTTTCCAGTTAGACAAGTGTGTATGTGAGCTAAGGGTGGCACTCAGTCATTAAATCTTTTCACTTCTTTTGTACTTCCTTTGATCTCCAAGGAGGATTTTGCCATCCTCTTCAAAGAAAATATCTGCTGATGTCCATCTTTTCCGATTCACTCTTCATATCTTTCCTTCTTTGTGACCATCATTGTGGCTTCTTGACTTCTTTCATTTGGTAGCTAACTCAGATATACTTGGCGTATTTACTCTTCTTTCATGTCTCTATTTTCTTGCCCTTGTTCTCATCTTACCGCTGTTTTAATTAGCCGTCTTTTCTGTCTCTTTCTCCTAAAAATGCAGACGTTTTTGGTCTCAGCTGTCCTCAGAGAGCTGTCCCTTAGTTTTACCTCTTTCCAGCACTGCAACATCTCTTGCTTCCCTTCAGTCCTCAACTGTGTCCCCTGCCGTCATTAGCAGAGTTCCTGTCTTCTAGTGTCATCTTGGATACCCTTTGTTCATTCGTTTGCTGATCTACCTCATTATCAAGAAAACATCTTCCTGAACAAAACTCTGTCTCTCGTACCTTGAGTCTTTTTTTTGTCTAGTTGTTTTTTTACCACTGTTGTTCATTTGATGCTCTTTTTCCAAGTGTTATCTTTTACTAACTTAATGATTATCTCTAATCTGCATGTCTGTCTATTCCCTCATACTTTTTCTTCTGAATAAATGTTTGTTACACAGCAAGAATATCCTGTAAATACTACTTTGAAACTCCTTTCAAATAATGTAATCACCTCGCAATTCTGTCCGTTTAGTCTAGTTGGTGTTTATTTTGAATTCCCATCCTAAAGGAAAAAAAACATATATATCTATCTGCATTAGCAATGTGAGTTAGATTACCCAGTAGCTCAAGAAGGGGTTGTGGTTTCACATCATGAAAAGGATTTTCTCTTTTCCTATCAGGCTTTATAATCAGTAAATGAGAAAGATCACAAGTGTCATCTCCCCAGTCCCGGGGCAGTATGAGGCTAAACAAGAAAGCTATTCTGTTAGCAATTGCTTGTTATGTCAATGCAGATAAAGGAGTTTTCATTTAGTTTGTTGAAAAAAAGCATCATCTGCAAAGAAAAAAGTAACACAGCTAACAGTTCTGATTTAGCACAGATTATGGGAGAAATAGGATGTACCAGTAAATAATCACCTAGTTATCAATGAGATAGAAAACCTCTGCTTTTCTGGATTTTGAATGTCTGTTTCAAGATATTAAAATAAATATTAAAAACATTTAAGAAGTGATGTTAAGGCAAACTAAATTAATTTGACTGAGTTATGTGAACAATTCAATGACTTTGCAGCCAGATGTGGCTTTAATAATCACAGAATCACAGAATGTTAGGGATTGGAAGGGACCTCAAAAGATCATCTAGTCCAATCCCCCTGCCAGAGCAGGAACACCTAGGTGAGGTTACACAGGAAGGCGTCCAGGCGGGTTTTGAATATCTCCAGAGAAGGAGAATCCACAACCCCCCTGGGCAGCCTGTTCCAGTGTTCTGTCACCCTCACTGAGAAGAAGTTTCTTCTCACATTTAAGTGGAACCTCTTGTGTTCCAGCTTGAACCCATTACCCCTTGTCTTACTGTTGGTTGTCACCGAGAAGAGCCTGGCTCCTTCCTCGTGACACCCACCCTTTATATATTTATAAACATTAATGAGGTCACCCCTCAGTCTCCTCTTCTCCAAGCTAAAGAGACCCAGCTCCCTCAGCCTTTCCTCATAAGGGAGATGCTCCACTCCCTTCATCATCTTTGTGGCCCTGCGCTGGACTCTCTCCAGCAGTTCCCTGTCCTTCTTGAACTGAGGGGCCCAGAACTGGACACAATATTCCAGATGAGGTCTCACCAGGGCAGAGTAGAGGGGAAGGAGAACCTCTCTGGACCTACTAACCACCCCCCTTCTAATACACCCCAGGATGCCATTGGCCTTCTTGGCCACAAGGGCACGGTGCTGGCTCATGGTCATCCTGCTGTCCACCAGGACCCCCAGGTCCCTTTCCCCTACACTGCTCTCTAATAGGTCATTCCCCAACCTGTACTGGAACCTGGGGTTGTTCCTGCCCAGATGCAAGACTCTACATTTCCCCTTGTTATATTTCATTAAATTTTTCCCCGCCCAACTCTCTAGCCTGTCCAGGTCTCGCTGGATGGCAGCACAGCCCTCTGGTGTGTCAGCCACTCCTCCCAGCTTGGTGTCATCAGCAAACTTACTGATAGTACACTCAATTCCCTCATCCAAGTCATTGATGAATATATTGAACAGTATTGGTCCCAGAACTGACCCTTGAGGCACTCCACTAGATACAGGCCTCCAACCAGACTCCGCCCCATTGATCACAACTCTCTGGCTTCTCTCCTTCAGCCAGTTTGCAGTCCACCTCACTACCCGGTAGTATAATAATATCCATCAACACATGATACTACTTATTTAATGGTTGCAATCAGTGTTGTCCGGGTAATTTAAGTAGAGAAGGGGTGTCATTTGTCCATTTATTTTGAACATTTTTAATACAGATCAGTAAATCAGTTTTTAATATTCAGTCTACTCATTTATGAGTATTGAGTAAAACTCTTTGCTGTTGAGGTCAATAGAATCAGGATTTCACTCACCAGCTCCCACAAGGTCAGCTTGTTGTATGCGTGCTGAACATCTGGATTGAGCTTGTGGAAGCTTTTCACAGATTATTAGATATCACTGTGGTACTGTACATACACCTGAGAAAATAATTTGGTTCTTATTTGGTTCACTTTATTGCAAATAGTGCCTTGATTAAACAGAAAAACTATAAAATATTTTTTAACTAAAATTATTCTAAAGGTTCTATTAAAATTAATAAAACTCAGAAAACAGTAACATTCCTGATTGAAAAGGATGGTGTATATTGCTTTTCCACTCAATATGTCGTCAAATAGGAAACTAATGGTTGTATTCAGTTGAGCTGAATTGTAAATAATAATGCAAATGAGGAAGATGTACTTTAAAATGTGGGAAATCTGACTAGTATCTTGGGAGTTTCTCTGGGAAAGCAGATAAGGAATGTGGTTCAGGAATGGCCTCACTGCATTACAGGGTGTAGATATTTTCATGGATATAAATTGACATCTTTAGATTGTTTCATGTAGGCAAATTCCAGTCTGTAGTCAAACTATTTTTAGCATCTGATACAATTTTTACAGAAAAAGTGGCTTGTACGTCACCTAGGAGCTGGATCTATTAATTTAGGATGTTTTCAAGAGCTTGAAACTTTTGGCTTTCAGCTGTGAAAGAGAAACTCTTTGTTGTCTGATGCGTGGCTTGATATCTTTTTTCAAATGACTAGAAACTAAGAGGGGCTGGCTTCTTATATAAGTCATTAAAGTAGGGTTTTTTTACTCTGCTCCCATTAAGGTGAGTGAGATTCATACACCTGAGATCAGGTTTAGGCTGGCAAGGCTAAAGTATTTCAATGGTAAACTATACAGTGAATCTTTAATAATAAATATCATCAACAGTGCTATGGACCATTTAATGATTTAGATTCAGGTTTATCCCAGTGCACATGTCTTTTATATGTGACCTTCATCTTAAAAGAATACATTATAAACATATTACATACACAAGGAGTAATTACGGAAAGTCTGAACTTACATGTTGAAATCTGAACCAAGTCCTCTTTTATGGGAAGGTTAGTGTTCTTTTATATATATATCTACATATATGTATATATATTATTATTTTTTTTCAGAAATGGAAATACATAAGAGGTTGGATTTGTTGCTTACTTTTCCTGACCTGTCATGAAATATTTCTAGTTTGGTAGGTAAGCATGGGAATTAACATAAATTGCTTCTACGAGGACAAGGGAGTATAATTTTTTAAACCCTTTTAGATGGACATATTTCTTTGGGTGGATCCCTCTGACCAAATTCTTTAATTATGGTATATATCTTTCTCGAAGCCACTTTGTGTGGATGAAAATCTTTGTACTACGCGAGCACCAGCTGCTGTTATCAGTTATCTAATGTTCCTATCAGTTATTCACTAATACATTCTTTTAATAACATATTTGGGTGAAAGATGTGGTTTCTGCTGTGACTAGCAAAACTTCCAGTCACTTTGCTGTTAGTAGTGGGCAAGATTTGCAGAGAAAACTCCAGTGAGCAGGTGAAATGCCTCAGATTTTGAAAGAGTTTCACTGCACTAAATTATCTAAGATAAAATCCAATCTCACATAATTCAATAGATAAAATTCTTTTAACTTCTATGGTCAGGATTTTGCTCTGAAACATGTCCTTCTGGACTTAACTGAGAACTTTTAAAACATGGCCTCTGTTTTAAGTAGGTCCGTATCAACATCCAGATGGGAAGAGCACCGGACATGTTATTGAATGAGTTTCGGGAGTGAAAAGCTGGATTCCCAGAGGAGTGATCCAAATCACTGTGGTGGACAGCACATTTTGTCCAAACAGGGCACTCCAGGACATACAATTGCATTTTTCTCCTACCTTGTCTTGTGGCTTTTGACTACAAATAAGGCGTGAGACATCTATTAGTCTCTGCGCAGTAATATTAAGGTGAGATTTTTGTAGGCAGGCATAGCAGGCCATTCAAATACAAGGTACGTCTGTATTCAGACCATGTTCATGGTGCGCACACATTATACACCTCTTCTTTTTTAGTTATGACTCTCCTCTCCCTTTTGCACCTTCGTGTTCAAAGTTACAACCATGTCAAACTAATTCTTGAGAGCTTTCAAACTCAAGATAAGCACTTTCAAGCCAAATAAAAAGAGAGACAGTGATGGAAATGATGAAGAGACACGTTTTACAATCTGGAGCAGCAGGGTCGCGGAGGAGTTGTGTAACAGTGTGTAACTCCGATGTGGCCTACCGAGAACTGCTGATCTGTGCAATCTGTTGTGGCAAAAAGCCAGCAAGGAGGCCATAAATACTGGCATCGAGTGAAGATGCAGCATTACCACCTTGGTAGGGCTATATAGGTTTTAGTTCATGACACAGCAAAGAGGGGAAGGAAGAAAACATGTTTTCTTAGTGCCTGTTGCCATGCAACAAAGCCTGGCAAACCAAATTCTGGCTGGCCTGCCAGAAAATAAAATGTTTGGGTTTCACCAAGCCGTAAGGAAGGAGCAGGTATATTGACATGGGGATCAGTTTTGTCTGGGGAATCTATGGAAGAACAAAGATAGGGAAATGGTGAAGGAAAGAAAAGATTAGGGAGGCTCAAATGGATGGATGGGTGCAATGCTCTTTCAAGACATGGCCACCTCCCTCAGTGCCCCTCAGTTTTGAGGAGGTGCAGGAAATCTGCTGGTAGACAGTCCATACACGTGTCCAAAGAGACTGCTTGGTCTGTTGCCTCATGAGATTTGTAATGGGCCTCGTGATTAGCTGTTTTCAAGTTGTCTTCCTATACTCAGGAGCTTTCCTTACTGATAATGGCAGAAGGAAGCTTAAAAATGTGGCCTTTCTATCACATGAGGGTATAAAGACCAGAAGGCTCATGATTTTCAATTCATGACATCAGTCATGAAGCAAGATACAGGTGAATGGAGGGAGAAAACACACGTGATAAGTGAAATATTTTCAAAGTGTTTTGCTTTGATGGAAAAATACAGTGATACTTTAAATCTACTGAAATAAAAGACAGCAAGTATTTTAGCTTTCGCATATATGAATGTATATTTGGAAGCTATTACTAATACGCACCTTACTGTAATGATTCATACAGATGTTAAGCAGGATTATGAGGCAAATAAAGGCATAGCCATTCTCTTAAATCATGGTATACTGATCAAACAGTTCTGTGCAATAACCTAGCTATGTACTTACAACAAGATAAAACATGATTAGTGCACATTACCAGTGTGGTAAAATGAAAATTATCTCAAAGCACACATTACCCAAGGAAAGAGTACTGAACTGAAATAGAGCCAAGTAATAAATTTACATTCATCAAAGAAGTTATTAAAAAATTATTATGAATTTCATCAAATAGCTAATGAATACCTCTATTTGCTGATTCAACAAACCTCCAAATGCTACTTAATTTTAACCACGTAAATTAATAGTTTTCAACCTGGGGTCCAGAGACAGCTGGAAGTCCATGGTTTCCTCCTAAGAGAAGCAACAGAGATAAGGAAGAAAAGTAAGCCTTATAAATTCAGTGTTTTGCTGGTAAACTTACAAGAGCAGCATATCAAAAAGGGTAAAGACTGTTAATATAAGTAATACACCTCCTTGTCCATCCAAAAGCTTAAGCATGTGAGATTATGGAATTAAAGAACTGTAAGCAAACCGTACATTCATTCAACTTGTCATTATTATGCATATTAATTTTACTGTTACAATAGTTATTATAATAATTTAAATGTTGGCTCTATAAGTCTCTTTATTGTGTATGTTAACAGAACAAAAGTTGAAAACACCGTGCAATATGAATAGATTCAACGCTGAGTTGGAGATGATGGAAAATACACTACGGACATTCTGCTCAAGTGATATCGTGACACAGAAGTTAGTGCAAGTTCACGTCTCTATTTGAAACCTTTAAAATGTTACAGCATACAATTCACTGTGCCCTGTGTCCTTACCAGTTGTTGTGTCCAACAAGCCATTTGGTTAATATGAAAAGTGATGAACAGACTTAGCAATTTATGTTGAACTCTTTCATAAAGCAGCAGCATGTGTGACAGCATTGATGTGACAAGTGCCCATAGCTAGACCATTTTTGTGACAGCACCATTGTGGGTTTGTACCTGGCTAGAGAGGTAGGGCAGGGTTAGGAAAAAAAATATGAAACACAAGAAAGATTATCTAGTTGACTGGGTATTAACCAGTAATTGGAAGACCAGAGATAGAACTAAATTTGGATAAAATTTCCTAACTGCCTATTGAAAGCAACAGGGATATAAGCGCCTAAATACCTTGGTGATAAAGTCTTTAATCTTTGTGTTTGCTTCAACTCCTCTTGTGTAAAATTGAGATAAATAGTGTCTCTCTGAGAATGTGATCATTTAGCAAGCATGAGGTTTTGAGATATTATTGTAAAGAGGCCATAGAAGTACCTGAAGCAGATGCTTTTCACCAGGTAGAGCCTTCAAACCAGCATAAAGCTTTGGCTGATGCAGTATTTGTATTTCTCAGCAGTAGTTTTGATGGTTTTTCTGCTTCTGTGAGCACTCTGTGGAGACTGTCTTTAGTGTCAGTCAGTTGGCCCCTCAGTTCAGGGGCCAAGGACAGGGAACTGCTGGAGAGAGTCCAGCACAGGGCAACGAAGATGATGAAGGGAGTGGAGCATCTCCCTTATGAGGAAAGGCTGAGGGAGCTGGGGCTCTTTAGCTTGGAGGAAACTGAAGGGTGACCCCATTAATGTTTATGAATATGTAAAGGGTGAGTGTCACGAGGATGGAGCCAGGCTCTTCTCGGTGGCAACCAATGATAAGACAAGGGGCAATGGGTACAAACAGGAACACAGGAGGTTCCACTTAAATATGAGAAGAAACTTCTTCATGGTGAGGGTGTTGGAACACAGGAACAGGCTGCCCAGGGAGGCTGTGGAGTCTCTTTCTCTGGAGATATTCAAAATCCACCTGGACGCCTTCCTATGTAACCTCATCTGGGTGTTCCTGCTCCAGTGGAGGAGTTGGACTAGATGATCTTTCAAAGTCCCTTCCAATCCCTAACATTCTGTGATTCTGTGACTATGGATTTTTGCTTATTTCGTTGTGTCACGGAAAACCCTAGTACCTTAGACTGAAACCATTTGGAGTTCAAGATACTAGAAAAAGAATAGCCTTAATAGTCATCTAAAATATGAACCAGATGAACAGTTATTTTCAACAGGAGTTTATTATAATTTTAATTTTTCCTTGAAGAGCTCTGTTTCTTGGAGCACTTTTCCGAACTGCATAGCCAGAAAAGTAAATGCTCACATCCGTTTTCATTGTCCACATTTTTGGCACGGAAATTGATTTTTTTGTTTTTTCCCCAAAGGAAAAACCCAACTGTGCAAAATTGATTCAGATCTCTACCAGGTACTTTTATAAAACTAATGGTAAGCCATTGTGCTTACGGCTGGGCATATTAGGTTTCCATCTTGATTGTGGTCAAAGACTACTGGAATAGAAGATATTCATTAGTATGACCATTATATACAAAGCTGAAATATTAATGCAGACCTGGGTCTGTAGTCCCGGTTAAAAATTTTGCCAAAGGAAGAGGACGACTAATCCAGAGGATCAGTAGAAAAACTGCCAAACATATGCATAGGAAAAGTGTAAAATGATGGAACATCAGAATAAAATAAAGTTCTTGGCCGTTTTTAAAGCAGTTGAGAACTTTTCTCTCTGCAGTATTCATGCTGCGTACCTCACCAAAGTCTGTAAGGGTCATCTTTAGCATTATCTACCTAACTTAAAGAGACCTCTTGGAGTATTTGCTGTGGAGATGTACAGGACCTTGCCTACCTGCACGGTTGATGGAGAGGTTCATCTCAATTAACTTCAAATACCAATTGAGACAATGCTATTGAAAGTGCACTTTCCTTATGTCACTGGTGAGTTCTTCTGATGCAGCAAGTAGAAATCCTCTCCTGTGACTGCATGGGGAGCAAGGGTCCAGCAGACAGCACACTCACTCATGCTCTTGACTTTAGGTGTCAACACTCACATGATGAAAGAACATCCTCAAACACCACCCCTATCTGTGTGGTTATCTTCCTTCAGCATGTGAAAGCTGGGGAAGGGCTGTTTGCTCCCATGTTGCATGAAGAATGTAGGTGGGCTGAGTCTCTTAAGTTCACGGTTGACGTCTTTGAAAGAGCAGGAATTGTACCCCAGCCTAAGTCTCCCATAATGTACAGAACTGGCTGGTCTTTACCGTGTTTCTCCTCACAGTGAATGAGGCGGGTATCTTCAGCTGTCCCCTGGCAGGACAGGAGGTGATTGATTTTCAGACAGTAACACTGTGTTGGTATTCCAGGGTGACACTGATGATTATCCACTAAGTCTGTCTTGGTCCCCTGCCCAAAACCATGCCATCAGGCAGTTGAGAAGCTCAAAGTCATCTTGACTGGTTTCTATTTTGGATGTGTGTTACTGGGGTTTCTTCATAATGCCTGAAGCAAATTCCTGTCAAACTAAATTACATATGATCACATAGATGCAGATTATGAGTTGTCTACATACTCATTATGGAGCTGTTAATATTGAGGTTGCTCTAGAAAAGCTCAGATCTGAACCGCTTAGCTTGACTGTATCTTCAATTAATTTAGAAGGATGTCTAATTATTAATCCTTACTGAGACAATGAAATGTCTGCATCCAGAACTGTGGATCTTTGCTTCAATGATACATTAAGTTTTCAGAACAGGGAAACATTTTGTAAAGGTAGAAGAGAGAACTGACAAAGGAATTTCCAATTGTCTCAGGGACATAGAATCAGGGACACTGTTCTGTAAAAGCAGCGAGGGACTGTGTTATGGTACTGTTCTAAAAATCACACAGCAACACCTGAATTCAGAACCTCTTTTTATTCTAAGACTTGGAGGCTCAGGCCAAACACTGTCAGGACTAGTCAGTGATGGCATGGTAAAGTAAGCTCTACCCACACATATAGTCCACTGCAGGCACAATCCCACGAGGCAGGGAAAACTTCCAAGAAGTATTCAGCAGCCTCAATCCTTTTGAAGCCCCTGGGAACGGAGGTTACTCCACATGTTGGTAATGTTGACTCTAAAGTGCATTTAAGGTGTGTACCTAGCAGGCTTAGAGGTTGGATTTTTAAACTCTCAGAACTCAGGCAAATAAGACTGATTTCCTTCACAGCAAGACTAAATGCTACTTCCTCAGTTAAGATTATTTCCACACTAAGATGGCATAGATCTGTTCCATGTTGGCTGCAGAGTACTTGTAAGAACTAAGGTCAAAATGTGTTTTTATAGTTTGGAAACTGTCCTTTTGTCGTTCACTCAGCAGTGCCCGAAATCTTCGTGTTTGAATTTTCACAACAATAATAATAGTATTGCTTTTGAATGAGAACTCAGCGTAGTAATTATCAGCCCAGACAAAATGAATGTTTCAAAAAAAGATCACCATCTGAACCTAAGGTTTTATAATGCGAGATGCTTTGTAATCTGATTGAGAAGAAACCCTCGCTTTCTAATAAAATGAAGTAACTGGAGGTAGAGTGAAATTAATAGTCAGCAGCAATAACAATACTCCTTGTAATTAAATATTTCACATTTCAAGAATGCCTATTCACAAAACACTTAAATAGCTCATCAGTTTGGCCAGTTTCCCTTGGTTGTGAGAAAAGGAATGCATTGAGCCAAGTGGACATCCTCATTGTACATCTACTTCAGGGAGATAGTTTATCTCCAAGCTTTTGCAATTAGACTGTCTCATGTCTATAAAGTGCAAGGAAATCAGTCATATACGGTACAGGTTTTTGTTAAATAAAGTCATTTGGAGGCTCAGGTTTTCCTTAGGTCAAAGGGCGAAACACTCCATAGAAGAGGTCAACTGATGTGGAGACCAGGGTTATGGGAGAAGCTTCCTAAATGATTAGCAAGCAAATTGCTCTGAGGGATGTCAGTCCTGTTTTGCTTCTTTTGATATGAACGCATGTTTATTTTTAGTCTCTTTAGGCCTTGCTAGTACTAGGCAGCAAGGCCAATGTACAGCAGTGCAGAGCTCTCAGCTGCCATGGGGTCAGGTGGAAATTGTGAGAACTCAGCACTTCTCATGATTAATCTCTAGACCGGGACAGGATGGTGGCCATCCTGAAAAATGATGCCAGAAAATAAGATGGCACCTGACTTTCCAAGAAAATGCTTCTGTAAGTGTCTTAGTATTTAATAAAGTGTGTCTGATGTGCTTAGCTGTGCACACAGACACACATACATACATATTCTTTTTCTAGACTTGAGTCTATCCTTACCAAAAATAAAATACCTTAATTGACGGCTGTGGCATTACTCCTGGTTTCTAGAAGTGTTAAATGAGGTTCTCTATACAGGTTCATAAAATGCTTTTTAATATATATATCATATAAAAACCGTGTAATTATCTATATTGATATGTCTCTCCCTTTTATGATAAAGTAATACAAACCAAAGTTCTAACTCCTTATATCCTTTATTGTTTTATTTTATAAATCTAAAGAAAAAATGGCTCACAGCAGTCTACAAACAAACTGCATCTGTTTAATATTAAAGTGCGAATAATAATAATAAACCCATTACTTTCGGAATATCCAAATAACCTGAGGAAAAATAACATCCATCTGGCCCTTGGTTTAACTGTTTTTTACATCAGTTGGATGTTTCTGGGATTACAAGATTCAACACTTATCTTTAAGTAGAGTGAGTTTTTAAAGATGTAGCATCCAGAAACTTGTCAGTAATCTGTCTGCTTAGAAGTACAATATTGTGTTACCAGATCTGCCGAGCAAATGCACAATAAAGTTAATCCTTTGGTTCTGGAAAAGCTGTAGGTATTGCAATGGCAGATGTGCTGAAACAGAAGTGTTTACATTTGTTAGGGCTTGTGAAGCAGCAACTCCGCCAGCTCACAAGTATTTGAATTTCCTGCAAACATTTACCTAAGGGCTATCATGGGGAGGGAAAAGAGCTCAGAAGGAGCAGACTGGCAAACCTCTTCTGATGAATTGGCTGGCATGTGCCTGCATTTTCTCATGGAACTTGTTCTCTGTGAATATAGTCATTATGGCACTAAAGTGCTTTTGGTGTATGGGGTACAGTATTACCAAGACCAATACCCTGTTATATTTAATGTTTTCCACTTCTTACTATGCCATATGGAAAGCACAAAAAATGTTAGATTAAGGATTTTGTGCTGTGGAGGTGTGACATAACTCTGGTTTGGCCAGAGCTTTGAGTTGGAGCTGCCTTCTAGACCTTCTGTTTTACTGAGGTCCCTAGAGAAGGCTCGGAGGCTTTAAACTCAGAAGGCCAAGTTGTGTAGAGCACAAACGAGAAGCGTAACCTTTTGAAGAAAGGAAACACAAAGTAGCTAGGTTAGAACTGAAACAGAAATGAGTCATAGGCAGATCAGTCCTTGCCTACAAAATCCTTGCAGGAAGGTCCTTGCTTCCATGCCGGGTTACAGTTGACTTTGGGACTTTGAATTGCCATTAATTCTGCCTAGGCCCCAGAAGATCCTTCTTCCTGTCCCCTCTCAGGCCCTGCTGACTGCCACCTGCCCTTTCCAGCATCTCTGTGGGAGATGCTGATTCCCAGCTCTGTGATATATCTACCTTTCCCAACTGAAGGCACAGCTTCCCCTTTTAGCGAGACGGCGTTTTTCGATGGTCACTTTTCAGTTTCTAGTTATATTAGCTGCGTTATATCAGAGATGGTGGTGGAATAGGGCACAGTAGCACTTAAAAGAGTTTGTGCTGGGGACTTCAGCACGTGGTGTTGGAGACTGTCCCTTACGTAGGCATTTTGAAGGAGGATAATGAGATTAATTGGTGTTACCAGAGAGCTGCTTCAGGAGGTGATGGTTGGAACAGAACATAAATGGAACTGAACATCAAGTGGCGGCGGGTGGGGGTGGGTCACTGCATGGGTGGATTGCAAGAAGGAGCTCATGTTTAGGAGCTGAACAAGGTGCAGTTGGTGGATGAAACTTGTTTATGAGCACCTTTGAAAGTAAAGGCAAAATCTTGTGTTGGCTGATAAAAAAGGGAAATGCAGTTGAGGGACATCTAAGAAAGGTGATGTGGTCAAGGCAATTGGCTAAGAAGATGTTTCTTGCAGCAGCATGATGGACGGGTGGGCGAGTGGATGGATGTCTAGTCAAAACGGCACTCATCAAAACAAGAAAAACAAACATTTCAGCATTTTCCACACAGTATGTGTACAGGAGCTTCAGCTTTGTGGAATGGGAGAGAATTGGTAAAGTTTAAACTGAGCGGAAGCATGAGGACCTAATGAAAGGCCCAGGTCAGAAACTACATCCAACTCATAAGCATGGGTGACAAGTAGGAAGAAAATTTTATCATGGTTGCTAATACCAGAACAGATTCCCAAAATAGGCTTTAGTGCTCTTAGTTATCATGCCTAGTATGTTCCATGCTAGGTGACAGCTAGTTGCAAAGACAAATGGAGGTAGTTTGGAACAGAAGGATGACCGTGATCTGTCTGTGAAATGTTACATTTTCAGGTCATGTAAAGAGACACAAGAAAAGAGTCATAGCAGAACTTTGTGGGTCTACTAGAGGGGCAAAAGGCAGATGAAGAAAATCCTTCACAGAGTCACAGAAGCTGAAGAGGATAAACCATCAGGTTGATCTCACTCAAGCAGCAGATATCTGGCAAAACAGAAAGGAAAGGGATTAGGTGTTGGTTCTAAAATTTGTCCAACATGAACCTGTAAGAGGTTTTGCAAGAACAACTTGGGTTGAAAGTACAAAAGACAGAATCCAAAATCCTGAAGTAAAAATAAAACAGAATACTAATATAAACTCCAGGAAGTGACTTAGATTTCGTGTTCACTATTTGCATAGGAGTAGAAGGGATCTCCTCGATTACCAAGTTTATTCCTCTGCTGTTGTAAGCAACTGTATGTATCTCATAGTCTATATATTTCTTAAGCTTCACATGAAAATTCTATTTTTCTCTTCCTAGTTTTAGTGGAAAAGTGTTTCAGAACTTCAGTCTCCTGATAATCAGAAACTTTAATTTGTGGGCTGAATTTATTCATTGCTCATTAGTAATCATTTGTCCTTGTGTCATCATTGTCCATTTGCTTAAGTATCTTTTCTCTCGCTTTAGTGCCTAACCTGAATGTATTTATAGAGAGCAATTATATCCGCTCTCAGCATGAATGAGCTTAGAGATGAAAGGGAGAAGGAAGCAAACATGTTGCTTCAGCCTGGACCAGCTGGAATCTCTTTGTTCAGACTCATGTAAAATGTTTTGCAGCAGCTGAATCTGGAAGCAGCATTTGTGCAGCTCATAGCAATATGATACAGATCCAGCCACCTCACAGCCAGATGAGATGGAAATGGACGTATCAAGCCATGGTTGACAGCCGAACATCCATGAGTACCGTGGAATTGAGAACACTAAAACTGCAGTTCAACTTAGCTGGAGAATAACAATCTTCATTGGATTGTGATAAGCTTCCATGGTAAGCATTGTAAACATTTCCCACCATTATCATTTGTATTTTTCCTAGTGTTGGGAGTTAAGTATCGGTCTGTATTAGATCATCCCTAGCTGTGTGGCTTATTTTGCAGAGAGAAATCTAAGTGGTGGTGTCTGCATGCTGTAGACTCTGGAGTCAGCAATTCCTTCTGTTCTTCCCTGGAGTTGTGGTAAGGCCACCTCCCAGAGCTCTTCATACTCGACATAATTGGAGAAGAGCAGGAGGTGCCCATCATATTTCTCAGACTTTGTTTACAGACTTCTAATCGAAAAACAGATTCAATAATTCAGTCATAACACTCTCCACCATGGCATGTATTCAGATAAGTGGTTTGAAATAGGAAGACAATTGCAATAAACTAATATTTTGCTTCATGTCATCTTACTGCCAGAAGCAGCAAGCATAGATGAACAACTATATGAAGTGTTGGATACTTTAAACATGTGATTCCTTTGGGTATAAACCTTAATTACCTGAGAGCAGTTTGTCGTGAATCAGGTTTTTTTAAAGATTTTAATTTTCACATATAAAGAGCTTTTAAAGCTAAAAATGTTTATTCCTCTCATATATGTGTTTGCACTTGCCATCATTCATGCTGCAAAGTATAGGGTTTTTCTGGTCAAAATATTCTTGGGAATCCATGGACTGCAAAAGGAATGGAAAATTAAGGGCCTTTAATTCCAAAGAACATGCATCATGTAAATAAAAATAAAGAAATAGAATAAGACACTGGTCATTGTACCTGCAATTGATTAGTTACTCAGTGGAATGATGTATCTCATCAGCCCTTTTGTTCTGGCAATTGGTGTTTTAGCTTGGATTAAAGCTAAATCCAGCCCTCTCCTTGTAACTGACCTTTGTGCATCCTCATGTAAAGGCAGAATTTGTACAAATTTGAGCTCTTCTTGCAGTTCAGTACAAACCATGCTGTCTTTCCTGAGGGAGGCAGAGATACAAGAGTATTGCAGGTCAGGGTTGTGGTGCATTGACAGAGCTACATAAGGAAGCTTGTACAATACCTGATTTAAGTGTAAGATTCTTACAGGATTTTCAGAGAGGATGAAAAACAGAGTGGTTGTCCACGGTGCTTCTCAAAGGAGCTCTGCATTAAGATTCTGGAGACAGGTCTGAGTTCACCTTGTTCTTTGCCCCTTGCTTGCCTGATCACGGGAGGGAAGGCCACATGGCATTCAAGAAAGGGACTGCACATGGCAGTAACTAATCAAAAATCAATTTTGGCAGCCTACTAGTGAAAAGGAATGAAAAAGCAGAGGTGGCAGGAGGGGTTTTTTAAGGCTTTCAGGAAGGGTGGTGGTTTTCTCCTGTAATTCAAAGAAACAGCAGCAAAACAAAAAGAGAACTAAAACAACAAGGACAAATACAGTGTGTGGAAAAAGCCTCTTGGATACTTGTCTTTGCACAACAATTCTCTTCGTCAAGAAAACAGCTTAAATACAGTAAGTTGTGTAATAGTGGTCCAGTTTGCTGGCAGCGCCCTCATCTGTCTTCTCAAAATATTTGTCACTGCTCCAGGTGTAAATTTAAAAAGAAATGTAATAATCAGCAGACTGAAATCAGAAAAATGACGCCCACGTGGTTGTGCTAATAGGGTGACTCTGTCTGCTCTGTGCCTGCTTCACGCACACAAACCCCCAGGAGAAGGTGACCTCTTCTGCATGCACGAGTCCAGGGCAGGTGTAGTGACCAGGCATTAAGGACACACTCATGGGGTTTGGAAGCAGGTACTATAGCAAAGCTGTCTATACCTCCCACAGGGAAAAAGAAATCGACCATATGGAAGCATTTCCCTGAGTCAGGTTTGACCCACAGACCAGCAGCTGGACTGAACAGCTAAATATATATCAGTGTAGGAAATTTTGAAGCTCAGAGACATTTTGAAATGAAAAACGAAAATGTTTATTTTCAGGCTACTCCAGGGTGTTTAGGAAGGGACAAAGCAGACATAAAATTGCACCTTAGTATCTTTTAAGCAAGAAAGGTTTTGTGGGTTTTGTTTGTTATTTTAAAACACAAACATTGAAAAGTGCTTACTCAAACTGTAGGAACCAATATCAACTCCAGCTTCACTACCTAAGACCTTTCTTTTCAACAAACCCCTTCTTCCATGAGAAGACTCTATTGTTCTAAGAAGTAGGAAATGCCCAACATATCCAAGAAAAGAGCTCCAAATCCAGAAAGGAGAAGGTAAAACCTCCATGAGGTGCCTGGGCGCTTCTTTATTGTTACTGACTGTGTGTAGAACATCCTCAACTCTATATTGATCATCAGCAGTGTCAAACTCTCCAACTGATGTGAAGCTTCATCTCCTTGAGACCTGCCATCATTTGATTGGTGCTAGCTAGGTGCTGGTATCTAGAAGTCACGGTCCAGATCAGGGTCTGCTGTGCTAGACACTGCATAAAGATATCATAAAAGATCAGTGCCACATTGTTGTGGGATTTTTTAGTTTTTAATTGGAAAAGAAACCCTGCAGATATCCGATGCTCTAGGCGTATGAACAAAGCACATTTAAAAATACAATAGGCATTCAAATGGGAACATTATTAATTAAAAGCCTCCATGTACTGTACAAATGGAACGTTCTTCTCTCTACCTACTCAAGTCATTCATTCAGAAAAATCCTGGGAAAATGGTTAGGCTTTGCAATGTGCCCCATAGGTCAATGTATTCAGGCTCCAACAGACCAAGTGGGAGGAGTGAGTTCCAGAACAGGGAAATCTTCATTGCGAACTCCCTCTCAAAAGCCGTGCATTCAGAAACGTGCACAGCATGCTCACAGAAAAATGGCTCTAGCCTTTTGCCCACCTCAAATTTTAAATGGGTCCTTTAATATATGTATATCCAACCAAGGAAGAGATGCTGACCTACGCTCCTGTCTGAAGCACAGCAGTGGGAAGGACTTTGAAGCCCTGTAGGGTTTTTAGATCCACAGCTTGGCTGCCTTTTTTTTTTCTACTGTATATATCCTTATGGTATAGGTTTATACCACAACAACCCCTTTTCTCTATGCTCAGCTGCCCCATGTCTCCTTTATTTAATAGCAGTAGCATCCTTGAGAGTTAAACTGTCCCTGGGCAGCTCACTGAGTGTATGTTACAAAACATACCTATGAGAGCTGGTCTCACAACTATTTACTTTTCCTGCAGTCCCATATCAGAAGTCTTCTTTTATTACAGAGATGGGTCAAAGTCTGAATGCAGAACCCAGAGCCAAACTTCCCTTATGCTTTAAAGTTTGGTGTTACATTTCAGATCCATTCCCTAAATCAGACTGGCTTTCAGTGTTCAGATCAGAACAATCCCTATCTTACTTGCCTGCTGATGGCAAAACAGTAGGAAGATTGTCAATACCTTGCTCAGGCCCTAATTAAAAATCCAAACTAAAATTTAATATTTCAAACATTATTTAAAATATATTAAGATAGTCAGTCTATTGCTGTTGCTCATTACTCTGTCGAAACCTAATATTAGTAACAGCATGTACAGAGGACCTGGAGCATGAATTAATAATGAGGTGCTTGTGCTGGAAAACATGCGAGAGCCTGGTTCCCCGAGTTGGCAGACATCCAGCAGAGACTCGTTTGCTCTTCTTTACACAGTGATCACATCATCTGCTCAACAAAATCATTGGGAAGGAACGTATTTCTGATTAGTTTACTTCCTCTGATGACCATTTTCCAAAAACAACGAAGACAAGCCATTGGAAACGAAGGGGGCCACATCAGGGTAAAAAAAAAAAAATCTTTAGACCAATGGCATTGTACTATCGATCAAATGGTAGTAGTGCTGATATCTGAGTATGGTCCTCAAACGGGTGAGGACCCCCCATGCCCTCAGCTTACCCTCACCTTGTACATGAAGTCTCTTCTTGAGGCTTTTGAGGTGAGGTTTTCATCAACTCTTTCCCCTTTTCTCATTGCACTGACAGAAAACAAATCTGAACAGGAATACAGAGAAAGAGCATGTGGCTTGTTAATGTTCTTGGCCTGGAGCTAAGGCATTAGTGGTGTTTGCAGGTTTTCTGTAGATATGAGCAAGGACTTGGCAAATCAGGAAAGATGTGCAAGTTGGAAAATATATGCATAATTCGTAGTATGCAATACATATACCTTTATATATAACGTGTATGTGTCTATAATATGTGCATGTAAGAATACGTAATAGCTGTGTAAGCTATATTTTTCATATGAGTAATAATACTACAGCTAGATCAATGACGTAGTATAGAGATTCGGTACATTTATTCATGTATACATGCATGCTCTCTTCTTACGCATGCTTTGCAGGAAGCTGGCTGTCACCTGTCCTCCAGGTGCCCCGTGCTGGCCTCCTCTGCCCATGCACGCTTTTCTCCCGAAGGTCAGCCCAGCTACCTTTGTGTATGGAGAAATGCCTTCCACATTTGTAGAAAACAAATAATAGTTATTGAAGCTGTTTGTGCCCTGAAACTTTAGCTGTGCCCTGGTCTTACACATCTTTTTCCTTTACTGTTACCCACAGCGCAGGGTTCAGTTCTGTAGCTACTGCCTTGTTCTCACCCTGTAAATTAAAAGGTGTGAAGGAGAAGGAAATTTTCCTGAGTAAATGAGAGAAATTATTACATAATTTTGTGTAATTTTTGATGCAGGAAACAATTTTCTCGGTGCACCTGTTGAGGGGAGAAACAAGGCTGCTTCAACCATCAATCTGTGGGACCTCAGAGCTCAGGCTGAAAGCAAAGGTGAAATGAAATACGAAAATTGCAGTGCAGCAGAAGAGGAGTCAGCTATCTGAGGGCCTCTGCTGAAATCCCATCTTTCGGGTAGGGTTTCTTGTGCATTTTCGTGTTTTGGTCACCTGACGGTAGCTCTCTGGCCTAATTGGTTTCCTAGTTAACAGACTAAGTAATGATGTAACCAGAGTGTGTGGGAACCAGACCTGTGTGACAGATACAAATTTTCCCAGCCACACTAATTTTGCCTGCCTACCTGGTTCTGCTGCTGGTTATCTGGAAACTTGAACTACTTAAGGATTATAATGAGCTTAGTAAAGGCTGAGACACAGCTTAGCCATTTAACATAAAATTATCCCGAGACGTAAAATACACTAACTAGTGAAGTCAAATTATTTCTTTTACTAAACAACACTATATTTTCATAGATATGTTTGTGTCTACAACTTTTATTTACTCTTTCTGTGGTTGCCTGAAGTGTGAATTAGTTGTTTGTAGCCTAAAGAAGCAGATCAACTCCGTTCAATTACAAGCGTATCTCAATAACCATTTTCTGCTCTTCACTGCCCGCTATCCCCAAGCGCTCCCACAGTGTTCCTGGTTTGTGCTGGTTATTTTTTCTAGCTGGATGTTGTTGCTATTGCTTGTATGACAATAAAAGGATTTCAGAGGGGCTTCAGCTAAAATCAGGGTCCTGTTGAACAGGGCAGTGTATAAACCTATAATAAGAAACAGTCTTCTAAATGCAAAGTGGTTTCATCCTAAGTGCCTCAAACAGAGGTGGTTCGGTGGAGAGGAAAGCTTTGCAGCCTCAGAGCTGAGCCCTTAAGACAGGACTTTTAAAAATAATCAGCCTGAGAAACAGCTTCATGTAACATAATCAAAGTAATTTGGGAAGGGAGGTGAGAGGGAAAGGGAACACCTGGCATGGAGGAGGCCTGACCAGCTTCCTTCTCTGTACGGTGGACAAAGAATGAAGGGCTCAAGACTTCTCTCTACTGTGACATAAAATCCTAGTAACTACATACTGAAGAAAGCTGATATTGGGAGCAGATTGAGCTGGGGATGTGCCTGGCACTTGGCATTTTGGGGGTCCTCAGGCACTCCCGTTTGCCCATGCAGAAAGGGCCACATCTCTGCACAGCAGCTAAAATGTTTTCTAATGGGTCAGAGCATCCAAGTTGCTGCTGGACAGGCTGCGGAGCCTGGAGCAAACTTCACCATGACCCCACTGGTTAGTGTTCTGCAGCAAAACACAGCTCGTACAGCCTGTGTCTGATATCCTTTAACAAGCAGAAAAGTAGTTTTCTGTTTGTTTGCACGCAGCTAGCTGTTCTTTCACTTTGCACTCACAGACATATCTAATAAATGGAAGAAACTGAGCGCAGAAGCAAGAAGCTGGACTCCTAAGGTGATGTGAAGCTGGTTTATGTTTTCCTTCAATATAGGACTCTTAAATGTGATGACAGAAATAATGAAAGTAGCAAGGCTTTGCATATACTTGATGTAGTTAATCTAGTCAGTAAACGTGATGTTAAAAAAAAGACACCCCACGGTGTTTCTGTACTTTTCTGTTTGAAGTTTATACGATGCCTAATGCGTATGCAATGGATCTGGGGCCTGACATCTATTTAAACTCTTTGGGAGCAATATCAAACATTAATGGGGATTAGTGTTAGAACTGGTGTAAACATAGCAAACAATCTGCTGTAAGTGTATGCTCACATTTCCATATGTTATGTAGGTAAGCAGAGCCACCGAAGAGGAAAGAAACCCTGCGAGGTAGTTCTCAGCTAACTACTTCTAGGGTTGGTAGAGGCAGACACTAGTAGGGCACAACTATCTCATAATATCAGTATCTGTATACTCATAAAATTCTCTGTCTAGAGCTGCAATTTAGTTTTGTGAAAGGCAAGAAAGATTTAAAGATATGCAATTCCATTGTGCAAAACCACTAAAAACCAGATAAAAATGATTTAGTACTTCCAGGTGCACTGTAATTCTTGGCAGAAAAAGCTAATTCCAGGTGTGTAACTTAAAAAAAAAAATCCAACAAAAATCCAACCCTGTTGTCAAACTTGGATAAAACAATCAAGTTAGAAAAATAGAAGCTAAACTAGAAACAAAGTCCAAACTACAACTGTGGAAAGACAGCCTCTCCATTGAAGAAATTATTACATATAGCTGAATCTCTCTATTACTTAAGTAAACATAGCTTTTTCTGGGCAATATTTCAAAAGAGATAAAGCTTTGACATGCATGAGCATATAGAAAAATGACATATTCGCAGTGGGAGGTATGAGGTGGGGTTTCCAGTAGTGCCAAAATTTATCTCACACATACATGCTTAGATCCAAAGCTGCTGAAGCAAAGAGCAAATCTTTCCACCGTCTTCAACTGCCTTTGTATTCAGTGTTCACTCATGCTAGGAGAAAGGGGAAAAAAATACATTTGTTTCCTTATTTGAAGCCAAATCATTTACATGTTTTTCCTTCTTTTAAACCTGAGAAATTCTTGTCATTGACTTCCTCAGGGGTAGGTCCTTAATCAACAGATCAAATTATAAGCCGTACCACAAAATGGAAAATACTATTATACCCGCTAAAGTTATTTGCTTCAGCAACACATGTGGTACGGGATATTATTATTCCATAATAGAATACACATTGATTCATTTGACACTTTTTTTTAAAAAAAAGAGCTTTTATTTATATGATGTGTTTATGGACAAATATGCATTGAATGCTTTATAACTCCTATTATGGTTTGGTTTTATTTCCACATGTTCAGATGAAATGACCATTACTGCAACTAGAAACCAACAGCATTAATAGAAGTTCTTATAGTTGGTGCCAGTTTTATATCCTGCAGGGGTAGTTGCCACTATATTAATATCCTACAAGTAAAGTTAATTATATATTTTTTAAAAACAACATATTTTGCAGGCTCTATGCAATTTGATATAGTGTCACACTTAGTACATGTCAGTTTTGCATCTGAATTAAAAGACCCAGGGAATTGTACCAGATCAGACCTCCAAGTAAGTAGATTTTGCAGAAATCCATGGCCGCACAGAAGGGAAATGGACGCGGCAACCTTGTCTCCAAAATGTACATATGAAAACCCTTCTGGAGTCAGAATACTAGCCATGAAAGAGACAGATTAGTTGGGAAAGTCTGGTTTTCCCTAAAGTCTGGGCCTTCTGCTGCCGTGCTCAGCGGCTGGGTGTGCAGCACTGCATTTGGTTCAATTCGCTTCTGTGAACCAAAGTTTTTCCCCTTGCTATAACCTCGATTTAACAAAAAGGGGTTTGAGAAACCCAATCCTTTCTCAGTCACACAATCGCTCCCTGACTTTCAGGACTGCTGTCACCCACAGGAGCCTGTGGCAACTCATGGGCACATCGGTGATAGAAAAATAACGCAGGTGAATAAGCAAACCTTCTTGCCCTTGCCTTGAGACTGCTGGGCTAGGTGGCTGTTTCTTATTGCAGAGGAGCAACAAGGTGTGACTCTGTGCGCAGGGAGAAGCAATTAACAGCCCAGCTGTGATTGCACAGGCCTTTCTATAGCCTCTCTCTTTTTCCCACACATAGTACGTGCATGTAGGGGAGGGGAAGGGGCTTTTCATTTCCTTTCTCTGCTTGCTGCTGTGATTGCACTAAGTCAGCACAAAGATCCTTATCTCAAAGTAGAAAGTGAAATCTTCAGTTTTGTTACTGTTTGAGTGCTGTGTAATATCTAGGGAGTTCAGCAAGCACTGATTTTACTTTCATGGCATCACTGTAAATTAGAAGTGTTTGTTCTGTCCAGACCTCAGCATTAGGACAGACAGGGTCCCAGTGGAGTAAAGGAATATCAAACCCTGCATGAAGTGATACTGCTTTGGTTTTGAGGCATTGTGATAAATCTGTTTTCCACTGAAAATCACTGAAGAGACATTTTAATTTTTACCTATCGTTTCAGACTCTCCACACTATTAATGTTGCATAAATATTAAAGGCTTGTTATTTACATTAGAATCATTATCTTTATAGATATCAGTGCTTGTTAAATGATTCATAATGCATAATTCATTCAACCAATTCTGCCCATTCCTCTGTTTGTTATTCACCTGCAAACAGACTTTGATTTTTACAAATTTGTTCATTATTCAAATCATTCCAGGCTCTCTTCACAAGCATATTTGAGTGGTCTCCTTTGCTCAAAACCTATTGTCTCCTACCATATTTTTATCAATTTGCTTCTGTTGTTCCTTGCAGAGTGTAACTGAACATTTAATAACAGACCTGGAACTCCCCCTGATTTTAATCAAGATTTACAGGATATCTGTGGGGATTCACACTAATGCTTCTGAGGCTGCCCTGCAGCCATTGGCAAGGTATGCTCTCTGGTTGTTCATCTAGCAAGCTCTGCCTTTTATTCCCACTTGCTGGAAACACAATAATTAATAAACTTCTGCAGCATGTGGCCAGGTTGTAAAGTCTGGGAAACTAACTTTGGTGTTTACATACAAAGTAAGCGTGGTGAGATTTAGTTTTCCCTACACCACAGCAAAACATGGTTCCATGAGAGAGCATCAGAGTGGATTTTAGAGATTTGGTTCAGATCTCCAGCCAACCATCTCCATGCAGGGTTCCTCCCCCTGTGCCTCAGTTTTCTCTTCTGCAAATTGACAGCAATGTTGCTTGAGGAAGATCTTGCTCTGCAGAGACCACAAAGAGTCAAAAATGCTCCTGGACTCTAACTTTAGGCATAGATTATGTTGCTTCCCCTGAGCTACCTGAAAAGAGAGTTGTGAGAAGATTCCCAATGGTTTCTGGCCATGGGGCTGTTGTTCTGAAACATCTCCAGGCTGATACCTCACTGCCTGTTAGAGAAGCTGGGAGATGTTCACCATCCCATAGCTTGGTAATGCACCTGAAAAAACACTGCTAGGCTTCTATAAAGAGAAAATAGTGCAGAAAATAAGGTGTAGTGTGTTTGTCTCTGATCCAAATACTTTGATCTTTAAGATAAGAATAGGGAAAAAGTTCTTTTTGTTTTCAATTCAGTTCATCACTATTCATCATTAGTTTGTTTTGGATGCACTTCTGAGAAGTCGCTACCTGCACAGTGGGAAAAAAAGAATTCAAAACAATGTAGACAAACTGAAATTGGTAGTAAGGAACTAATTTGTTATCTGAGTCTACAAATAAAGATTGTAACAGATCACAATAATTAAAATTGGTTAAAATGTTTGAAGAAAAAATTTCTTATAGATTTTTCAAAAAGCAAAAGTACACAATGCAAGTTTTACTCTTTTTATAATCTCAGAGTGAAATTTCAAGATAAAAAAATAAGCCATTTTTGTTTAAATCCAGTTTAAAACACAATTTTTGGTGTAGTTAGAAAAAATACCTTTAAAATTTTCCTGGTGATTGCTTTCTCCATTATAGACTTGTCTCAATATATTGTATTTGTTTTCTTCCCACTAGAGGTAAAGGAAGAGAGATGATTTTTATAAACATTGCAACCCTAGAAATTGAAAAAAAAAAAAGTAAAATTAGAATTGGAATATTCTCTTCTAGATTTTCAGCTAGAAAAATATGACAAATGGCCTTGAATGAAATTTTCCTCTTACTTTCAAATGTTTCAAATGTTTCATTCTACAACTAGGCTCTTGTAAAATATGATTTTTTTAATTAAGAGTGACAGTGATTCAGCTATTTAACAAACACAGACACAGTCCCTAATTGTCCTTGATACCTACTAACCATGATGTTCACTTTGAGCAGTAAAAAATAAAGTTGACTTTTATATCAGGAGGTTTACTTTTACATTGTTCCCAAGGAGGAATGAGGTAAGCCTTAGCATTCCTGCAATGTTTTTGGATTGAATATATGAAGGCAGAGAACATTTACTTAAATCCCTCAGTGTTTCTCAGGTCACATCCGCACCCAGGCTCACGACAGCTAAAACGTTCGGGCATGCCCGGTGTGGCATCTTGGGTTGGCATGTTATGGAGATAAGGAGTAGCTCAGGCTTTTCTTCTGGAGATCAGAACTCAAACTCCACCCAGGCACTGGGGTGGCTTTGGCGGAGCGGCAGCAGTTCCATGCATTTCAGGGCCTGGCATTGCAGTTCTGATCCAAGCTTAGACCTGCCAGAATCTCAGTCTGCAGAAAATCCATGATTTTCTTCATAGCCGGCTCAAACTCAACTGATAACGAGTTATGAAGAGAAACAGAGTCCACAGAAAATAACAATCTCTTAAACTGGTCTCCTGATGAGTGATGGAAGCATCAAAAGTGAGAAACTACAGTACTGCTGATTTTCACTAGTCCTCATTGATCTTTCTTCCTTTGTCTCTCACTTATACAATGAGTCATCCAACATCTGATGCTTGGGGACATCATGTGTTATTTTGTCCCTCAGTCACTTTTGTCCCTTCCTCGTGCAATGCGTTCACACAAGCCCTGTGATCACAGCGGAGCCCTGGCCAAAATGGCTCAGCTTCCTTCCCAGGGTGTCAGAGCGCCAGGAAGAAAGGTTTGTTCAAGGTCTTGGCTCCCTCTCCTGGCTGGCTTTGCAGCAACTTAAAACGGGATTTTAGCCCTTCAGAAAATTAGTGTTTGCTTACTGCCAATGCTCACTTGAAACAAGAGAGAAGTGCGCTCTACTGATGAGACTCTGGTTAAAAAAATAATTAGAAAGTTGGAAGCTAATCTCCCTAAAAATATAGCTCTTTGAAGTAAAATCATATTTTTGACTATTTGAAAATGTTTTCCTCCTGCCAAGACTTCTTGAATGCCACAAACATATGAGAAAGGGTCTTTTTTTAAAAAAAAATTTGTTTGTTTTTCTGGATTACCTGTATTTTCCTTCTGACCTGCAGGCTCTAGAGTTTTGCTTAGTAAATGTCCCACTAAAGGCTGTGTGTCATCCTTAAACAGTGGTAGCATTCCCCCTACCTGCTAATTGCTTTATTTGTCCTTACTGCTTCCGTCCCCTCATCAACAAAAGCTTTAGCATAAAGGGCAATGAGGTAGAACATGACAAGGAGAGTGGGAGCCAGAAGAGTGAATACTTCTGTAATTACACAGTAGCCTGGAGTAGCTCTTCTCAAATCAATTATGTAGCCTGGATTGCCCAAAACTCCGAGGACAGAGCCCTTGTTTTAATTTGCCTATGGAGATATGTGCTCTAATAATGGGTGAAATTTTTGCCTTGTTACCAGTTGCTTTTTATCAGAATCCACATAATTCCTTCCTTATTTATTTTTATCTAATTACTTTATTAATAATATATTGTACTTAGCACAGCTACAAACCAGTCATTGCAAATTGCTTTGCAAGAAAAAACAAATTGAAGTTTGATATTATCTTGTTGCAAAGGTAGTGATGTGTACATTTTTCAACAGAGGCAGAGAATTGTAATGTATAGTGATTAGAAAAAGCAACTGGAAAACCACCCATCAAATCCTGAGAAACTGTAGTTGCAAATTAAATTGCTGGATAAGCCAAGAACTTAACTCAGCAATTGCAACATTCAGCCCAATTTCTCCACTTGCCATGCACTCCGCAGCATTGTCCTTTTTGGGAGTTTATAACGGACATAAACCTAGATGATATAGAAACAAAATATTGCCAGTGTCAAGAGGATTCTGGAAGTTTTGGAAGCTGATCTGTGTTGTTGCTAAAGAGTTTACTAAACAACATACTGCACGTAACATGGACCTTACAGGATTAAGGAGAATGAGCATCTTTATTATTAACAGATTTCACAACTCCATTAAGTTCTCTTATCTTCTAAAGCTTCTACCTCTTGTTGTTACAGAAGTCAGTGCCAGAACTTCCTCGGCACCCGTGACTGTGATTTGGCCCACATGGTGGTCACTGCCCTGATGTGTCTCTCCTTTCTTCCTTCCCTGTGGGACACTGAGCAGAAGCTGCTTCCAAACACCTGGGAAAGTTTGGAATCAGGTAAAAACTTGCTTTTGATGCCTATTCATAAATGAACTACCAATATGTAATGAACAACTAGGGTACCAGATGTCTTACTTAAGCAATGGCTTCAGCAATGAGAAGGGGAGAAAATATTTTTGAAGATATAATTAAAAGGCATTAGAGCCACTGCCCGAAAGGACAAATATACAGGAGGCAGAAGGGTGGCTAGTAAAGCTGTTCAGGTAACTGGGTGTTCAATAACAGAGATGTGTATACAATAACGCACATGAAGGTCTGAAGTGAAATTTTGTGCAAAATTCTGGGGAACTAAAACCCTGAAAAATGTTTCATATTTCACTGAAAAGCAACTTCAAGCTTCCTAGGAATTTCTAATTAACTGCAAGTAAAGTTAGCTGAAAACATTTTTAGATTCTAAGTTTAAAAAAGAAAAAAATAAACTCAGTACCCATTCATGAAAAGTTAGTGATCATAATGTGCATTTATCAGTGAAAAAAGGTTTATCTGGAAAAAATGTGTCTGGCTGTAGCTGTAACCTTGTCTGCATAACCTGTAATAGAATAACTATAGCTATAGAAAGACTTTTGTTCTTTTTGGCACAGCTGATCAATTAGATGCGTAGGATGGAGTTACAAAAGCTCTTACAGTTTGCAGGAGTTGTTTTGCTGTTCATGGCTCTATGAACAGCACAGTGCTATAAATGAAGTTATGACAAGTGAATGACATTTTGAAAACCGAGTTGTTCTTCTTTATGTCATATAGCTGAAGCCCTCAATTGCCACTGGTTTCCCATAGGATTTTGATGCCACAGAAATGCACATGAAGGGTCAGTTCTTGCTTTAGTCTGCCATGGTCTGGGAAAATAAAGGTAGTGGTGTTATACCTGTTTTATACACAGGGAGCTGAGGTACAGAGGGTCAGGCTAATTTTTATTCTGTTGTGTTGTTTTGTTGGTTTTTTGGTTTTTTTGGGGGGAGTGGGAGTGGTTTTTTAAACCTGGCCAATTTTTTAATACGCTTTTTGTATTATTTTCTGGTTTTGATGCTTTCACCATCATTATGTCACCTTTTCATCAGCAGCCCTCATTGGCTGTAACTAACTTACCCAAAATCTCTGAGGAGGTCAATGGGAGAGCTGGGAACTGAACGCTTCTTATCTGTAATGACAGTCAATGCACACCTCTAGATGGGGAATAGATATAAACCTTCATCCAAAATCCATGTCAGGTTCAAAACCACTTTTTAAAAGACAGCTGACCTACTGCAGGATTACAGTTTCAGGTGAAGCAAGACAGAGCCAGAGCCGGTCCTTACTGAATAACCTGCTGTGTGCAAGGTGAAAGCAGCACAATTTCAAGGCTACGTACCCTTAGAAAGTCCAGTGATCCCATGGAGAGCGAATAATCGACAGGGAATGAACAAGTACATCTTGCAAGATTTTTCTCTAGTCAAGTTGGGTGCCAGTAAAATAGTCTGAGGAATCAAAACGGAAAAGTTTAGTAATTTATTTATGCACAGAAGTCCAGTAGCTGGAGTGCAGGCTTGTCAGTGGACCGTTACCTCTTGTGCCTGGGCTCCCAGTCATCTCAAAAGGCAGCACCCTTTTTATCAACCGTTAAATTTCACTAGGCAAATCCACATGCATTATCATCCTGATATTAATTTGCCATATTAGCCACTGCTGTAATGCCCAGATGGTCAAGACAGCAGAGAATAATGGTCATTTGGGAGGAGACAGTATTACACGGTTGGATAGAAATCACTCCTTTAAGGATTTATAGGAAAACAATTGGAGCAGTAGAGTGTCCAGCTACCTCTCCAACTACTGGTAGCGCATTGGTGAAGGCACTAACACATTAAGGTTTGAGCCAGGCTCCCCCTTATCTTAGAACAGCCACCAAACAGCATTCTTGCAGTATTAACTTCCTGTCACTTCCAGTTCAAGATGTGACCTAGAGTAAAAGGCTTCCTATCTCCCCATCAGCTCCACTAACTATTCCCTCTCCAGATGCACGTTAATTTTGTGCCTTCATTTCACAGAGCACAACTGAAAATAAAGTGATGGCCTCGTGGTAATATTCTTCCAACTAAAAGAAAACATTTGTATTGTTAAAGTGAAGAAAGCTAACGTATAGTTTCCAGAAACTTCAGACGTTAAGGAGCACACAGCCTTACCACACGGGTTGCAGGCAGGTGCATTGCAGAGTTTTTTCTCTCTCATACATCACATTTGCTAAGTTAACAGAGCAAAAATAACACAGTTCTCTGTTTCTTTAAAGATTTGGCTCTTTTTCATACCCCTGTGCTCCATGCACACTGACGTAACATCCTCCTGTCTTTAAAAAGCCCCCTCCCTCCACAAAACAACATCGATTTGTAAACCTTACTATTGTGTTGCCCACAGCCTGTACTGACAGGGGCTCTGCCTGCACTGGGGCCATGCTGAACGGGGCAAACTCCCCTTTCTGCTTTCCCAAACCTGGAGGCAGAAAGCAGAGATCATCTCTGCTTCGTGCTGCTGGTACAAACTGTGGCCAAATAAACTGCCCAAAGCAGCATATTATACTTGGTGTTTATGCTGAAGTTCGCTTCTTACACATGCAAAATTAAGAATAATGAAGAATTAAGAATAATGAATAGGACTCAAGTATTGGTGAGGAATAATATATAAATCCATTTCTGTGTGGCCAGTCTGGCCTGTGGAGATGTGCATTTGGCTTTTTAACTGATATACGTGACTTCTTTTGCTTTGCCGGTGCAATCATCGCTCCGTGTCCGTGCTCTCCCATTTGTTTTCACTCTGGGAGGTGGCAGGAGCGGCTGCTGCAGCCGGCAGGTTTTTCCCTTGTGGCACAGCCTAAATTACACCCCCACAACACTGCTCTGGAAGACTGGAAACCCAAGGGGGAGGAAGGGGCTGCAAGCAGCCCGAACTCACTGGGAAAAAGCATCTTTATCACTAGGAAAGCAGAGAATGCCAAAAGAGCTAAGCCTCCCTTCCTCTAAATCTTTTACCTTTGAGGGCTGTATTTTTTTATTTTTTTTTTTTTCTTTTTTTAAGGGGGAAGAGAGCGGGGGGAGCAAAAATGCTGACCTTAATTAATAGAAGGCCCACTAGACCCGAAGGAAAAGGTTTGGCTCTCAAGGCCCGGGCCTCCCCCTGAGCCTCTCCTGGATGTAATGAGAGAGCTCAGCTTCATTACTGGCAGCTGAGGGGAAGGGTCAGCGGGGCTGGATTTGCAGGGCCCTCATTGAGGGATCACTCCATGCTGAGAGGAGCTGGCCATGCTCTTGGACACCTGGTCATTAACATTGCTAATTAGCGGCCATTAATCAGGGCCCTGGGTTTTTTGTTGTGTGTCACCGGCTCAGAGGAACCAAGTGAATAAGAAGATTGTTTCATTACCTCCACAAGAGGTGGAATGAAAGCAGTTCCCATCAGCTCAAGATGAGCTGAATTAAGGGAAAGGTTAGACAACAATTTAAGATGAGCTGCCGAGAGGGAGCTGGGGGACCTGAGCTGTCCTCTGAGAGGAAAACTAGTCACCTATAATTAAAGAAATCTTCTACAACCTCACTCTAATCACCGTGTGAGCTTCTCACCAAAACCCCTATCTTTTGCATTGGAAGGACCCTAATTTATCTGCTGATGAAGTTCCAATCTTGGCAAGTTTTCATTCCATGGGAATTTAGCAACATATCTACATATATATATATAAATACAAGTGCATATATAAGTATATGCTCACATAGTGTGAGTGTATCTTTGCATTTGTTCGTTATTTGTTCGCTTTTTACAGAGCCAGCCATGGGGAGGGGGAAGGGGCAAATACAAATCTATATTTTAAAGTAACTACATCATATTTATAAATATTTTTTTCTGAGTTGTATGTAAAATGTATATTTATATATTTCTATTTTCTGTGCTATGGCTGTGAAAGCACTGAAGAAATATGGGTTTTTTCAAGGGCAGAATAATTAAAACCAAGTTCTGTTTTGGTAGGTTAAAAACGACATGGGAAAAATGATAGTTATTGGTGTACATAGGAAAAAGTAAAGAAATTAATTAGCAACCAGATTGTTAAAATGCAGTGTTCTCCTCCCATGCTCTATTGTCTAACTTTGGTGGAACAGGTGCCTAATTTTCCTAATGGGATACATTTTAATTGACGAAGTAGTTTGATTGCTTTACACCAATTTTCAGTTTCTTGCTTACTTTTAATATAATAAACCCTTTATCTCTGCAAACTCAGATGCCCTCAAGAAAGTAATTAGAAGCAGGTTTTATCTGCCTGTCTTTTTTTATAAACCACTTTTTGATTTCTAAAACCAACTAACCAAAGCTTGATTTGTTCTGCTGATGTGTGAGCGCCAGTAACTTTTAGTCATATGCACTGAGCATTTCAATCAAGTTGTTTGCATATCCATTCATTTCGGAAAGACTCTCAAAATGGATTACAAACATTTAATTGTAAGAGGAATAAAATAATTAAGGAAGGACAAGTGGAAGTTAAAAATATGCCTAAGGATTCACAACAGTTATTGGATCATTCTCATCATGGGGCATAAATTCCTTCTTGTAGTTTCAAAGGACTTTATTCATCTAAGGCGCATTGCTTTTCGTAACAACAGAAAGTAAAACCGTGTTTCTTATGTATGTGATTCTCTTTGTAGATCTGTGAGATTGGTTAAAAACGTCCATAAAACTAATCTTTGGAGCATTTCAGCTGGTCTGGAATTCTATAATATAATTTCTAGGACTTCATGGGAAAGTTGAAGGCTCAAGGGGAAATTACACAATGAACAGCTGAGAAAAAGTTGCATTCTGGCACAGAATCATGCAAATGGGGCACATTCTTCAGTTTTCTCATGACGGATTGTCTCTGAAACTACTGAGCCAAGTTGCTGAAATGCTAATGAAGGAGAAGCATCAATGAGCAGTGTCATCCTGGGGGCTTCTGAAGGGGACAGAGTAGGAGACGGAGGGAGGGGGTGAGGGGGGAAGGAAGGAAGGAAGAAAGAGAGAATGAAAAGAAATGGAGCAGGAGGAGTTTCAAATATTGGGGCTGGCCCACTCTTAAGATTAAATGGAGGGGGAAAAAATAGAGCCATGATGAACTCTGATGAACAAGTCCCTCTTGGCTTATAAAAACGAATAAAAGCACTTACAAGCCAAAGAGTTTGGCTTGGGGATGGGGGGAAGTGAGCGTGGGTGCTGCTAACTTTGGGGGCCACCCTTCTGTTTGATACGTGGGTGAGATGGGTGTAAAGAGAACAGGATCCCATTGCAAAAATGTAGGGCAATGGTACTTAATAACAGGTCTTTTACTTGGCTATAAAAATTGTTATTATTTACAACTTTTTTAAAAGCATTTTCCTTATGGCACAGACATTGTGCACTTCAATTGGTAAAGTAAAACAGTTACTTTTCCCCCAATAGATAGCTGAGCATTATGACCAGATACTCCAAAGCTCAGTTATGAATGCTTCTTAAAATATTTGACTTACAAATATTAGATCTTGAAACACAATTATATGAAAAATACCCAGCAGGCTCCATTTAGCAGACTTTCAAAATTATTCTGTTCTCACTCAGGCTCCAGCATAAATGGCCAAAGATCTAAGCAAGTTGGTACTATACTGTTTTGAACATCTGGCTGAATGTTGCTTCCAGTCAACGTTCCTATAGGCGCTGCTGGGTGCTAAGCGCTTTAAAATATGGCCCTCAGCACTCCAGATGCAACATGTGTTATTTAAGCTTGCAAAAGGGCTGTGAAAAGCTGGCAGCTGCAAAGGAACAAAATCCAGTCATCTGCCCTTTGTCCTCATCACTGGTGAGAATAGAAAATTAGTAGATGTAAGTGTGTGGGAGGGGAGGAAACCAAACTCTTCAACATTTGGGTGAGTGTGAGGCCGGGCTGTGCAGTGGATGTGTCGCTGGACTGGCGGTCTAAAGCCCTTGGTATTGACCTCATTTGTAACCTCTGGCAAGTCCCTTCATCCATTTTTGTTCCCTTTCCCACCTTTTGCCTCAGTGCATCTATTTAAATTTGTTGAAATGAAGATAACTACCTCTTCCTATGGCTTTTTATGTTGTCTACCAGGATAGGGCCCCAGCTTTACCTGGGGTTTTCTGATGCGGCTCTAGTACAAGCAGAGATAAAAACGATATAGCAGAATTGCATGAAATCTGAAATCTGTTCTTTCAGAACAGTTTGGGAACAGCTGTGCTATACTGGGCCCGCAGCAGTTAGGTATTTTATTGTTATATGGAATTGTGCTTTAATCTCTGCTTTCATGGTGGTTTTTTTACTTCTTTCAAACCTCAGCAATACTTGCAGGCTTAGTTTCACAAGCAGATTTTAAACTGGGTACCTGTATGTGCACATGCAAATCACTGGGTTGTGTTTGCCTGCTCACATACTGTTATTTTTTTTGTGTTACATCTTGTAGCATTATTATAGCCTCTAAGAGCTCTAGGCAGAGAGCGGGACTTACACAAACACCATTTTCCCTGGTGCTACAGTAAGAGCAGGAGACAGCAGAGAGATGCTGGTAGATGTGGGAACACCAGAGCTCCCCTGCCTGCGATCTCGTGGGCAGTGGGTTGAGGCTGGTGCCAGCACACTGGTGACTGAGGTATTGCCCACTATTTTGGGTTGTTTTGTAGGAGAGATTTTGCAGACAGTATGCTCCCAAGTGACAGACACAGCCCACAGGTATTTTTGTTCAAAACCACTGTGACTAGACCACAAGGATGAGACTTGACCTGGAGCTGGGTTGACCATTTGATTCTTAATGAGAGAAGGGACCAGCCACGGAGGAGGCACTTAAAGCATAACCGGCATGTGAGGAAACCTTCTTGAGTGACTGGCCCTGACCCCCCAGGGTAGGGATTAGAGAAGGGGAGAAGGAAGAAACTCCTCCCTCATGTAGTCCACATAGCCACCTAACCCATATTGCTGCTGACCTGCAGGGAAAGGGCTGATGGCCACACTGAGGTGTACACATTGGGATGTGCAGCCTTTCTTATTCCCCAATGATATTGCAATGACTGTAATTAATGTGATTATAGATGCTAACCGTCGCTTCCAGGATGCACGCCACCTTGGCTGAATCCAGCTTCTCAACATGAAGCCCTGTCCTTCTATGCAGTGGTGTTCCAAGCTGAGACAGGGCATGGTCCCATGCCCAAGGACCTCCACACCTTCCCCACCACTGCAGACATCTCCCAGCAGCTGGTGCATCCCACCCTGCTCCCAGCCAGAGCACGTTGCCTCTTGCAGGCCTTTGGTAGCAACCTGGGACTATGCCTAACTAGATATTTACTTCTCTTTCATTGCTGGCCTTTCTGAAATATTTTTTGCACCCCTGCAGGTGATGAGGGATTTCTCACCTTCTGAAAATCCTGCTTATGCTCCTCCTTCGTTTCACTGGTTTCCCAAGGTCAGTGCCATAACTTCCTGATTTGCCCTGGAAGGTTTGCTCTCTCAGCCCATCTGCACTGTTAAAAAAGCTGGTAAGTGCTGAGATGAAAATATGAGCTGTGAGGTGTAGGGTGATTATATAGTTCTGTAACCACTGGAAAGTATGTGTGCATTGAGAGGGGGAAGAGAAAGAAAAGCTATTTGGGTTTTATTGCTTTGATTTAAATAAAAAAGAGATTCCTTTATGAGAGCTGGAGGTTCTTTGGTACTTGAGGAGGTTTTACAATGTTCTACCCAAGCAGCACTGAAACAGTAAATGAATGAATTATAGCAAAGTAACCAGAATGCAGGATAGGTGATCATGGCACAAAGTAGGGATAACAAAATAAAAAATCCATACGTAAGTAAACATGGATGAACAAGAGGAGCCTGAAAGTGCAACTAAGGCCAGTCTGGGTCCAATGAGAAAGCACTTATATTGTAACCCAAAGTTTTGATTGTATCTAATAAAAAAGTTAAATAACATTGTTTATCTCACAAACTGCACTTTTCCAAAGTCTGAGGATGTCTGAAAGCAAGATTTTTGCTCAGAGGGTCATCTCAAATGTTATATTGTACACAGTGGTATGATTACAGTGAACAAGAATTAGAAGATCCTAAAACGCGCTGACAGCCCCTAACACGCCTTATTGTGCTCTAGTTCTCCAGTTCGTATGGTACAGTCAGGAGGACCACCCACAGTTCATAACAGCCATAATGGAAAATTGTACGGGCTAGTCTAGCCAGGCATAATTGGATGGGCAAGAAATTGAGTTTTCCAGCTTTCAGAGCTGTTTACTTGACCTCTTTTAATTTTAGTTGAGATGGAATAATACATTTCTCAAGGAAATATTCAGGCATTGTCACTTTTTAGCCTAATAAATCTCATCTTCAAGAGTGTCTGTAAGACATTCACATTTCTAATGGCAAAGAATAGAAACTCTTTTGACATTATAGATTAAATTTACGAGAGTTGTACAGTCAACAGCACTTACACTGAACCAATTGAACTGCTTGAAGGTTTTATAGGAACCAAAACGGTTTTCTTTCACTTTCTTTCATTTGACCTGCTCTCTCCCATTCTGCCGGCCTACAATTTACTTCTTCTGACATATCCTTAATGCAAGTCCTGATGGGGCAGTGTCACCTTGAATAATGTTTATTTTGAAACCTTGTGGACATCCCTGTTGGCCCCCCTAGGGAAAAGCACTTTTGGACTGACTGCCGAGAATTGGTATTGGAGTGTGTTTACTTTGCTCCAAGTCCAGCAGCTCTTTAGGCTGAAACTTGAGAAGAGGACACCAAGACATTTTTAAAAACAGATGGCACTTAAGCTGGGAACCTACCAGGCAACATACCAGGGGCTGCAGAGCTCAGAGCTGCTGTTCATTTAGGCAAGTGTCCATTTATGGGACAATGTAATAATAAGGAAGGTTTGCACCAGCACACTTTTCTTTGGATGGATTATCGTCCACGGTACCATTGGATTCTGATAAAAATCTAACACTGCAGTTGGTTTGCAAATTTAAGCTGAAAAGTTCATGTCATAGCAATTTTGGAGTGATCGAAAAAGCCATAAAAAAAGGTGTGAAACCCAATGTCCCGACATGTGGGCTGTGGCCCATGAGAGAAGCAGGTGTCCCCAGAGGTCACCAATGCTTTGGGTGTTCCTCAGTGCTAGAATGAGCCTTTGACATCCTAGATAGCATGGCACAGATCAAATCAGCCTTAAACTCTTCTCATTTACACTTCGGTTGTAACTCACATATCCCATCCCTGAAATATGCTACTCTTTGACATTTCTAGATCTATGCTAATCTGTCTGGAGGTTCTTTCTAGCCATTAAAGCCAAACAGCACTTTTCTAACAGCACTCTTACAGTAGAGTTATTGGGGCTGTTGAGTCTTTAAAACCATTTTTTTTGCTATGCTCAGTGTAGCAATAGTTTTATTTATCAAATCCTGGGGCTGCAGCATGAGGATTTCAGTTACTTACATTTTTGCAAAGATCACACAGTTGTCATGAAACAGAAGAATAATCTTTTTTTTAAGGCAAATTGAAAATGTTTCTAGGAGTCTCCTCTCCACTTCCCTCTGCCTAGAGACACACTCATCTGCCTGGGCCTGAGCTATGTTATCAGAACACTCTGGAAGAAACTTGCCTGGTCTTCCACAGTAACAGGAGTTTCTCTCACTCAGTGGGAAATCTGGCTTAACTTCAGGGCAAGTGGATCAGGCTTTCTGCAACTAAATAGTGTTTTTCAGAACTGAAAAATCTGTTCAGGTTATTACAAATAATAATGTAATCAAACTGACCTTTATTCCTTTATATTCTGACTTGAAAAATCAAACTGAGAAAAAAGCATAAACTCATTAAACCTTAATCTAAAACAAAAGTTTGGAACCAAATGTCAATGTTCAGTCTTTTCATTCTGTAAACAAGTGTCCTATTAGATAGAGGTAACACATAAGGGATACGGATGACAAACAACATGTTCATAGGATCTGTATTCACTCTGAATAGAAAGGGAAAAAGAAGTGTGTATTTACCAGTAATTAACATTTTAACTAGTGTTTGGTGAAATCCATAATGTGATTTAAAAAATAAGAATTCCTGGATTACAGGGAAGAGCAATTACCTAAATAAAAGCTACTGAAAATTGTCCAGAGGTATATAATAATAATAATAATAATAATAATAATAATAATAATAATAATAATAATAGATCCCCCTACCCAGTGGGAAATGATTACACAGTAATCCATGCCACTTAGTCAAATATCAGAAAAGGATCCCATAGACCCATAATTAGCAATGTAACAAGCAGGGCCTTGAGAAAACAAGCCGGTCCTCAAGACAATAATCTTCATTGCTAGCACCCATCCAACAGGCTTCATCTCAAGGAGTGAATGAGGCAGGCAAGACAATAAAAGGACCTACAGAGCCAGCAGGAAAGTTCCCCATGTGCTACTTTTAGTGGCCTTCAAGGGGGTAAAAGGAGGAGAGGTAGAAGTGGACAAAGCAGTTTTTTGCCCCAACTCACCCCCACCCCCCCCCAAAAAAAAAAATGAAAAAGAAAGGAAAAGAATCCAACTTGCGTCTGCAGAAGCTGCCTAGCGACACACAACTAATTACTATGACTGGTCCCCTGTTTGCAGATCTTGTTATCAGTAAAAATAATAATAAAATGAGCCCTAGCAGTCTGGATATCCACAATTACAGTGTGAATTGCATGAGAGGATTATATGAAGTGCTCTTGGCGTGGAGGGTGGGGGACCAAGGCGCTTCAACTTGAGAGCAGTAAGCAGCTGCTTTAGGGCTTTGCACCTGCTGCTCACCAGGCTGTTTTCACCTCTAGACGAAAACAGGCTTCTCTCTCTCTCTTCCTCTGTCTCGTTTCTTTTCACACAGCGCACAAATGTAAAAATAGAGGAGGATTTTTATTTAAAAAAATAATAATAAAAAGGAGGAAAAAATGAAATCGTCTCCTTAAAGAAGTTTCAGTGAAGCAACATGAGAGGCGTCTTGTGGCCGCAAAGGGGAATCTGAAGATGGAGAGCGGGGCCAAAGAAACAGGCAAGCAGCTCCATTTTAATGTAGAGGCAGCAGACAGAGTGTGATCTGAGATTGGCAAAGTTTCAATGTAAATCCAGGGGGGCAAGGGGGATGGGGCTGGGATGAGAAGAAAGGACTCTTTTACTGTTTCATGCTTCTAAGTCCTGCCGATCAGCATAAGCTCAGCTCGACATTCTGGGAATAGCAATGAGGCACACACAACAATCAAAACACCCTAAATCTGTTTGATGATTCAGACACTTCGTGCATCTGCACCGACAAAATGGGACTTCAATTAAATAACTTGCAGATTTCCACATAGGGGGGAAAAAGTCGGGCGAACATGAGGATTTTTAATTAGTAACTCCGAATACAAGCCGTTTTTTTAATTAGGTGTTTGCACTACCACTTTATTCTTAAAGGGAGATTTGTAAGCGCGTGGGATTGTTGTAAAAAAAGATCCTGGACAGTTTGTTCCTAACAGTTTGTTGCAACCTGCATTTGCTCCTAAACAGCTTTTCTTTAGCAAGTGAAACTCAGCTACAATTCCAAGCAAGTTGTTCAAATTAAGACTGAGATTTTTTGAAAGCTTTAAGTGCATACACACATCCATAAATAAAATACACACACATGTGTAGTGTCTAGTGTACATTTTAAGGCCCTGTAACAATTTTCCTGTGTTGTTATGGTTCAAATTACTCTCTGTGGCTAACCTACTTATATATATAACTGTACCGTAGATGTTATATACATAACTGTACTATTCACAGGGTTTAAGCAGAGATAGTAGAAGTTTGTTAAAAGTTGAAAGAAATTCCCGTATGACACTACTGCAACTGCAGCCACCACTTTTAGTCAGAGTAAACCACTAATGATTGCAGGCTTCAGAGTCTGAAAAACGATGGGTGAAATCCCAGACCCTTTGAAGTCATTGAGTGCTTTTCATTGACTACTGGGGTCAGGATTCACGCTCAGAATCTCCCGAGTGTGCTCTGGCATGGCGCAGTGATGTACATGGCTCTCTCACACACACACACGCACTGTGAAACTGCAAAATCTCCCCGTGAAAAGGCATCCTCTCTGTGGCAGACCATGATTTTGGAGCCTTTAAAACAGGTCTGGTCTTTTTAGTAGACTAACCACACTAGAACGTGGACACTTCAGTGTTAACTTTAAAAATATGACCAAAGAGAAAGCTGTGGCATTAACATATTTTTGAATATCTCTTGGTCCCTGGACAATTTTTGCTTTGACAAAATATTTGCAGTGATGTGTAGGAGGTTAAAACTGGTTTTGCTTTTTCCTTCCTCTTTTTCCTGATAGGTGTACAGCAAGGAGATCATATAAAGAGGGACCATGATCATTTATCCAAATGCAAACAAATGTAAGTATGAAGATTTACCACAGACTGACTTTCTTTTTTAAAAAATTTATTTCATGTGTTAATCCAAAGACTATTAGCAAAAGTAGAACGCCAGGATTTGCATATGAATAGGTACCTTAAGATCAACGAGATCAACTCATTAGGGCCTGAACATCTAAACACACGAAAGTCAAAGAGGCCAGAGCTCAAGAGCTGGGCTGCTGAGATTTCCAGGCAAAGCTGTAGTTTTAAATTTATTAGTATTTTTCGTTTCTTAACAAAAATGTCCTTTACCTGAAATCAAAGCTCGTTCCAAGGAAAATAGCCAAGTAATTGTGTCTGGGACTCAGTTTCCTCCTTTGCCATAGCCTTTCTCCATGGCATTGGGCAAGTCATTTAGGAGGAGATTCATCTCACCTATCGGTAGTTGTCTCAAAGGGAGGGATTTTAACTACCTTGTCATCCAGGCTCCCTTTGCTGCCAGTGTAAAAAAGCACTTTCCAAAGGGTTGTTCATTCTCACTGTGGTTTCCCCTCCCAAGACAGTGTCTAAATCTCTGGCTGCAGGTGCTTATCTCGTCCTCTTGCCTATGCCAAGAGTGTCTCAGAGTAGCTCAGACTGAAATGAGTATGGAGTCCAATGTGCCTCAGTTCCTCGTCTGTAAAATGGGATTAAGTGATTAATGCTACCCCTGTATCTCATGGGTGAGTTAGGAAGTGGAATATATTATAAACCATAAGATGTTCAGAAATTAAAATAGTGGGAGTGATATGGATGCCATAAAAAGATAAGGTCCTGATCCAGTATCTGTGGCAACCAAGGGAATCTCTCCTCTGGCCTTTTGTGTGTATTAGATCAATCAATCCCCAGTGACATTATCCATTCACTGCAGAGTAAGTGAAGGTATGGCCAGAATTTTTCCACCGGCAGAGAAGGGAGAGGGTATGGGAAAGCCCTGACCTTACTCTATGCTTGAATAGTAGGAAGAGGGAAAGCACAAACAGGCTTTCAAAGCTGCCTACAGGATTTGGACACATCAGCTTATTAATGTTAGCGGAAATTGGGCATCCACATCTCTGGAAATTTCAGCTTCTGCATTTACAACACAAAAAGAGCCCAACCACAGAGGAGATATTTCCCTAATCTTGGCACCACTGCAGATTTTTGTTTGAGCTTCCTTGGATTAGACCTTTAGCAAACGGCACTGCTTGGACATTACGGGAAGGACACATATATTCCTCATCCACCCTGAGGTGTAGCAACCCAGTGTCAGGGCAGCATATTCTCATGGCTTGATCCTGAGCCTGTCATTAAATCTGTCTTTTGACCTTGGGCAAGTCACTTAACCTCAGTTTCCTCTGACTGTAAAATGTAGATAAAATATTCCCTGCCTCACGGCAGTGTTGGAGAGATTAACAGTTAGACATTGTTCTGAGAGCCTTGAATAAGAGCTGTGAGTGCATGCAGGGTACTGTTTCTATTGGATACTGCTTTCTCTTTCTACATACAGAAGGGCTGACTTTTAAACTGGCAAGAAGCCCAGGCCCGTGACTAGTGGTGTGCCCCATTTGAATGCACAATAACTACAGTTGCATGCACAAATTGGGTATCCGTGCATGCAAACTGGACACATAGTTGTTTACAGAACAGAAGAGTTTCTCTCTCACACTTGCTTGGAAAACTCAAGGACTTCATTTATTAAGCAGAAAAAGCAACGACACCACCCGTGCAGTATCAAACAGTTTCTAGGCAGCGTTTTAAATGGGTTAATAAGGTTTATTATTATAATTCCCTTTGGGCACTGTAAGGTGGGCACTTTATGTTGACCTCAGTTAAAATTTCACACTCATTTTACAGCTCTTGCAGGCTGTCTTGGTTTAAATGTGCCAGATGAGATTCTTTTGGGGAAGTTGAGAAGGGAAAAGATCTGCAGGTATTTTGTTTGATGTGTGTAAATCCGGACCGAAATAAATGGCATAAGTGCAGTTTACCCTGAGATAAACTGGACTTGGCTGAGGATCTGGCACTCTTTATACACAAACCCATAAATAAACCAGAGTTAGGACAGCGTACACATTGTGCAGAGCCTCAGGAGGGCTGCCAGGGGCTGGGCTCTGCTTCCCTCACCGAAGAGCCCTGGGAGGGGTGGGCGCACGGGGGAGCGCTCCGGTTTGGGCTGCGTTGGGTAGTGATGTGCTGGTGAGCTGCGGAGATCCCAGCAGCAGCATGATGTGGTGGGAGGAGGGGAGGCTGCATGCTCCCTCTGTGCACAGTCTCATCTCCAGGTGTTTTCCAGGGTCATAACTCCAGGATGAAAAAAAAAAAAAAAAATCTCATGAATAATGTGGAGGTGAGAGGAGAAGGAAGAGGGAGTGAGGGCAGTGAGCCGCTGGCCAGGAAAGTGTTATTTTTCGCACTCACACAGAACTCCCTGTGCTGAGAAAGCTAAACCCTTAACCAGGAATATCTCATTATTCTGTATTCTCTGCTTTCTGCCCGGCTGTCATTGGAGGTGTCTAAAAGAGATGGCAGCAAGTTTTTCCATCAGCTTTCCTGTGCCCTACCCCTTCAGAGCCAACCTTGCTCCAAGAGCATCCTGATTCCAGCCGCCTTCCCATGCCTCAGGCTCGGTCCATGCCATGGTCCTGTTAGCAGGAGTAAATGTTCCTCTGACACCTCAGCACACAAAAAGGAGGTGATATTCTGGGATGGCATTAGGCCTTGTTGCCTTGTTTATGGGGAAGAAACAGTCTGCTTGGGTCTCTCTTCAGGGTGGGTGAGCAGCATCAGCTTAGGATGTCCCCATCACTCCGGCTTATCTGCTTTAAGCAGTAATACACTAATTTACTACTGTGGTAGGAATGATTGAAATATTTAGACATAATGGAGGAAGTTTAATAGGGTCTACTGAGAAACCCAGGTGTTTAGATCAGCTTAAAAATAATAACCTTCTCCCCTGCTGAGCACTTTCTTTTCACAATAAGCTCAGCTTTTATTCTTAACCATAAAGACTACCTCAGACAGGAAATTATTCACGTGATTGGTCTTTACAAGTAGCGGAGGGTTTAAACTCAGGGCTGGAGAGGTCATTAGTGGTCAGCCATGTGATTAACCTTTGCTTGCCCGTTTCTTTTCACACTTTGTTAACAGCTCCCATTATTGCCCTTCTGTGTCTCAAGGAAGTAGTTTATTGACAGTATTAAAAATACATAGCTACAAATTCCAAAGAGCCCATCCTTGTGTAAAACCTCCAGTAATTTCTAGCTGGATGATGTACACGGGGCAGAGCCCCCCCCAATTTCTGGTGAAGGGGAATCCAGAAATAAATTTGTCCATTAACACTGGATTTGAGTCAACATCTGTTTGTTTTACCCATCACAGGACCTGTTTCCCAGCCAGTCTCAAAAAGTTTTATACCACAAGAAGTCTAAGGTTTAGCTAAACAGTAGTGTTAGTGCTTGCCTTTAATGTACCAAAGTTTAATGGGATTCACACAAGATGCTCGGTATCTTTGTGAGTAGTGATTGGCATCCAAAGGGCTTTGAAATGTTGATCAAAATGGTGCAGTGTCTACTTCCAATGCTGTCTGTTTTGATTTCGAGATAATTTACGTGCTACTTATTTGTCTGCAAAGCAGAAGAGCAACCTTGTGTTTCTGTTCTGAACTGCACTGACTGTGCTCTGAGAGCTCGCGGTGCGCTGGGAGAGGGGCAGCTGGAGCACAGTGTCCGTCACTCTGTCCTCGTACCCGCGTGTGTCACCGTCCTTTCCCTCCAACACACACAGAGCGAGAGGGTCTTGTGCACAGTAGGATCCCTTCGCACAGCCAGAGAAATGGAAAAATGGAAAAAAAAGCGTCAAGGCAAAAGTGAAAAGTCATGAAAGAGGAACAGAAGTTCCGCGGATATAATGCCAAGCGGCAGCATTTCGCATTTGTCCAGACTTTGTGAATGTCTTGCATAAAATTCATAGTGAAGATTGCAACAAAAAATACTGCAGCAAAGGCTTGGGACAGGGGAGAGGGGTACCTCTTTTACTTATTTATTTTGCATTGTTGTTGCAGGGTAAGTTCAAGAGGGAGGTGAAAGGGGGGAGGTGTTCCGTGGGGGCCTTTCCAAAGCAAAAGGTCTTTTGGACAGAAAGGAGAGTGTCAAGGCATTTTGACAGAAAGTGGCTGAATGTGTCTTTTCTACTTAACTTCTGTGAACTGTTGGGTATTTCCGCACACAAAGGGGCACTTTCTTGGCAGCTGAGGAGGGAGGGCAGAAGTCAGAGAGGGCAGAAGAGGAAGGCAAAGGGGAACATGAGTTTATGAATGCAAAACTTACAGTAGAATTTTAAGCAGAACATGTACGCTGAAGAAAGGCCCTGGGCAGCTATAACTTCCTCGGCTGGCATTTATTTGGCAGAAAACCTGAGCCTCAGTGAATTTACTAGTGCTTCAGGAAGCATCCACCCACATCATTCAGCCTGAGTTCAACCCAGCTGTTGCTGAGTCCCTTCAATTCCTTTTGAAGTCACTCAGCGTTGTGGTGCTCAGCACCTTGCAGGGATGAGGCCATAGCTCGGGATGCTTCAGCCCTGCTTTGGACCTGCAAATCTCAGTGGCTGTTGTTGGACAAGGTGAGGGGGTGAATCATGGAGATGAAAATTCAGAGATGATGTGTACATGACCATAGAGATGCTCAGGTACCAATGCCTCTGGTGACAACATTATTTGTGGTACCCCGGGTAGACTATTGGCTTTTATTGGTAGACTTTTAGGTTTTAAACAAAATGAAGAAATTAGAGTACTTGACAGAAGTTAAAACTAAAGACACCTTCAGGGATTATGAAAGCTGCCATAATGGTAAACAAAAGGGAAAGCACTATTTCTCTAATTTTACCTACATCTGACTGTTTCTTAATCTATAACATGAGCCGCACTAGGCCTTCCTTTACAATGGCCATGGATCAGAAGTGAGGCAAGATTTGGGATTTGGAATTAAATGAAAAATGGATTAAATGAAAAGCTATTCCAGGGGAAAGGCGAGATCAATCAGAAAGGTTTGACCAAGTCCGTAGAAACAGCTGAGGTGGAGCAGTGAGGCAATGAAAATGGTGTGCAAAAGCAGCACCGATAGGAACATTTGAAACAGGAACCTCAGCAGCAGCTTTTAGTTGCAGAGTGCATAATTTTATTTATTTACAGGGGAAAACTCGAAGTAAGGTCTCAAGGTAAATGTGGCTTGCGGTTTAGTTGGATCCATAGACTCTTCAAGGCATTGGTCATTTACATATAAACTAGTGGAGAAGTCATTTTCTGAGGAGAGTCACAACTGCATTTAATGTTTTGACTTCCCCCTGGGAAGGATGAACTACAGTTTAACCAAACTTAATTAACTAATATTACTATTTAAAAGCAAAGGGGAGTGGAGGCACAAAAGCCATATAAGGACTCATTAGGATATTTATACTTTTAAACTCTGAATTAGGAAGACATATCTGTTCAGCAGCATAAAAGCATTTTATCAATCATATAGCAGAGGTCTTAGTGATGTTTTAACAATGAAGAGCCTCTAACCAACACATTTTAGTAATTTACCTGTACCTGATTACAACCCTTTAATTAAAGCTGTGTTGGAGCTTCTGTGTATTCTCAGCTTTCTGGGGTTTATCACTTGACTTTAAAAATTAGCTGCTGGCTAAAATTTGTCATACAAGGACTTGCATAGGAACATGGTTTAAATAATAATAAAAAAACCCACTTTGACGGCTTTATAAGCTATTACAGTGTTTCAAAAAAGAAACCTGTCAGTTTAGGTTTTCTTAGGACCTAGAAATGGTGCTGTCTGTTAACAGCAGACCCTGACATTTGGGGATTGTTTATAAGTGTTGGGAGTGAAGCCAGGTACCTCAGCTGAGACATGTTTCCAGAAGAAGCCATTGCAGGTGTGTTTTATTAACTCACCTCCCCACGTATTTCTTCTGAATTTTAGGTCAGAAACTTCAAGGGCTGGGTCTCCCTGGACTACTCATGTTGGTTTATTCTGACTGCAGTACAAAGACAGGGCCACATTTGGACAAGGTCTTGTTGTGCTGTTGTTTTGTTTGGTGGTTTTTTGTTTGTTGTTGGGGGTTTTGTTTTTAATTTTACAGCATAAAAAAAAAGTGAAACTTGACTGAACTTGAGATTCTTGAGAGCTCTCAGCAGGAGCTGTTTTGCTATGTACTGCTCCTTATTCTTCTACAGTGGATATATCAAGGTAAGAATATAGGCTATACTTCCTTGCTCCAGCACTGTACCAAAGCTTTAGGTTAGAGTCGTCCTGAACTTGATGTACTTTACAGCAGGACTCGGAAGACACACAGCATCCTGATTTTTACCTGTCCCTGTTCTCCTGGGCTGGGTGCAAGCCACCCTCTGGCTTTCAGTCAATAGTAGGAGCAAAGTAAGAATTCATCCTCTGCACTATATTATGAGTGTAGCTCAGAATGCAGGAGTCAGCTGAACGCAGGAGTCTTTGGTGGATCTTGTTGTAGGACTCTCTTCTGCAATAACTCCCTGTGCTCTTTCCTTGGATGAGCCCAGAGAGCTCACTGGGGATTGTATGTATGTGGGGGAAGCCTTGAGCATGCTGTGAATGAATGGATCTGCTACTACCTGAGACAAATAAGGGTTTTTTTGGTCACACAATTGTTTCTGCCCATTGATATCGGAAGGTATTACACTTCCAAAACTCTTCACCCCGCTGCTCCATGTCCTCTCCCTGTAGCTGTCATTTGCTCCCTTAGTAAGGAGACATCCACATGCTATTAGCAACACAGGTTGGCTGTTCACCATCCCAAGACCACAGGCTCATCTCAACTACAACACCATGAAGGCAGCAACGCCTTTTATCCTGAATCCTGAGGCTGCTTGCTATCTCTGGCAGGCTTGGCATTTGCTTGATTGTGTTTTCAGTACTTTTACAGTCAGAAATCAGCAGGGCTTTCAGTCATTGACAACATTTGCTTTTTGAGCATGTTTTAATTTTGCTGTGTATCTGGGCCATGTCTAAGCAGGTGTAAAAGTCTGTTCTTTTTCCTCACGTTGGCTAATGTGATTTCAAACATCCCAGTCTGAGCAGGGTTTTGCAAGTGTACTAAGGTTTTGGGGAAGGGAAAGTCTTTTCATACTGCTATCAGGGCACACCTTGGTGTTTTAAATACACAGAGACCTCATTTAATACCTTAACAGAAGTCTCACAGCTGTACAAATCTGACCAGAGCAACCACAAAACCAATTGATTTCTGACACAACCCTGTGACTCAGCTTTCCCATTGTAAGGACGGTTTTTATTGTTTTCAGGTTCTGGTTGCTGTTACATTTGGTACACCTGTTATGATTTAGAAAGGTGACTCAGGCTGAGAGGGGGGAACCAAGTTGGGATCTGAGCTTTGCCATGAACTGGTGAGATACCCTGTTTCCCCAAAAATAAGACAGGGTCTTATATTAATTTTTGCTCTAAAACTTATTACTTTGTTACAGGTATAGATGTCTGGACACTATTTAAATAGACTTTTTAATGCACTCTAACTAAGGCTTATTTTTGGAGGAGGGCTTATATTTCGAGCATGCTCAAAAATCCTGCAAAATCATGCTGGGGTTTATTTTTGGGGAAACAGGGTAGAAGAAGTCCCTTCAGCCACCTGTGTCTCCTCTATTCTTGCTGTAAAACTGGACTGACAGTACTTAAATGAAAGCTTTTAGAACCATGATCTTCTTACTGCTTTGGTGGGATTTGTTTGTTTGGTGTGTTTTGGACTGATAGCTATAGTTTTTCCTATAATGCTAATGTTAAGTAATAAGAAATGAGCGAGACACCATTTCTTCCTGCCTTGTATAGGATACACCATATTGCAGTGCTGCATATTTTTGATGAGAAGAGATAAACAATCCCCTCTGCTTCTGCATGGGGAATGGCCATAAAGGAGGGAGGAAGGACAAGACTGGGGTTTTTTGGCAGTGTTTTATTTTAGAATCTCAAGCTGAAAGGTTGACACTAACTCACTAGCAAAGGGAAAAGAGATGTTAGTGAAGTTTTAATATGACAGTGTTAACACAGTTTTTAGTCCTTTTTTTTCCCCCCCTCTATTGATTTCCGTCCTGGAAGTCATATTTACCAGTGTATTCTGTGGCATCACTGTCTGATGTGTACATGAGATCTTTGTGTGTTTCTACCTAATGCTGCATTTGTAATATCTTGGAGAAAAAATTTTCCTGCAATTGGAATGTCCAAATATCTAATCAAGCTGGATAAGACCTCTGTGTTTCGTCCTGGGTAGCACATGCTTTGGGTTCAAGGGGGCATCTCCTCTCCAAGCTCTGCCTGCACCAGTTGGCACCACCAGATGTGTGGCTGCCTTTTCCGCAGTGCTTTCTTAGGGTGCCTGGTACTCTGACTGTCAGGACAAAAGCTGATTCAGGCCAGCTTGATGCTCAGGTATACTGAGAACTAAACCATGAGCAGATACCATCAGAACACATTTCACTTGTGACCTTTCACAGCCAATGAATTGGAGGGATTTTCCTTTGCCGTGGATCAAATTTAGAACTACTTCCCAGGAGTGGAAGGTCATCATGTGGAGTCATGATATCCAGTTAAATACAGCTAAATAGAACTCGTTAGCATCACAATAAATGGAGTTATATATTATCTGGTGTGGAGGATGGAGTGGAGTAGAAGGAGGAGGAGAGCAAAGGAATAGATCCCTTGTCACCCTTAATAAAACACCGTAACAGCAGAGGAAAAGCACAAAGAACAGAGTTTGACTAAATCTGCCCTTTAAATCTGTTTCTTCTGGCCAGCAATATGAGTTTTCAGAAAAACATGGGAAATGTCGCATAAAGGATGCATTCTCCTCTTGCCGTGTTTGCATTCACAGGAGTTACAGATCCACCAAAGTGAGAATATACTATTTACCAGCTCCCAGTGGGGCTTTGATCTCCAGATACAGTCTGCACCGAGGAAAAAAGGAAATCCAGTGATCCCGTGTCTGAAATCAGATTCCCCCAGAGGAGCAAACTGCACCTCTAAACACTATCTGATTGGCAGAAGGATCTCATATATAAGTGGATCCATGATGTCTTTTATCCTTCCAAGACATCTCCCTTCTGGGGAGTGTTTCTTGCTCTCCCGACCTTTCCTAATGAAATGTTATTTCAGCCTTTTAGTTTCTGGTCATACTTCAGGAGGGTTATTTTCCTCAGGCTGGGTGTGAAGCTGCATGGCTCTTGCCTCAGCATTGGCAGAGGGCCAGGGGATGTGCAAGGAGTGCAGGAGGCTTTAGGAAGTACTTTGAGACCTTTGGTGAAGAGGGAAGAATGGGGAAGACCTACACACAACTTAGCATCATTGTCCTGTGAATAGCTCACAGTCAATCATTTACTTTGGCGATCTGGCTTTTTGGTGTGGGGTTTTTTTGTTGTGGTTTGTTTAGTTTTGTTTGGATTTTTGGTGGTTTCTTTGGTTTGGGTTTTTTTGGAGGGGGTGGTGGTGTTGGGTTTTTTTTTTTTCTCCCTACTTGGCATGGCTGGGTCTCTGTTTCCTTATTTTCTGGGGGAAGGAAGGGTGGATGAGATCAAAGAAAAGGACCAGATCCATTGCTTGTTTTAAATGAAGCACTATTTGAATTATCTCAATTTTTTTCACAAGTAGTTCCATTGCTTATGTATATTGCTTTGACATTACTGTGTTTATCCAAGGCAAAATGTTGATAATGGCCAAGCAAGTTAGTCAAATAGAGCTGGGCATCTAGAGAGGCTTTTTGCTGTTTAATCCCGAGGGATCATTGGGGTACCTGCTCTGGCTTCAAGCATAAGCTGGACTCTGGGACCGCTGCACTTGACAAACCTCCCTCAGCCAGCACATCCCTGAGGATAGGCATCTCTTGTTGGTGCGCAGCTTTCAAGCTGTGGATGAGCTGCCATTTTGCTGTTATAGATGGTGTTAGATTTCTACTCTGGCAGGTTAAGCAGGACCCAAGCTGGGGAAAATGTTAAAGAAATAAATCAGACTTCAAGGATCTCATGGCTACAGTGCCTTGTTCCAAGTCTGCCCCAGCTCCTGCTCCAGGCCATGCTCTCCTGCTATTCTCAACACCAGATCTGCTGCAATTCAGGAACCAGGGCAGATGTTGCTCTGAACAAAACCCATTTTTTCCAAGTCAGCTGAGTGTCGGTAAGTTAGCAACAGTTTTTCTCCCTACTGGGACTACTGGAGACGCTGTGGGTGTGATCCAGCACACAGAGGTGCCTCTGCTGGCTGTTCAGGCACTGTGGCTGCATTTGGAGCACCAGACCGACCCCCTGCAGTTCTCAAGCCATAAAGTTAAAAAATGCTGGGGACCCTCACTCTCCGCCAAGGGAAACTTTTCCACTTCTTGCCCCAAGTATGATCTACCAATCCTACCTGCAAGCTGTATGTTCTGGCAGCCGAAAGCAAGCATGCAGGACAAATGGGAAGGAGCAATACAGAAAGGGGATCAGTAATGAATATTCACATTTATACATGCTAAACCAGGGATTAACCACGGCAGGTGTAAATTATTTTGTTAGTGTACCCAAATAAACAAACATTCAGTGCTGGTAGTCCCTATCTAACCACTTACAGTGATTCACTGAAGAGATCTTTTTGGGGGATGGTCCTGGGAGAAGTCTGGAATATTTACCTTTTTTAAGAGTAAAACTTGTGCTTTAATGACTTCCAGTAAACCTGCCATCCATGTACTGGAAATACCTCAAAATTTCCACCCCTGCCTGAGGCAAGCTCTACTGTAGTTAGGCAGTGCTGATTTATACCAGGTGAGGTGCCTGATTTTATTTTACTTTATTTTTATTGGGTTTTTTTGTCCTCGGTTATAAAACTTTTACTAGCTGGAGGAGTTCACATGCCATTTGGGAGCTTGCTTTATGTTCTTAAGATAGGAAATCATCACCTTGGTGCAGACAAGTTTCAGCATTTCGGTACTGGGAAAAGGAGGGGGGCAGGGAAGGGGAGCAGATTTATACTTCCTAAATGAAGCACTTCACATGGATGGGGAAGTGCCTCCAGCAGAAGCAGACAGAGGGAGCCTGTTCTGTAACGAACATCTGGAAATAGAGACATACAGTTTACTTTTCTTCATCCTTCCAGAACTGCAGGGAAATTCTGGCCCAGAAGACCGCTGCCGGCTCTGACTCTGAGCTCTCCCTGTCACCTACAGCCTCCTCCTTTCCCACAGGCTTAACCTGCCAAACACAGGCTTTTCCCAGGCTAAGGCCACCTGAACATGTAACGCGATACAGTGATCTGTCATCTGCAATAGGGTAATCGGCCACTTCTCTATACCCCCATTTTTAAATGTGGAAATTATCTTCCTCCCTCCCTTCTAGTGCAATATATCTTTTTGGATTTATAGAAATGCTGTGTACATCTGAGCCGCTGCTGAGTGATTCTATCAGTTGGGTTTATCTTAGAAGTGTTCTGCACTTTTGTTGTTTCTAAGGCAACCACACTTTTTGAATGAACTGCGGAGTTAATGAAGGTATCCAAAATATGTGGCGGTTCAGCCCACATGATGTGCCTCTGCTATACTAAGTACACGCATGTAGCAGTTCAGCTCTTAAAACATTTAAGGCTAAATGGTATCATGAGCTCTTACAAAATCTGAATTACACCAGCCACGAGTCTGATTCTTGCTGATATGAGATATGGTGCTTGGTATGGCCAGGCAGGTGAGGACTGTGAAAGGCAAAGCAGAGCCTTGCAGACAACAGACTGGTCCTTGAAGAGTTCAGCAGGTTCAGGCAGTTGCCAGGTGAAGAGAAGTAGTAGGAGAAATCCTGAGAATTTTATCATGAGCATTGCTGTAAGTGTGATTGAGGGGATGAAGGTGTTTATTTCTCTGTTTTCTAAACATTTAAACTCATCAGGAATCAAGGTGCTGGGATTCTGAACTCTTCAGTCTCTTCTTCTGTATTTTCTAAGGGTATTTTCTAAGGGTTTCCTCTTTCTGCAGAAACAGGACTTCGTGTGTGCAGATCAGTTTGGATCCTTTTTGTTTATTTATGCTGAGGATAAATATCACCACTAACAAAACTGGAATTGTTGTGGCAGTGAGAGGACCTCCTGTATATCTGGCAACATGTGAACATGAAACGGCAGCCTGGGGGCTTGGGGAGGGATGGCTCTTGGTGTCAAGGTGCAGCTCAATCCACCTTGCTTGTACCCAGGCTTCTCTCTTGCAGAATTTGCTTATCACTTGGAAGGCCGAATGGTCTTGGGATCTTCTGAAATGAGTACTCTGAAAGTACAAACTGTTGCACGTTTCAGCTGTATGTAGCTGGAGGAACTATTGGGCCTTCCAGGGAGAGAGCAGCTGAGAGTGATTGACAGCTTCCAGGATGACTGGTTGGAAATTGAGTAAAATGTAGCTTCCAGTTTTCTGTCTCTCTCTTTTTTTCTCCATCCTCTCATCAGCTTCGGAATATGTGTGTTGGTATTTTGACACTTCCATATTAGCACTGACCTGAACTATGTGCATCTTCGAGACCAAATAGTTAAAAGGGACTTTTTATAATGCCAGATCTGCAGAATAACAATGCAACATAATATGTACTTTCAAGCATTGTGCACACCCTTTGGCAGAGAAAACTTCTGATGCAGGATTTCATCTGCTTCATTTTTCATGTGTTTTAGCCCTGGCATTTCTATATTCCTGCCCCTCCCCCACAAAAGTAAATATTTGTTTAATAGATTTTGCATTGCTCTTGCATTTCCATTTTTAGCACATGCAGATGTGCTCGCTCTGATGGAACCTTTCATTTTGTCAAATGGAGAGAAGGATATTTTGCACACACCAACTGAGCTGCAATTAGGATTATTACAAGAAATAGATCCAAGGAAGGTTCCTGTGTAGGCTAGGTCCAAGGTTCCTTGGCAACGGAGAGGAGGAAAAAAAAAATGAAGACATTTCCTTCATAATATTCTCTTTTCCTTGTGCATAATCTCTTGTTGGGCCTTTTCTTGCCTCGAATTTCTCTTCCCAGGAAAAGCAGGTAGGTGTAACTGTAGGTATCCCCCAGAGCATTCTCTGAATGCCATAATGACAGAATGAGACTGCTCAAATTTGTACTTGAAATATGCAATCACCAATTCTCTTCTGAGTAGTCAAACATCGTTCTGCCTTTGTTCTTGATTTCAGCTAAACAAAAATCAAGGCTATGCCCACCGAAACTTAGGTATTTATGCTGTCTTCATTCTGCCTTTGACACTGAGAGTTAAAACATAAAAAAGCATTTTGGTTTCCAAGCCCAAGCATGTGAAACATTCACTTTCCTTAATCTGAGGAAGTGAGTTCAACAGTTGTGCTATTTATGAACATATTCTGTGATATCGTTGCAGGGTTTTCACGAAAAGCCGGGTAACCCTTGCTGAATGAGCCAGCCTGTAAAATTGTGGCATGCAGCTCGGGGCATTCAATTGGCATGATTTCGAGGTGGCCAAAATGCCACAGTCTCGGAAATGAAAGCGTAGCGAGTGATCTGCTAAATTCTGTCAGGCAGTGGTGAAGGTAAGAGTGGGCTTGGACCTCAAGTCTAGACTAGCAAAGCCTGTATGTTAGGGAGCCTGGGAGGACTTGCCATTAGGGGATTTGCTCCAAGCCATCAGTGCTGCACCTCATGCGGGCTACGGAAATAATTCTTAATGTGTGGGCAGGAAGGGATCCCTTTAACTCCAAGAACTTGAGAGAAAACATTTTTAGGTGGGAGGTTTATTTTAAAGGCCTCTGACCTGTTCTTCTAAGGGAGTAGTCACCAGCTTTCCTAAAATGTTTGGACAGCCTAAGGATGGAAAGCTCAGAACAGCTTCTCTCTGCTGAGCAAACTTGAGACACGACATTTCTTTATGTGAGTTTAACAGTGGGTGGTAAACATGGAAAAATGTCTCTTCCTTCGCATTGCAACACGATGCGTCATGTACAGCTCATCAGAAAACAATGTCTGGTTTATGTTTGCTGCCAGGTATTACTGCAGGAGGAACACCTGACCTGGGATATATTTTTTTCCAGGTAATTCAGTGGGTGGGGTTATCCACACTAGTGCAAGTATTGGGGGATTAGCTGCAAATCATTCAGCAAAATTGGGAGCATCACTCAGCAGAAACTCAAAATTGTTACTACTATGTGCAGTGCATGCTTCTGTGGCTTTTTTTAAGGTAGTCATGCAAACTAGCCAAAACTTCCCCTGAACCACTCTGACTTCTCTAGAAATGAAAGTATAATAGATCCTCACATAAAGTGTTAGTGTCTTGTTATAAAACGGGGCAATTTCTGAATTTAAAGCTTAAGGTTTCTGTTGAGATAGTGGAGAGGATAAAAGTGATAGCAGCACGGTCTTCACAGGCTATTTTCATGTTGGAACATCAATGGAATATCCTCCTGCACCCATATGTGCAGATCTGTGACTACTACAAAGAGATTTGGACCATTAAAATGATTTCCCAGACAAAATTCCTTTTAGCTGATATATGTTACTATATTTACATTTCTTTATATTGTACAAATATAACTAAGGACAGACTGGATCAGTTGGAATAAACCGAATGATGATACTAAAATGAAATATAAAATTAGTAATAATACTAAAAAGCCTTTGTTTCTCTACAGCTGAGAGCACTCTATTTTGCAGATCTGGCCTCCTTAGCAGTCAGTACAAGGCTAGAAAATAAAAGTTTGAGTATGGCAGTATGATAAGTCTCTCTCGACAATCCTTCTCTGCAGCAAGAGAAAATAATCCTGCTGTTATGTGGAGCCCAGGTAAAACTGATAGCATGTTCCAGTGCCTATTTTCATCAGGTGTTAATGTCTTCCCAGAAGGTGCTGGTAGCCCTGTCTTCCCTGGAAACCCAGCAGGCTCTGCTGTGCTTGTGCTGCAATAGATATTGCCAAAATGAATTATGAGAGCAGAAATTGCCTGTGCCCTCTGATAGCCTCTTCATTTGACATTCGTAATGACCAGGTTTCCTCCCAAACTCCTCAAGGACCTTAATGTCCTGAGTTCCTGTGATCTTCCCCAGCTCCTGTATTGTTTGTGGCTTTCCTTTCTGGACTCTTTCTGCTGTTCCCAGATGCACAGGTGGACGTCCAGACTAGACGCAGTTTTGCTGCCCTGATCTCAGTGTAGCTCCCTACAGAGGCAGGATTGCTTCCCTACCTCTAACTTGATACCTCCCTTTTCATACACTAAGAAGACACTCTTGCCCTTTTAACTGTAGCTTTGCATTAAGAGCTCATGTTGAAGCTGTTATTTCCACCGACTTTTTCAGGGTCACTTTTTTCCAAGACAGAATCTTCCATCTCATAGTTGTAATCTGCCCTCTGAGTTCCCAGATGTATCACCTTGCATGCGGCTGTATTAAATGCAGCCAAACTAAATCACAATCACTTGACCAGGAGATTTGGCTCACTCTGTAATAGTAACCAATCTTAGTGATGTCTGCTGAAACTTTATCAGCAAGAATTGTATATCGTCATGCAGGTTGTTGGTAAAACAATTTAAATACTGCTAGACCATAGGGAAATACTTTTTCTTTTCTTTTTATGGATCTCTCTAAAGGTACCCTGCTAATTGGTACTTCTCCCTTAAAAATTGCATCACTGCAAACACGGTTTCAATGTGTATGAGGTATATACTATGTGATTCCTTTGTAATGGAAGTTTTAACTCAAAATTTCAGAGTAGAAAAGTTCAAGAGCCCTATATGAACAGCCAGTCTTTGTAGGCCTGTGCCATCATCTTTCTATCCTCTCATCCCTAAAAATATCTCCCAGACAGGTTTGCTAATTCCTCACCTGTGTCAAAAATACACTAATGCATACACTGGTATGAATTATGTCCTTGACACTAATTATTTGTTATTTAAATACTGAACAAACTGTTCTGTTATTTTTATTGGATTGTTCTTGAGCTAGCCTCTGTATAATGCCATGTATAATTTAAAGTCTGGTTTCCTAAGAAAATTTTATTTAGTCAGATCTGGACATCACTCATTCCTCTTTAGTAGCAATTGAAGTTCTTAGCCAATTTGAACTAAATTTCCTGGTGAGACTAATGTTCCAGAGATGCTAATTATTAGTGAGTTTTGTAAACAAGTTCCAACAAAAAGAGTGGATGAAGGAGGCTCAACATAATGCCTATTGCTCAGACAAGCGTACTGGGTCCCAGAGACTTCATCTAAGAGAAGACCTTGGGAAAGCTGGCTCCGTAATATCACTGTCATGGCACTGATGGAAGAATATCTCAGCAGGTTGCTTGTCTCTTTGTCCTCTCTGTTTTCTAATGTTAGACTAAGTTCCTGTAGTACACTTCAGTGTCTTGCATACAGCTCTTGTTGCAAAAATTTCCATTTTTGGCAGATACAGTGTCCCGTTCTTATTTTTAGTCTAATGTCAGTGTGCTATTAAGAAGGTGGCACCTTCCTCCTGTGCTCCACACACGGACCAGACATATCTGCAGACAGTTCCTGCCCTTTTCTACGCATCTATTTATCACTTCTCTATCTCAGGCTAATAATGATCATATGTGTGATCTATAGTTTGTATGTGTGTAATAAGCTTTTCTTAAAAGGTTTATGTTCAGCTCTTTAGACCACAGATATTTCAGGAATTCTATTGGCTTCAGTGAGTAGTCAACTACATATTTTAGCTTACAGCTTTTCTTTTATCCTTATCTTGTTTCCATCCATTGTATACAAGCTTTATATCACTGATTATGCATCTACTTGCAGTATGTACAGCTGTGATATTGACCCTAATGAGGGCTCCAAGATAGCATCTTTATTATAATTAACTGTCAACGTGGACCTAAAATGCTGCTGCTTGTTGTTCTGCTTCACTATGAAGCAGCTGGAAGGTATGTCAACTGTCATTCTGAATATATTAATATACAAGAAAATGAGAAGTTATGAATATGAAGCAATAGAGACTAAACCAGGCAAACAGGTCTAGAGCTGCAGCTGACCTGGGCCGTAGCTTGCACAGAGCAGCAGCTCACATACACTTGATGAAACAAGTGTAAGAGTTTTCCATTGTGATTCGGATGGAGATTGAGGTTACGAATTTTGCCTGGAATTTACGGTTGTCTCCACTTTGGCTCCCTACTCATCTAATTTTGCTTTGCTGTGATCTTCCTGAAGATGTCAGTGTCTTTTACAAAAGTCACAAAATAGCATAATACTCTAAAGAATATTGCAGGAAAATACTACCCCCATTTTGCAAAAAGAGATTGAAGAAAAGTAGTAGCAGCCAAGCATCTTGACTTCCAGCGCCTTATTGTAATTGCTAGACAACTTTGGCCCCTTTAAGATGTGCTCTTCTGAGTGTAGCATCCTTCTGTAGATACATCTGTGTCTGAAGGCCACATATTCAGTACTTCCCATGTGTACCGCATTATTAAAATGCCGACCTGTGATCTTAAGTTGGTATCTGGTAGAAAGCACAGAAATTGCAGGTGTTTGTGTGATGTTTGTTGTCTTCTCTACAACCTGGTAGTGGTGAGAGACTCATTCAGCCACAAATTAGCCATCCATGAATGACAGCAGTATGTGTTCCACAGAAATGTCAATTTTTGAAAGAGACCTACCTTCCCATCTCAGCCTTACAACCACTGTCCACCTGGTGACAGTTTGGAAGAAAAATTAATGTAAGAAATCAAAGCACAAGGAGCAGAGAGGGGTAATGCTGAAGATGATTCAGGAGGGGAAAGCAACCCCTCCATAGATTGCATTTGCCCTCACTAGCCTTGTGAATGGTGACTAAGTCGAGGTTACACAGAGACGTTAAAAAGATGAGACACAACACAAGAGGAAGCAGTGGCAGGATGAAAGGTTTGCTGAGATCAAATGAGAGAAATGAGGACTCTGAGGGTCAGTCCTCCCTCTTATGCTTGCAAGTTCAGGCATTGACTGTGCAAGGAGCCACAGTTGACAAAGCAGGATCTGCTGAACGACATAGGGATGAAGGGCCTGATTCTTCACTCTTACACCAGCTTTGCACGTGTGATACCCCAACCGACTTCAGTGCATAAAGCTGGGAGCAAAGGAGCAGCGAGTCCTCTGAACAAACTGTGTAGGAGCACTTAACCCCTGCTGGGCGGGTCATAAACCTGTGATTACGTTAATGGTCCCCAAGGCCTAGGAACACTTTGGGAAGATTTTAAGAGCCCAGTGTTTAACCATTTCTTTAGCTGAAAAGAAAAGAAAGGACAGATTCTATCTTTGCAAATATTTCCCAATAAAATAGGAACTCTCATGAGTGGGTTTTTGTTCGCTGCAAGCCCTGCAGAGTTCCAAATGTTTTTCACTATCTGGTGAAAGACAGGGAAAGCAGCAAAGTGGTAATAGCCAAAAATACCCCAGGAAATACTTGCAAGCTGTGCAAAACTCCCACAGTGATAAGGGATGTAAGCAGTCCTGCAAGAAAACTGTATGTAAAGCTGTGTAGTGATTGCGTATAACCAATGTGGGATTAAACCCATATCCTCCAGTAAATTCTTCTTCTTTCTACAGACCCTGGTCTAAAGTGATTATGGACAACAACTAATGCTTCTCAAAAGTGTATCCACAACTTGGACTGGGGACACTGTGAGGTTAAATGCCATGCTGAATTTAACATGATTATTCTGCTCAGCTCTGCACTCCGGTTATGTAGCAGCCATGGAGCTGGCCCATTAGCAGTATTCCAACCATTGCAGCAATAGGGGAAGATGAATGTGTAAATATAAGTAATATTGTCTCTAAGGAACTTCACTATTAGCTGAATTTTTTCCTAGTCCTATATATCTGCAGCTTTTCTGCCCACCAAATATGGAAAAATAAAGTCATTATTTGTTTACACTGTGCAGTGCAACAGAAACTTTAGAGGTGATGCTAATGAGAACCAGAAGCACAAGACTGATGTAACTGGACTGATTAGCCTTACCAAGAGCCTCGGCTCATTCACACAACATAATGCTGCACTGACATGGTCGTGTTGTTTCTGGGCTCTGAACTGGTGTCTGCACGCTGAGGGGAAATGGCTGTTGATGGTGCTCTGAGCAAGCTGGAGAATATCTCGGAAAGCATGGGGTTGCACTGTGTGGACAGACCTTTTGTGGTAGATTTTGTAAGGGTCTTGCTCCCACTGGTCGTGACAGTTGAAGACCTCAGTGGTCATGAAAACTCCTTGTGTTCAATGGGAAGGGAAGAGGAGGAATCTTACAAGAAAAAGATGATCTCTCAGCAAATCCCCTTTTTTTTTTTTTTTTTGTAAAGGTACTGATGAAAGTGATTTAGTTTCATGCAAATATATGGTGCATTATGTCAGGCTGTTCACTGTGACTTCAAACAGATCTAGCAAAGGTGATCTGCTCTGCTAAAGAGGAGGTTTTTTTCATCAAAATTATTTTAATTTGAAATGAAATGTTCTTTAGAATAGATTTTGAGATTAAATATTGATGCTGTTATTCACCATGCACGAAGTGAGTGTAAGCACAATCTGTAACATAGAGTGATGTACTGTAAAAGAAAAGAAAAGTAATAATTTGTTTTCAGTTAAAACCACACCCCTGTGGTCCAAAAACTGTCCGAGAACACCTCCAAAGCAACCTTTAATGTGTGTGTATGTGCATTAATGAATTTCTGTTCTTAGTGAAAGAGGACTGCACGTCTCAGCACTCTGAATAAGAACAGAGCATTCAATCTCTCTCCATAGCAAATTCAGCCTTCAACAAGTTAGTTCTTCCAGGGATGGCAGTGATGCAAAACTGCTTTGCAAATGTTTTTCTCAGTTTTGTTGCTAGGTGATGACTTGGAAAACTTTGCTGTTCCCGCTGAGAGGTTTAAAAAAAAAAAAAACACCAAACAGGCCTCACATTAAAGAGTATAAAAAATAGGCCATCTTGCTCCGTAACTCCCATTTCCTAACTCCCGGAGCCTGCACCCTGTGTGCCTTCTACTCTCTCACATGCCCCTCTCTCCCTCCTGCCTCATATCTGCTTGCCAGAAATTGGAGGCCCAAAACAACACTTCTGTTTCACTGTAACAAAGAGAGAGAACTTTAATCTTTCTATCCCTGACCAAAATAAGCAATTCTGCAAGTGTGTGTTGGTTTATACTGGCTTTTCCTTTCTACTTAAATTTTACTGGTTTTTAATTTTATTAATCCAAACCTGAATTGAACAGATTAATTACTGATTAAATGGCTGAAATCAATTTTTCATGTAGCAAGAAACAAGAGAGCTTTGGGGATGACCCCACTGCAGTTTACTGAATCGCATACCTGGGCTGAGTGCAAAATTGCTTGATTGGTAGCATGTTGGTAATTGATGAGGAAAAGATCTAGAGGCAGCACTGTAAAATCGCATTGGGAGCTCAATGAGTTATCCCTTGGGTCATTTCCAAAGTAGGCCTGTTGGGAGCTGGGAAGGGCGGATTAGGGTGGAATAAGGTGCATTTATTCAATCCATTGTTAATTTTTTTTTTTATGTGTCTGTTGGGGCATTTTTGATATCTTTTTGTCCAAGTTGCTAGAGATGTAACCTTGAATTAGCAAATGGCTAAACAGAGTACACTCAGAAGCAGGTAGCCACTGCTGCTTTCTAAAATCAGAGATGAAAGTCATATACTATAAACTGAATTTAGGAACAAACACTTTTTACATATTGAGTCTGGACCAAAATATCCATAATGGCTAAGAATTACCATGGTCAGAAATTAAAGTCAGTGAAGCAAACACCTTCCTCATTTCCAGTGAAGTTCTTGACATTTGAGAACATTCAGGTTCTTAAAGTGATAGCATTTCTTGAATGCAACTCGCACTGTACAGCTCCATTGAAAGACATAAAGCCATGAATTTCAGGCCTTCATCCTGTAAATCCTTGCATTTTCTTTTAAAATCTATTCACGTGAAAAGCTCCCTTGGCTTCAGAGACACCATTTGTATTCATGACATTACACGTGTGAGAGTTTTTCTGTGATCAAGGTCTAAACCCAGGAGAACCAACAAGTCTCAGTGTCTGACATGAGCTTCCACCGCCCAGTCCTAGAAGGTTTCTGGTGGTTGTGGGTTTGTCTCTGCCGCTGGACTTGTGTTCTCTCCCTGTGCAGCCTCCACAGCAGATGCACAAGTGCCAGCAGTCGCTTCAACACTTCGTTAGTTATGGTGCAATGGCAGAAGCTATGTTCTCTCACATTAGAAAGCAGTAAATTCAATGACGGGTAGGAAAGAGGAGCTTGTTTGTGAGCCTCAGGATGGGCGGTCCTTTTGCAAGAACAAGTGGCAATCTCCCTAAGAGATGGCGGGATTTCTGGCTGCCTTTTTTTTTTTTTTTAAAAAAAAAAAGCAAACTTAAGTGAGAATGTCATCAGTGACAGGTGAATTAGCTCCTCTCCAGCCTTCATTACACAGAGTGGATGGAAACTCTACTCTCAAAGATTCAGAGATGCATTTATTATCTAATTATGTATTCATCACCATGAGAAAAAATATTCATTGCAGCATTGCTGTTCTGTGCCAAATGCTCCAAGAGAAGGGATAGAGCTGGATACCATGTAGAGAGGAGGCTTTTTGTGGTTGATGGCATTGAATACTTACTTACCAGTGAGCTTTATGTGTGGTTTATAGATCTTTTCCGCTAAGGCTAAAGTTCTTCAAAGGTACCGGTTCAAAATTAACTGTTCATTGTCAGAACAACTTAGAGTGGATTTATTCCACTTTGTAAGTCTTTCAGTCCTTGGTTCTGCTGATGTCAAGGCAGTTTCTCACCAGCATTTGGATTTTTGCTTTCCTCTCATCACCTGTCTGCAAACAAAATGTTGTGGATCAATTGACTGTTTATAACGCGCTGAATCATCCTTAGAAGTTTGCTCTAGTCTACTGGGTACATACTAATGTGTTTCGAACAAGTCTTTAAAAGTATATGTCTGTTTAATAATCCAGAATCATTTGGGAAGGCTAATGTTGATCTTCAGAGTGCAAAAATTTTGCACTTAAAAGAAAGGCAACACGAACAAACACCTTCCTACTCAACATTATTCAATCTCTAGCACAAGAGTTTAGAGGAAACAGCCACTATGGGATGACCAGCAAGCGAATCTGCGTCATGTATGCGAGAAGGGAAAGGAGATTCTAGCCTTTCAGGTATTTTTAAACAAAGGTGAAAAATATGAGTTAATTTAAGTCAAATGAAGGTAATCTGTGATAGTGTAATACCTGGCAGAAGCAGCTCATGCAGCAGCTCTGTGAAAGATGCCATGTAAAGGACTGTTGGAGGGGGGTCAGAGACTGACCGGTGCCTACGAGCATCCCCGTCCCAGTTTGGTGGAGGGTTCTTGCCAAGGTGAGGTGACACACCGGGAGCTGCAGTGTTCAGCACCGCCGGCTCTGCTCGTCTGTTTTCCTGTGGGACCAAAGGCTTAGGAAGGTCTGCTGTCCGCATTCATCTCTGTGTCCCTTGCTCAAGACTTTTAAACTCATTTGCTGATTTCATCTGAACTTGACAAGAACATAAAGGTCTCAAAGATCAGCAAGTTCCTGTGGTTTTAAAGGGGTTTCCAATTAGTCTCAAGGCAAGGGCCCAAATTGTAGAAAATCAATATAGGAGAGAAAAAACCCCACATATAAATTTGCAATTATGTCAAATACTTCTACTGCAACTTCATCCTCAGACACTAAAGGCAATGATGAGAGGTAAATGTGTAGGAAACCATACTTCATTAGCTCCATTAGCTTGCAGAACTGCTTGTTCAGTTTTAGGTGGGTTAAACAACAATAGGAGAAGTTTGGTTGCTGCAAGGACAGTAGGATCTGGGAAATGCGTGAGGACGGTGGATGCTGGCTCCAGCAGAGCTGTTACTAGACCAGACACATTCAGAAGTCTATGCAATGAAGTGTCCAAACCCAAATGACCTCATTGCCCTCAAATGGAGACAGTTATGGAGGAAGATGCAATTGTCCAAATGCTTGGAAATTTGGAGCCTTGGAACAAGAAAAGAAAAGCCTGGATAGCTAAAGACAGCAGATGAGCTAATGATTGGTTTGAATGTCATTATGAGTGGTAACTTTATATTAAATGCCAGGAACAGTACGTGGAAACTCCCTTTAAAGATGTGTCTTGGATCAAACAAATGATTTGTAGGCAATTGGTTTGCTGTGAACAAATTTTCCAAGGACAGATAGTGTAATAATGGCTATGCACTGCAGGAGTTTTCCAGGAGGAAAAGAAAGAAAGAAAGAAAAATTACTGAAACTTGTTTGAAGACTGAGCGCTTTGCCATGGATTTTAGCTGTGCAAGGTCACATTGGTCTGCAGCAGAAAGAGGACCTGTCTATTTTCCAAATCCACATTCCTGACAAGCAGCCAGAAGCAGAGAGGAGCCCTGCAGTGGTGTGAGTGATCCAGAGAAATCAAGGAAACACCAACACAGGCAGAGAAGATGGTGATTTGCCAGGGTTTCCATCAGAGGGGTCTGCTGCAGAGCTGTACCTATAGCCGGAGAGCAGCAAAACCATCTCGGGAAGCCCGCGGTTTGGCCATGGCAGGGATTCACCCAAGCTCCGTGCCAGCCAGATCCAGGCGAGAAGCTTCGTTATGTGGCAGAAAGTAGCAAGCCATGGTGAGGAGCAAGGTGAGCCAGTTCAATCTGTGACAGTGTGGGTGAGCAGCTGCTGGCTCTGCTCTGGGCAGCTTGGAGCAGAGCAGGACCCGAAACAAAAATAACATCAGAGAAATCAGCCCTATAATAAAATGCTTCTCAGTGCTACTGGAGAAGGCAACAGCACAAATATTATACAATGTATTGAAAGGGTGATGCCTGATTGCAGAAAAATTCTCCCTTTCCTGTACAGGAATTAGATTGCTGCTGAGGAGGTGCTGCTGGAAGTGGTCCCTGACCGGTGCCACCGTCACTCACAGGGAGTGTTGTCACTGATACTCGTTATTTGCGGTCAGGATGCACTCTGGACTTCTTTTCTTCTAGAAAATAGTTTCCTCATTCAAAAAATGGTGTTTCCATCACACTGAAGGCAATCACAGGGGGAAATCAAATTTTTCAAGTCATTTTTTTCAAATAGTTTCAGCAGAGGAAGGAATTGGAGTGAAATTGCTGATGTCTTTGGTGCAGGTTTTGTCACTGAGCTGGTAATTGAAGGAAGAGACCATTGACAAGATATTTCAAGGCTTACCCTTCATCCTTTGTTTTTCTTGCAACTACCCAAATAAAACTGTATTTTTACTCAATTTTAGGGCAGAAGCAGCCAAATGGATCATATCCCTCTACATGAAGCACAAGGTTGGTTTTTTTTAATTTTTTGTTTTGTTTTTAATTTTTCTATCTTGTCAGGAAAGTAGCAATACACTTTGTTCTGCCCTGGCTGGTTCAGCAGCCAAAATGGGTAATGCTTGCCCAGCCCTGGCCAGGAGAAAATACATCTACATGCTGTGGCTCTCCAGGTTTGTGTCCATGGAGAGAGAGCTTGTGGGGGGCTGGAGCAAGTGTGGTGCTCCTCTCCTGTGGGGCCAGGCAGCCCCAGCATGTGTGTGCCAGGGGAATATCTGTGTCCAAAGGAGCTGTGGGTTTCCTATCGCCCTGAGTTGTCAGACGTGTTAGTTTTGCTGCTGGAGGAGTGGGTGTGCTGTCACTGAAATGGTCTCTGGAGCCACTAAGGGATTCCCAAAGGGGAAACCTTGATATCTTCATAACGTGTTTGGAAATGATTTGGTCGCAGCAGGCAAAATTTAAGTTTAAAGGCGATCTGTATTTTGGTGATGAGGATAAATCAAAGGATGCTGATGGCAGCTACCATTAGGTAGAAAAAGAAAATGATTTGTTGCTGTGGACATAGTGCAAGGGATCCCTGCCACGTGACTCAGAGGAGGTGAGAAAGGGGAATAAAATCTGTAGAGATTCACATGGCACCAGAATGGCTTTGTTTTTTTTCATGTGACTGGCTTGGATGTGCTGCGGTTCATAGCTGGGGCTCCGCGGATGTGATAAGTAAAGCTGGGGTGGAAGTGTTGTAAGGGGTTCACCTACCCACAGCTCCAAGTTGGTTTTCTCATGATGCCATGGGCCGAAGAGTTCTCACTCACTGGCTCGTCTTGGCTGCTCCCGCTTGCTCCTGTCCTGACCGGTGAAACTGCTGTCCATGGGGCCACGTTGTGAGCTGGCTGAAGCAACTGATCTTCCCGGAAAATAACCTGGCACGAATGGAAATTTTTTTTCAGCTGCATCAGCTCTGCGATCCGCTTCGCTGTGTTGTGGCAACACATCTAAGTGGGGGGGTGGAGACCGTAACGGGCAGCGGGGCGTGGGAATATTTTAGTTTGATATTGCCATCAGAGCTAAAAGCCTGCACTTAAATGTCACTGAAATTCAGGGAAAGTGAGCATCACTTTTCTTATAGGGTTACTGTGTGAAACAGTCTAAACTTCTTTCAGAAATCAAGTTAAAACAATCGTGGCTTCCAATTCAAACACACCAGCACTGAAAACGTAGTACCTGCCAAGCACGCGAGAAAGGGCTGCGGTGGGTGTCTTTTGGTGGCAGCTGGGATGCTGCAGGCAGCACTGAAGCAAAAGTTTTCAAATAGGCTTCAAAAAATAAGTAATTTGTCTGTTTTTCTCCTGTGTTCTGACTCATTTGGGATCACATTTTCTACCTAAACAAGAATCCTTTTAAAAATGTAATCAAAATGACTCCAGAAGTTAGGGCTTCAAGCAAAATAGAAATGTATTGAGACTGACACTAAAAGTGTGGGAGTTGATAACTCCAACACATTTACTTGTAACTGCTGTCAGGATTTTGAAATTCAGTTGAGTTGAGAGGTTTCATGAAGCAGCTAGTTTAGAAACATTTGAAGTTGGGTAGTTGTGCCTCAGTCCTAATTGCAAGTGGAAAGAAAAGCATGTTTAAAACAACAATCTCCTCTTTTCTCTGGGTCCCAGTGAGCAAAAGAAGAACTTTAAATAAGACTTTGTTGCAGAATTTCCAGTCCCAGCACTGAAGCATTATAGCCCCACTTTTTTTTTTTTATTATTCATTTTATTTCTTTCCACTATGAGAAAAAGGCAAGTTCACTGTAAGCTGAAAAGCAAACAACCAGGCTAGGAATTTCTATGTACCAAGCAGATGGGCGCACATGGCCCTTTTTGGGATACTTGGGCCGGTCTCCTTAACCACAGCTTGTTTTGCACTGCGTATCACTGCACACGGGCCATTGTTGCCACGCACCTGTCTGTAATTTTGGAGGTTCATCTACCTCCAGCAAACTATATTTAAAAACTCAGTGCTGATTAGAGGGAAAAAAAAAAGTTCAGGGGAAGGGATTTCCTAGTTCACAAATAAGAATGTGCAGTGGAGCACTTACTAAGTAAACAGAAAACATGGGCAGCTGAGAGAAATCAATTTAGCTGAACAAACAATGTTCCATGTAATGAACTACTAATTATCCTTTTATGCCATGTCAGTCTGAATGATTACAGAGCTGTGCAGTTTAATTTGACGTTTGAGCATTGCCTTGCTCCATTAGCCTCATATAAAGCTACGACACGTTGAGAGGAATTAAAAAAAAATGGTGGTGGGTTGGGGGGGGAAGGAGGCTGTATTTATCCAGAACTAAGTAAGCACCTATAACAGTTACGTGGAAAAGAGCTTCTTCATTTTTTCTTCTTTGGGCTTTTTTTAATTCTTGGTTGTGGGGAAAGGGGCAACACTTGTGAGACACGAAGGAGCACGTCTGATGCTCATAGCAAACTTCTTCAGTGTGTTGATAATGCCCAGGTCTTTAGACCCTGCATTAGACTATCATCAAGGGCTAGGATAAATAAATTGTGTAGATCAGACACACAGATCAGGGAGAAAGTGAATGGTAAACAATACAGTGTGGGAGCAGATATCTTTCCTTGGATACTTTATTTTTACTGGTGATTTGCACACAGTAGGTAAATCCAAATCCCTAGGTGCCTGGGAAATCTCATGGTTAATCTAGGACTGAAGGACATGTATTATAAATACTGCTTTATTATCATACTGTTTGTCCAACTACCTGTACTGATAACAGGATTAGAGGGAATTAATATATAGAGAAAGCTAAAGACTGTTTGGATATATATTATGGTTATTAACTCTAGGAGTACCAGAGCAGTACCCATAGTCTGATATAGAGCTACGTATTTTGGACTAGATTTTCGATTCACAAAAGGTAAGTCAAGCCCACCATCACCAAAGTTCTAGGGGAAATTTCCATGGGAAAGGTGCAGGGAGGGCCATGCCCTGTGTCTAGTTAATACACTGACATGTTAAACAGTGCCATGGGGGATAAATATGACCTAAGTGTCCAATGATAATATTTATGAGGTTGCGTTCATATAAGTACGAATTGAAAAGCAAATGTTTAAAACCATTTGGGTTTTTTTTCTGATATGTGAACTGTCAAAATATGAGCCATGATACCCTCCAGGCTCGCTCTTCTCACAGAGTGAACATGGATGAGAACTCCCAAGTTGTTAGGATAATGTTTAAAGAAAAGCCTTTTCAAGGCATCTATTTAAATTTTATTTTAAATCTCAAGGACAATGAGTAGCAACACGAATGGAAAAAGAAAGGAGATAAAGGAAAGTAAAAAACCTCCCCAAAACTGGGAAGCTCAGTGATCCAGTCCGCTACTTTGGCTCAGACATAACTCATATGAGGTCAGATCCTTGGCAGGGGCAAGCTGATTTCAATGAAGAATCTCTTTTTTGTCAGCTAAGGATGGGGCCTGAACACGTGCGCAGAGGACACGGTGGCCCCTCTCTCACACCTGCTGTTGACACAGAGCCTGCTCCTTTTGGCCCTTCCTAGGCTGTCTCCAGGGCCTCCATCCTGGCCCTCTTCTTTTTTTTTTTTTTTTTTTTTTTTTTACGTCAGTTGAAAAATATCAGTTTGACAACCCTGAAGACTGGGGGCTGTTTATCCACCACAGAGGTATTGCAGAAGTGGAAATTTTCCTGACGAGAGGCTGCAGCCCTGGTGCCGTTCAGCACAGGTGACCACGGCGGCAGCGTGCTGGTGTGCGGGGATCTGTCTGCTGCACGCGCCACGGCCCCCACGCTGCTTGTTTGGGGGGTTTTATGTAGAATTCAACCCCCTCCCAGCCCCAACAGGTGATACAATTTTTTTTTTTTTTTTTTTTGATAGGGGGGCAGGGAGTGGTTCTTTGCTTGTTTGTTTTGGTGATTATCCCATTGAGCTGGATTGAAGCTGAGCTGAGTTCTGGTTCTGCTGCAAGGCATGATGGAGCTGCAGGCTCTTACCCCAGGGCTGAACTGTCCCCTCTGTTCCTTCCTAACGTGCATTAGACACATTGGGGCCTTTCTCCGCTGTGCATTTGTAACTCCCATTGACGCTAATGGGTGTGACGTGTCTATCCAGTGGAGAATAGACCCCATTGACTACAGCAGTTCCCCGGCCTTAAGCGATGCTCGTCACTTGATTAAGCCAAACTAATGAGGCACGACCGGGGCCAATGGGAATGTATGGGACTCAGGCGTTGCACAAGCCGGTGGAAACATGCAGCTTTTCCTGGGGGCTGGGTTTTGTTTTACCAGGCAAAGATGCAGGATGCCATGGGATGGGGTGCACAGTAACAAGTGAAGAGGGTTCACCATCATTGATGACAGCACCCCAATTGCCCTCTTCTAGTGGCAACTACACTTGAGAGTGTCTTGTGTGCTCAGCAGTGTTTAAAACTAGGTTTGGTCTTGGCTTTTGCTCAGTGTCTTTCTACACTGGATCCTGAGCCTGGCCCTATGGCTCTTTCTCTGGGGCATATGTATGAATGTATTTTTGGCTCTTTAGCAGGCAGTCCACAGGTGGCTAAGGCAGACAGCATCCTTTTCACCAACATTAAACAGCATCAGTTTGGGAAATGGGAAAGGCAGGGAAAAGCAGTGACCCTGCAGGGAATGCTGCTTGCAGGTTGCCCACTCTGCAAGAAGAGCCACTGTCTGAGTGGTGGCTCCTCAGCTGGGTGCTCACCCTCCTGTGCATTGCTGGCTACCACCTCGCAGTGCAGATCACCTGCTGTACTGGGCAGGAGCTGGAGGAGTGTGCAGGGCTGGAGCCTCTTTTGCTTTGCCTGGCCCAAAATCAGCCAAACTGGGCCAGATGCAGGTACACAAACTTACGTGCTTGGGAGCTCAGCCTGAGTGTGACTGTACTTGCAGAGGAACAGGTTGGGAGGAAAATAAAGTGCTAGGAAGAAGCTGACACCTCACAAACTGAGAGCATGGACATGGTCCATGTGAACAGGTATGTGCCACATAGGAGCACAAGATGCTGCTTGCTGAACTGAGGCCAGGAACCCTGGCCTTCCTGCAAAACACAGCATCATCCAGAGCCATTGTGTTAATATGAGGGCACAACCTAGTAGTCCAGGGCCAGACTACAAAGGCAACATAGGTCAGTTGTAGATCTTGAGAGAAAACAGCATTAAAGAAACCTAAATTCTATTTTAAGACTGGCTGTTTTGGGGAGGTTGAGAAGTTGCCTGTACTTTCCCCTGTACTTTACCTGCTGGTACATTCCAGGTCAGAGGAGGTTTGTATTTTTGTCATATTGCAATACTTGCCTTTATGTAAGTGCTGCTAAGAATAAAATTAGCAGTGGGAGAAAAACATCAGTTTGATGTCTAAATTTGGAAAACTTGATGAATAAATCTATTAACTTCGTTGTGGAGAGAGAAAAGAATAGCAGTCCTTTGTTTAAAGAAAAGATAAATATAAAATAAGAGCTGATTGCTCTCTCTGGTTTTCTGAGGTGGGCTTTTTAGTGTTCTCTTGTCCCTTTAAGAGGGTAAAATATATTAATTGACTCTGTTTGATTAGCAGGACCATGGCTTGGAAGATATGATCAGTTGGATCCGAGAGACTTTATCATGATTATCAAATGCTTTCAGCATTTGCGAAGAGAGAGGGCAGAGTGGGACAGAGGGTTCGTTCACTTAAATAAGAGTTCTCCCAGAAAGCAAGTGCCAGCCAGGTATTTGGCACCACCACTGTCCTTGCTGGCACGGTCACAGAGGGCAACCCCTGTCCCAGCTCTGACGGGAAGCAGCACGGGGCTCTCCGAGGTCTGGCAGAGGGACTCCAAGCTTGAAACTGCCCCAAGCATCTCCAGTCTCCTCCCACCCCTGCATCCCAGGCTGTGTGGGACTGTGTGCTCCAGTCAAACCCCATGGTGATCAGAGTATATACATGAGAGTCTTCTGGCTTTGTCCAGGGCTGTAGAGGACACAGCCATCTGCTCCTCACAAGGCAGGTGCCTCCTTCTGCCTGCCACAAAGTATAGAACAAAGCAGTAGAAGTCCTCGTCACAGACCGTAGCATTTTATGGCAAGCACCGTCTTCCTTTGCCCAACATCTCTGGCAGCTGTGCCCACCGCTTTTCTTAGCATATCCAGAACAGGTCACTTTTACCTTTACTGGTAAATTAAAGATTATTTGTGAAGCAATTGAGGTTGAAAGCAAGAGGTTAGAAATTGAAAAAATTATTAGTCGGGTACTAGACTAGTATAGTCCTGGTCTATTCTAAGAGGTGGATAACTTCCTAGTCATCTCATCTGTTTTTTGCTTGAGGTCCCTTATTTTTGTGCCAGCTGTTAGAGCTGCAAGTTCCACATTCAAGTGCTGTGGAAATACTCTCTTCAACCTCGTCCTTCTTTCCTCTCATTCTAATTGTTCCCTCTAAATCTTTTTGGAGTAAGAAGCTGGCATATGAATGTGAATGTCCTGTTTAGTTCTTCTTCTCAAGTGGCAGCCTTGGGTGCTTAATGACCATTTCCCTCTCCTGTTTTGTACTAAATTGGCTGGGCATGGAGGAAAGGCTGTGCATAAACTAAGTGAATACTGTTTATGTTTTTCCTGTAGCTGCTCTTTGGACACCTACGGGTCATTAATTCCTTTGTTCCCAGCCAACCTGCCAGCTGGCAGCTCTCCTGCCCAGTTCGTGCCATTCCCTTCATGTGGGCTGCTGACCCATTCCCACCGAACCCCACTACAGGACGTGTTTGGGAGGGACCAGGCCTGTTGGGATCTTACCAGCCTTCTTCTGAGACTAGAAGTGATATAACCGATACAGCCATAATACAGATAACCAGGAGTTCTGTCTCTTTTCCCAGCCTACCCTCTACATATTGGCAGTGTTAAATGAAAGAGTAATATTATTACTTTGGTGAGGGCATCAAGCCATGCTAGGAGGTGGATGCCACTGCTGAAGAGAGGCAAAGAGCTACACTGTGACTATAGAACCATCACACAAAAGCGCAAAAGTATTACTGCAGCCTCTGAGAAACAGCCTCTGATGAAGGAAAGAAAATCAGCGTCATCTCATGACACTGCTGTTCCTGTAGGTTGTGAATTTAAAAGGCGGCAGGCTGAGGAATGGAGCGTGGAAATCCCTGCTGATCAGGAGCGAGACTATTTTTCTCCTTTAAGCACATTTGCTCAGCTTTTTGATTTCCAGTGTTTCCAGTTGCCATATCAACCTGAGAAATTTGCCTGGCAATTGACAGCATATCTTTTAACAGAAGATTTACAAATTTAGTTGCATCGGGTCCAGTATCTGATTGCTGGGACTTCACTTTATCTTATTTTACTCCTGGTATTTGCTTTCAAAGTCACATTAGCAGATGACCAAGGACCCCCTACCCTTCCTTTGACCAAGCACATCTCAGGCTCTGCAGTCCATGTGGAGAAATTAGGCACCAGGTCAAAATTCAGCGGACATCAGTAGCACGATAAAGCCTGCAGGACACGTCCTTCTCGGGTAGCAGGCTGGGAAAGGCCACGAGCATCGACAGAAACACTCTGACTTAAGCCAAGTGGCAATTTCAGCTTTTATGTTGCTCTGGAAAGCGAGCACAGAAGGCACAACTGAGGGCAGGGAGGTTTCTCCTGGCTTTGCTGTTAGGCAGTGTGTTGGGTGTTTGAGCCTGCACCTGCCCCCATTTCCCTCCCAGAACTGCTGGGGTGGGTAGGAATAGGGTGGGACAAGAGCCCACCTTCCCCGCTTCCATCCATCGATGTCTTCTGTCCGGCCCTGGCCATTCATGGGCCGCTGGTGTAAATGGGGGCTGAATCTGCACCAGTGCAGATGACTCTGTGGGGACTTTTCTGTGGTGAATATATTGCTTGGTTTGTTGTGGGTTTGTGGTAGGCTTTTTCTTTAAAAGGAATAAGAATAGAAAACAAGAAAGTCAAAAAGCCCTGAATCTTTACCTTTTTGAAGTGGAGACACCGCCACAGCAGGACATAATGGCTCACTGTGGTGGTGGTTTGCCTGAGAGCCTGGAGATTTATGTAATGAGAAACACAATTCCTGCAAAGAACATTGTTAAATCTTTTCAAAATTTCAGCTATAAGCCATTTTATTGCTAATAATATGGCTAGATTCTCCTTTTGAAGAATCTGGGAATGTTTGACAAGAGTGGAAAATGGAGAGGACTTGAGGCACCATAATCTGTATTTTCCATTTACCTTGCTTGAAGCTTGAACAACACATGTGCCACAAATGATTTGTTTATTCCTAAGTGCCCCCAAGGAGCCCAGTCTCCATTCTCAGGCATATAATGGCTATTCAAATGAAAGCTTTAATAGATTGTTGCAGATCTGATATCAATGCAGTGAGAGAAAGAGATATGCAAATATTCAAAATTAAACAAACTAGCTCCTGCCCTTTGCCTTTGGAAGTGCAGTCTCAAATCTGGATGGTGTCACCAAAGCAATGAGTTTGTTAGATGCAGCTCTCTGGAGAACTAGTTCCTTTTTTTTTCTTTTTTCTTTTATTTTTGCCTGACAAAGCTTTCACATTGTTTGAAATATTTTCTGCCTGTAGCACTGACGAGTAAGGAGAGTCACAACTGGGGCTGAAATTCATGATGTGTTCTGATTTGAGACTGAGCAATTTTGGTGGGAGAAGCTCCTGCTGTGCTGGTTGGCTCCACGTCTTCTTAAACCAAGGCCCTTAACCTCAGTGCCTTCCCCTGGGCATTTCCCTATATGTAGAAACAATTTTGAAAGAGTTGCACAGTGAAAAGCTTGCAGAGAAAGTAGAGGTGTAGCTCAATTTGGGGTTACAGTCTAAATAAAATTTGATTCTCTCCACCCTGCAAAACAATTTAGGGACTTCACCGGTTCTTAAGACAGCCCCTGTTCCTTGTTCTCTCCCTGTAGTGTGTGAGAGAGCTGGGCCCAAAAACCACTTCAAAAATGTAAAAATAACATGTCATCCACCTAACCATTGAAACTGTGCCAGCAGCTACTGTGTGCATTGAACAGCAGGGAAAAATAATAATTTTACATCAAAAACATCATAAAAGTTTTCAGTGTCTTCTAGGCTCTTGTAAAACTGCTATTATCTTGTCCAACCCCCGAGGCTTTTCACGCAATTATCAATTACGCTGTGTGGATTTCAAAAAAGGCAGTGTCTGAAACACGGGCCACGTGGGGGATCGCACAAACAGCAGCGGTCGCACGGCTCTGCCTGGTCGGCAGGAGGTCCCCAGGCACCCCGGCTCTGACGCAGGCTCCTGGCTCAGGGGCAGAAGTCCTCAGAGCATCCCTGTACCTCTGCTGCCCTCCTGTCTTCTGCACTCTGATCACAAGAGCTTTGAAGCAAGGCTCACCTCTTGCTCCATCATTACTGCTGATCAACCAAATGTTCCCAGCAGTGATGAGTGGGACTCAACCGAACGTATCTCCAGATATCTGCAAACATCTAGAAAGCCTCTGAGCTATAGTATGAGCAATTAGAAATGAAGAGAGAGCCCAATGCTCAGCAGGAAGCAGGAAAAGGACCTTGCTTCAGTTGGGATCTGTGAACAGTCTTCATGCTGTAATAGGGACCAGAGTATGTTGGACGTAGTATGGGAAGGTGGGTTTGCATCTCCTTCGTTAACATTAGCCAAGGCTGAGCATCCTGGGTTTGGGGCACAGAGGATCTGATGAGAACCAAAAGAGGAAATGCCCAATAGAAAAATGATAGGGAAGAGAACATCTTCCCATACAAGCGTGAATGGTATCATATAGAAATGTTCCTCAAAACTGTATGTTGTGACAGTGCTTGCAGCAACAGTCAAATCCCACCTTTGAATGTGATTAGACAGTTGGCTTCTACTTGGAATTAAAGGTGATCTCTGAAAACCATGGCCATGTTTAAACATGAAGTGGGCCATAAGCTTTTATGGGCTGTGACCACCAAAAAAAAGTAAGCTGACTTACAGTGGGAGAAGATTGGGATGGGACATTCCCACAAAGTCCTCCCTGATCTCCAGAGGTGCCCAGTCTGTTCCTAGAGAGCCTGGACACCCAGCACTCCTGTGTGCTTCCCTTGATACTTGGGGGTGGTTAGTGCTTCTGAAAGACTGATTTAAAGGCTTCAGATGAGAGATGTTTCTTTTGGCCTGTCAG